>NC_072735.1:87519233-87836733 GCF_026930045.1 Uloborus diversus
AAAACTGGAACGGAATCATTTACCTCCTTCCGTAGTTCCTTAAATTGCCGCAAGGTAGCGCATCAAAGCTCAAAGGTTGCGTATCATATAACGTATGAAGCCCTTTCACAGTCATTCAAACTAAATTATCAAAAATGAGAAGTCACATGCATTATCACCAAAAGCTTGAGTATGTAACAATACCTTAAGTGACTTCCAAATAAGTGCCTCTGTGTCAATCACTTATTTCTCTCTGATAGCGCAGTTTGGAGTTTCTCCACTGTAACATATTTACTGTTCTGAGCTATAAATAGAAAGATACAAATAATTGAATCTTTGACTCTGGATGCAGAGGGGAATACATGGTCGGAAGGTTTTACGGAGGTGTAATTTGATTCGTAGTTTCTTTCTCTTTGCCGTACATTAGAATCTTTTTGTCGAAAGAGATTCTTAGTTTTTGCTTCAAAGATTTTTGTAATCCGTAAATAAATTGTAACATCGTTCTTTAACAGAAAACATGACTTCAAAATATGTTTCTGTTCAGTAACAATGCTAGCAAAATTTTAAATATTTAATGAATTAATTTCCCTAGCAGTCGCTTTTTTCTCTCTTGATATGTTCAAAATTCATTGCGTAAACTGTTTCATCTCCATGGTTAATTTTAAATGAAAATCTTGTTGCAGAGACAAGTCGAACTTTCAAAAATAGAAAGAAACGAAGTATATTTCATAGAAATGAATATTATTCGTTTGAGCACTGTTTTCTTTTTTTTTTTCAAAAATTAATTAATTCTTTGGAAAGTCTTTTTAAATGATAACTTTTTGCTTTCAATTAATCTTTTCTGTATTAATTTGTTATTTTCTTGGAAATAACAAACGGTGATAGATGCATAATTGAAAATAGAAATCAAAGCCCTTAAATATTTTAAGATTAAATTATAAAATAAGGATTAATATTTGCTTTAATACTGAGAGTTATGACAGACCAAGCAATGGATTTTTTTTTTGAAACTGACTATTTTTTATATGCTTCTTGTCCCTTTAGTTAATGATATATATATATATATATATATATATATATATATATATATATATATATATATATATATATATATATATATATATATATATATATATATATATATATATATATATATACAGTAAAACTTCTCTAATGCGGACACTAACGGGACAAATATTTTTGTCCGCAGTAGAGAAGTGTCCGCAGGACAGGGGTTTAATAATGTTATCTGCTTTCAAATGGGGGAATTAAAAATTGTCCGCATAAGAGGGGTGTCCACATCTGAGAGGTGTCCGTTAGGAGGGGTTTTACTGTATATATATATATATATATATATATATATATATATAGCACGAAGAGAAGGTCCACTAAGTCTTCTTAGAATCTTTTAAAAATAGATCGTGATGCACTTCAAGATACCTAATTGAACTTCATAAAACCAAACAACTCAATTAAGAAACTTAAAAGGAACTGCAACTAATGCTTTTCTTCCTTCGAATAGCACAATGAGAACACTCTAGTCTAGGACACCCACTTAAACTCACCAGTAGATAGCGTTCATTGTTGATTACTTTTTCGTTTCTTCATTCCCCTAAAATGGCAATCTTACCAGTAAAACAGTTCAGGGCCCGGAACCAGTTAAACTTTGTCACAATAAAGCCTTTCCCTGCATGTTAAACATTACCAAAACATATTATCAAATTATCATGCCGTGGGCGAGTTTCATTGATGATAACGTCGGGAGCGTTACTCGATCATTGGCTGTTATATATATATGAAGATTATCCGTTTATTATATAAGGCTAGTTTTTATTGTGCTCTGACCTAAAAAGCATAACATCTATTACATATCAATTCGCACCAATAACTTTGGTTCACAATGATGCAAAATATTCATAAGAAAATTATTAACGGACTTTTGAAGGACTACATAAAATAAAGTTTGGTATATTAATCGTTTTCTTGTTGCACTAAGTTTTTAACTTTATAACGAAGTAATACAGATTTTTTTAAAAAAAATCTGATAAGGACATTTATTAACTTTCTAGTAAGCTCTAATTAAATATTCTATTTATCTTAATATTTACCAAAATGTAAGTGCGCATACTCAAGTACATGAGTTGTAAGTTATATGTACTTTTTAAATGCATAATATCAATACAATTTTTAGTTTTTGAATAGGTTCTTTAGACACTTTTTAACACCTGTGAAGCATTTAGGACTTAGGCACTTTAAAGCTCAGTGATTTTGCTAGCGTCTAAAATTTGAAACAATAAAAAATAAAATAAACTTGCAAAATGAAAAATAAGTAAGCTTTAGAGTGGAACGAATATTTTAAATACTTACACTCCCTGCCTGATGCGCACATATGTGAAAAAAAGAAAAAAAAATTGTTTTACAGACTTATAATAGAAACATCGACTATATATGTTAAACATTGGTTCAACGGGTTTCTCGACCAATCTCAAGAATTTTGCCAAACTGATACTGAATTCATTATCTTATTTTTTGCATATACCAATGTGGACGATAAAAACCTTGGATATATATCGCCAAGTGGTCACCAGTTTAACGTGTTACTTCAATTTGCATTGTGCGAAAAATTATTTGGAATTACCTATAGATGCGCATCAAAAACCGTGTGAAAAGCCCTGTCAGAACATTCGATTGCTACTTATAACGTAGATGCACAATTAGGGGAGGGTGGGGCTCAGTGAGACGCAAAATGTAAAATTCCAAGAAAATTGGACACTTCGGTTCTATAAGAAATGTTTTAGAGGGAATCCTAATGCAGTTTGAGACAGCATATAGGGTTCAGTGAAACAAAATATGTTCAACGTTTAAAATCAAACTTAAATTATAATTAAAAAAAATTAAAGTTTCATCGCACATCTGAATAAAAATTCAATTTTCAAAGAACAAAAAAGATTGATTTCGCTTTGTATCATTTCCTTTCGTAGGAGCTAATTTACTGATTATAATTAAAAAGTCTAAAAAATAGCTCTGTCTCACAGTACTCCACGTCTCACTGTTCTCACCCTACCCTATATTCTAAGCAAATCCTACAGACAAAATTTCAACTTATTAGACTAGCGATCTTTGGTTACGCGAGACACTACAGTGCTGGCCAAATTATTAGGATAAATAGTTTTTTGTTTTGTTTTTTGTACACTATTTGTACTAAAATACTATTTATTTTACTGTTAAAGTACAGTACATACTGTACACTGATTATTACGTTATTTTAGCATAATTTAATGTTTGCAGGTGGCAGCATTGTTTATGTTCTTTGTTTATCTACCTAGGAACATAATCTCAATCAGCTTAAACAGTTCGCTAGTTCTTTTTATTAGTGTGTTCTGTTATATTTAAAGTTAGTTTTAGGTAGTTAGTGAGTATGTGTATGTGAGTATATATAATAGTGAGTATAAACAATTTTTTACCTCCTTTTTAAAAAGTTAATAAATGGTGTAAACCTTGTGAAAAGTATGCCAAAAAGACTTAAAATGCTCATCAAGAACAAGGGAATGCATACTAAATATTAGATAATTATTTCACTGTTCGTTAATGTGTCTATAGTTAAGTAATCAATAAAGAATTTGCTTTTAAAACAGTCTTAGTCTAATAATTTGGCCGGCAGTGTACATACAAACACACATAGGTACACGTAGACGCCATGACAACGCTCTTTAAAATTGACCCGGTAGGAGAGAGGAGTTGAAAAAGAATACTGCAGTTGCTTGTACTATGTTTTTGCGGACATATCGCATCCCGGTAACGAAAGTGACGCATCTCAAAATTTGGGGAAAACGTACTAATTATTAATTTAAAAGAAAAAAATGTTAATGCTCTTTTTCTAGCCGCAAAACTCGCATAAGGTAGCTTAAACATAACTGGTCCATGGTGGGGAGCGTAAAAATAATACAATCAATAAAGACACATCATTAAATGTTCATAATTTAGAAGAAAATTTTTTGAATTCAAGTATGCATTATTAATTTAGACAAGAAAAACTAACCAGTGAACATCACATAATAAATTGTTTGCGCGTATTGTTGTAATATTTGAGACTAAATCGCTTAAAACTATTATTTCGTAAAACCTTGGTTTTCTCCATTTTTTTTTTTTTTTTTTTTTTGAGTTGTGTTTCTTACGCTGCCGGGGTGCGAAATGTTGCTGTTCATAAATAAAGCAGTGAGAAGCAAAGGGATGTAAGTGCCGAAGATTTAAAAAATGGAGATAACCTGTATAAATGGTAGGAGAACCTCTTCTATGCATTGGGGCAAGGTGCTGCTGTACAGCATGATTTAGAAAATAAAACAATGAAAGCCTACTTAAGGTCTGAACTTTGAACGAGTTTTGCTTTAAAAAAAACACACTTTCATCCCTTTGCTTCTCACTGCCTCAAATAATGTACTTTTGTCCCGTCATATTTGACAGGGGGGGGGGAGCCTTGTCATAAAGTGTCACGTTTCACCTTACTCCCTTTCCACAGGCCATGCAATATTGCATAAAAATATCGTTGTGAAAAAAATACATCATGTCACAGTTCTTGTTAGCCCCTCCCTCACCTTTGTCATGTCACAATTTAGCCCATCCCCTCCCTTTCAAGACGTGAAATCATTTGTGGATGACCCCGATACACGTACCGACGCGACGGGACGAAAAACTAGTCCAAACGTATTCAAGGGTAAGTAAAATGGGAAATCAGCTTAAAATTTAAATGAGAAACTTTTCGAGAATACTAGGACTTTCTTTGCTTCTTACGTAAAAATGTAAACGTTTTAGGTTTTTATTATCTGTGCAAGTGATAAGGTGAAATTTATTTTCAAGGGAATTTTTTTTCTGAAGCACATTTTGTAGGCGTGAAAAATCCAGAAACAGTATAATAGGATCTTTTTCGTAGACATGTTTCCAATAACAAGGAAGACAAACGTTTGCACTTTGTTTGACATTATTGGATAAAGAGCGGTAAAAAATGTTGTGTTTAAAAGAAGAATAGAAGTATGGATAATGTCGCGAATCCGTCTGTTTGCTAGCTAATTACAGATACGAAGCTGAAGTTAGTGATTAAGGGCAAAACTGGTGAAATTCTTTCGTCTCCAGCAAAAGACAGTAACAATTTCATTGCCACGTTTTTAGCTGTCACGTTTTTGAAATAGTGGCTGCATATTATACAGGGCCTGATTACCGCAAAGCCGCCTGGGCCTGGGGTCCTATCTTCTTAAGGGGACCCGATTTTTTAAAATCTTGCATAGCATTAAAAAATCATGTATTTTTGTGGAAATAAGAAAAATAATGATTTATTAATTGAAACATACCTATTTTAAATACCGTTAAATATTACTTTAAGTGTGAGAAGAGAGTGGCGACAACAGCGGTGATTCCCCCCCCCCCCCCTCCCGGACAACTTTCGTCTAGATGATCAAGTCGATTTGCCACCAAGTGTTAATCGTTATCGCGGTTTTGGCAGCAGACGCGACTTCAGTTTCTGGAGCATTTCGCAGGGGATACTGATTTTCTCTCCGGTCTTTCTTTTCACTTATCCGCCAAAAACAATTACATACATAAGATTTCTAAGAAAAACGAATTGAAAATGATAAGGGACATCACCATTTTCGTAATATCTTACGTATGCGAGAATGAAAACAAAGTAAATGACAAATTTAAATTTCACAAGAGAAACGAATGAGAGTAGAACAGAATTACTTTAAAATGAGTCTTCTTGAAAAAAAAAAAATCCTATGATAATTGTTTTTCAACGAGGGAAAAATCGAAAAATAAATAATGAACTTCCATTGCTTATTGTAACGGGCAATAAAAAAAGTTCCTCTTGAAGCAAATTAGGAAACATAATATATCTATAGCTGGGCAGTTCAGGGCAAGTCACCCATTTCAAAATCGAGACATTTGTACTATCTTACTCAACATTTTAAACTCTATTCATAAGTATAAGAAAAATTGTATGTAAAGATTTCAATGAACAAAATTTCATTCTATAAGCTCATAAATGGCAATCCAATCGAGTAATAAAAATTATCAGAAAAGAAAAATTTCTCTTGGTTTTGTTTTTGTGACTAAATTCCCTTTGCCTCCCAGGTACAGATATATGCATATGAATAAGTTTGATTCATTTCTGCTACATCCAACATTTACGAAAATAAGAATTAAAAAGACCAAAACAAACTATTAGCTATCATAGGCGGATTTACGGGGGTGCCAGGGGGTGCGTCGCACCCTCAAAATGTTTGGCTGGGTTTAAAAAAAAATAATGTAGTATTCGTCACTCAGAAGCGCAGCTAGGTAAAAAAATTTCATAGCTGCTATACTAATGCTGTGTTATAGTATAAGATAATTGTTTGCTCTGTAATTGTGTATTTATTGGCATATCAATACGAATTCTTCTACTTTGAAACAACTATAGATAATCAAGTCCAAGAAAAAAAAAACATGACTAAATTGCAACAAACTTAATTAATAAAATCTACTCCGAACTCTCAACTAAAAACCAACAAATTCCCGGTAAATTTTCAAAAAAATTTGAAGCAGGACTCCCGGAATTCTTGCAGCAGTGGTGCATTCAGGGGGGGGATGGGGCACAATACTGGTGACTCTTCCCACAGAATGCTTTGTTGATGTTTTTAAAAAATATATTTTTAAATATTGAAGCGAAGAAAAGATCTCATTTTAGGAAAATGCAGTTATTTTAAAATAAGAAAAAAAAATAATATTGGGGAAAAACCTTAATTTATTTCAAAAAGAGAAATATTGACCTTTAAATTTTTCAACAGCTTCAGATTATTGACAGAGAATTGTTTGTATATCCCCCCCCTCCTCCACGCACAATCCTCTTTCTTTCATACTCCCCCTCCCCTCCTTTTTTTTTCATTTTTTCATTCTTTCAATTTCGTTTTCATTTTTTCTATTAGTCCTTAATTCCCCCCCCCCCCGATGCCCTCTCTCTTGCCAATGTTATTACGAAGTACCTTAAATTTCGTATTTTGGGCTTCAATTTCGCAACATTTCCAAGGAAGATCCTATGATCACCTAAAAACATCGAAAATGGTTGAAAATTGCGTTTTCGGAGCTTCAGTTTTGGAAAACTGCAGTGTCCCTAACATTACAAAATATGGCATTCCACTCATGTGTTTAAGATTTTAATTTTGGAAAATATTCGAACAAGGGCCTCCCACCCCCTTTCTCTAATTATTATCAAAGGTTGTTAATATTTTGGTTTTGAAAACTATACTATTTCGTGATAAGTAGGAGAATCTTTTGGGACAGTAGCCTTTGAAATCCTCTTTTTAATACCATGGAGTATTGCATAAGTACTTCATTTTTAGGACTTCAATTTCGAAAATTTTCCAGGGGAGAGCTTCGGGACCATCGTCCGGGAACAGCATCAAAAACTGTCCACCCTAGCGTTTTTGGAACTTCAATTATAAAAATTATAAAGAGGTAGTGGTGGTGGGAGGGGGGGACATATATTTCTATCTGTTTTTCAAAAAATCGATTGGGGTCAGTCCGTGAGTGTCATTCCTAACCCAAACTATAAATATGGATTATGATCACATTTATAAGACTTAAATTTCTAAAAATAGCCTTGGAACCCCACGTATCATTCTTTCCCCTAAAATATCACAAAAAACTCTCAAACTGCGTTTTCAAAACTGCGATTGCAAATTTTTTCTAATGCGTGAATCCCCTTTCAAACCAGAAGCTGGATTCGCCCCTTGCTTCTAACAACATCGACTTTTGTTTAAAACTTTTTCTGCAGTTTGAAATGTTAAGAACTGCTGATCTCATAATGTTACTAAATATGGTTTACATCTCGTTTTTTAGACTTAAAAGTGCGCCCTGGCCTAAAATTATTTTCTGATTTCGCCACTGCCTTGTTGAAAACCCTCACGCCCCAGATCCCTGTTATTGTTGCACCCCCAAAATTTTCGTCCTAAATCCGCCTATGTTAGCTATTGGTAACTGAAATGTACTGTTCTAAAAAGCTTGAATTGACAATTCTTCAAAATAATTCATCGATAGTTTCTCACTGCATAAAAGCAGAAAAATTCTTAACAAAATAAACAATTCACTTCGAATGGTTATCGCAACGTATATTTATTTTTTAAAAAAAATCTTTTTATTTTCGAAGAAATTAGAAAAAAAATAAAAAGGATATCGTAGTTGAATGTATTACAACTGTGTAACTGAAAATTTGCATAAAATTGAATGTTTTACGAAATGGTTGTTTAATGATATTTTAATCTCGTGAAAAGATACTAATTTCTTGAGTTTTTTTCGAAACAGTATGAAAAATACTGAGTTGAATTTACGTACTTATAGCGTTTACCCCACACTATGAATATGAACGATTTAAATTAATTTTAAACGTATTTAATTTTGAACATCCACACTGTGAGTTACTGAAATTGAGTTTCACATCCCCCTTCCCATTTTATTTTTGGTTTCTGCTTATAAACAATAAAAATGTGCTGCAGTTTCAATTTTCTCTATAATGAATCATAAATAATAAGCAGTTTCAGAGAATAAACTTTAGATAGTTTCTATACATAATAACTTATACATATTTGTTTTTCTTACATACATATTTCTTTCTCTTACAAACAAGAAGCATTTTATTCTCAGATAATTATTTAACTTGAGCATGCACAGCTATTATTTAAACATGTCTATTTATCAGGGCAAGGTTTAAAGGTGAAGATATGTCCCTGAAACAAATAGTTATCTGATTATTATTTTATGTACTCATGATTGAAAATAGCTCGGTGCACAAGTTATCCTTTTACAGAAGTTCATTTTTCTGCTAAACAATATTTTATCATTAGGTAGAAATAATACAGCTTTCACAGATTTCAGAATGCATAGTTACCCCTGAAAACATTGTCTTCCCTTCCTTTTCATTCTTTTGAATGTTGTGTTTCCAACCAAACAGAAGCTTAGCTCTACACGTTCGTCCTTTCACATCTTTTCAATCAACATCAATCAATTCACTTCACTATGCGTGAAATTCACAACAAATGTACTGTGTCTCATTTATACTTTGAAACTCATTTTCACAAGGAGAACTAACGTTTGTAATACTTTGGCAGAACGACTGTTGTTCATCGACAGATTCCGATTTTTTACCAATGACAAATTGCCTGTTCTGTCACTGTATAACTATTACTGTCATCATAATAATCATATTTTTTTTAATATATTTTTAACTATGTCTCTTTTTCATTACAATTATACAATGCTTTTACTCGAGACACTTTTTATGTCTTTGAATCCAAACTTGGAGCAGTGTCCCAAGTTCGTAATGAATTTGCAATTTCTCAAATTTATGAATAAATAAGTTAAACTGAATTAGTTTGTTAAAGAATTGAAACCAAGCGAGAAAAGTTTTACTCAATTCGGAAAAATGAGCAAAGATGTCTAAATGCGAAAGGGAAAAATTCTAAAAGAAAGTCTATAAATTTTTCTTCTTACTTCCGAATGATTTTCAAAGTAAATCGCCAAGAACAAATCTTTTGCGGTATTAATAAGAAGGATGAATAGTTGGGGGGGGGGGGGGGGGAAGGTTACTTTTGTCTGTCGAATAGATGTTTATTCAAAGTAAGCACCGCCCTAAGTCAATTTCTTCAGTAATAAATCAAAAGTGATTTAATCTTCGGAAAGTGATTCTAGTTCTCTGAGCACAATGACAACTGTTTCTGAAGTTCCCGATAAAATCTGTTGAAAATACGAATAACGTAAAATGTTTGCTCATATGATGAGTTTAAATCATATTTTTTATGGAGCAAAATAATAGTAATGCGGATGATAAAAACAGAAGCGATGAAACTTATTTCGACTTTTTAGAAATAAGTTTTACTTGTTTTGAATTTAAAAATATTGATATAATCTTATTAATATTGATTTTTTTTCTCTTACTATTTTCAAATGCAAACATAGCGTTAAAAATGTACGGGAAGCAAGTGCGTATCTCTACATAGTATAAAATGAAGTCTTCAAAAAGCGTGTGTTTGTGTAAACGCACAAAACTCGAGAACTACCCTGCCAATTTCGCTGAAATTTTTATATGGGGGTGAAAAATTACTTGCACATATTAATAATACATATCGTTCGAAAGGGTAGAATTTTCCTCCTTCGACGCAATTTGTTTCAAATGCTCTAACTTATTTACGGCGGGTATTATTTGCGTTTATAGTTTGAATTGTTTTAGGCTTAGCTGAAATTTAGGCACTACTTTCATCATTAAATATATCAATAAAAAGTGAAGGAATGAGGTTGTTTCCTTCGGTCAAAAGTAGTACTTTTAGTCATTAAAATTGACAGAATAAGCAAAAAAAAAAAAAAGAAAACATGGATCCAGAAAATTCTTTCATTTTCCCAACAGTTACTTTTTAATTAATTTTTTAAAATGTCCGATTTTTCAAACAAGGCGTGGTCTAGATGACGTCACAAATGATGCTTTTTGGCGCATCTTTGTACCTCGTTTCCACGTTATGATTAGGGCTCGACCGATGGCATTTTTTGGCCGATGGGCCGATGCCGATTGTTGGCCGATTGTTCAAAGATGGCCGATTGTTTTCCTCCAAACGGCCGATTGCCGATCGCCGATGGCCGATGCCGTTGGCCGATGCCAAAAAAAAAAGAAAATCAAACAGAAATAAATTGATAAAATTGTCAGGGATTTAAAGGAATATTGATTCATTTCACTTTACTTCCCTTCTACGAATAAGGAATTGTAATCACAAAAAAATCTGATTTTGACCTAAATATCTATTTTACGATCACCCAATTTAAACTTCACAAGTTTTTTCGGCACATCTGCACATGCATATGCACCTAAGAACATGTAGATGACCGAAACATCCATTTTGAACGCCTCCTCAGTTAATTATCGCAAATTCTCTTCTGATGTCTTCACGCGCGTGAACTTACGTCACTCAAAAACGTTATGAACTAGTAAGTTGAAAACTTATACGTACGTTGTATGATCTAAAAGTTAGAGGACAAGTTGTATAAAACCTTACCCTCAATAGTTCACATTACCGAAGCACATCTATCTACAAAACAGTCACCTTGAACGACTATGCACTTCTGCCAACGTTTGTATAGCTTTTAGAAGCGCTCCTGGAAGACATTTTTCGCAACCTCCTGTAAGGCCTCTTGCGCTACTGCTTAAACTTCATCGTGGGGAACAAGGTGACATACATATTGAGGATGCACTGTTCGATTGGTCAATACTCTGATATGACAAACAAATAACATAACGTTTCGTCGAACTTAGCTCCGTGTGACTTTTACCTGTTCCCAGCAAAAAAAAAAAACATTTGCACGGACGCCGCTTTCTTCCGTCAGGAGAAGATAAAGCTGCATCATAGAAGGTAGCGAAAAATGGCTTCCATGAGTGTTTCCAAAAGTTATATGAATACTGGCAGAAGTACCTCAAGGTAACCTTTTGAAGGTGGATGTGCTTCTGTAATGTGAACTGTTCTGGGTAAGGTTTTATACATCTTGTCCCCGAACTTTTGGATCGTACTACGTACAATCTGTATAGGGTGTAGTTATGTTTCTCCTTTTTTGACTGCTGTATGATGAAAGAGAAAGAACAACAGCCAAAATAAAGAAAGAAAGAAAGAAAATGGAAGAAAAACAAAGAGACTGTTTAATAACCAATTGATTTTTTTTATTATTATTATTGAACATATAACTAAGATTTCAGTAATATTGTAATGATGTATGGATTTAGGTACACTAAACATAGTTAAAAAACATTAAATTGTGTTGTTAAATCATTCAAAAAAAAAAAAAAAAGAATAAAACTATGAAACCGTCAACAAAAATTATGCAATTAAAGTGAAAAGATTGCACGTAGACATTTTTTAGTCATCAAATTAAACAAAAAAGGAAACGGATAAATTACAATACTAAATCAAAATAGGAATATTTTTATACTTATTTAAAATTTATGAATAGAAAATTTTGCATTTTTCAAAAAACTAAAACAGTGACATAAATTTTGCTGGAAAAAAATAGCCGTGAAAAGAGCGACGTTCTTAAAATGCAGGTACAATAAACAAACTCAATACTTACACCAAGTTAATAAATGAATACACATATACTACTTGATCTGATGTTTGCACACATAATATTGAACAATTTCATTGTTTAATCTTTTATGAAGTTTTACAAACAAGTTTAAATTAAATTCTTGAATTTAAAAATGATTTTCTGAAATTTAAAAAATTGCATAATAGAAAATGCTTGAAACTTTTCTATAAAAACGAAAATAACTTATTCATTGATTTTATATAAATACATAAAATAGTTAGTTACAATTAAAAAAAAATCGATCGCAATTAATGATACAAAAAAGATGGCGCATTACCAAATGGGGGGGGGTACCCTCTGATTTTGCAGTAACTCACACTTCGGCCCCAACCTCGGCCTATTTTTTTTAGTACAGAACCGCTAAAACCAACGCCTCGGAAGAGTTTCTGAATCTATTTCAGCACTTAGGAAGAAAAAATTCAAAAGTCCCTTCGATTTCCGAATTATGTCACCATTCAAAACATCTTTAATCGATTTCTTACATTAATGCTCTAATTTCTTTCGAAACAATAGATAAAGTCTGAAAAAAAATTCTCATAATATTATGAATGGTGTTAGTTTTAAACAACTCAGAAGTACAACTAGAGTTTAATTTCAGAAATTAAGGGAGTGGGAGGAGGGGCACGCAAGTGTTCTCGGAAATTCAAAAAATAGTCGTAAAAAATAGAGTTCAAAATAATCATAAACATTGAGCAGAAAAACCTTTTCAAAACTTGCACCCGAGTTTGTTTTCACGTGCAGTGGCGGATTTAAAATATAGCAAATGTTGCAATTGCGCGAGAGGTCCCATAACCATAGAAGCACCGTAGGAGTTACAAAAATGCTTATGATAAATGTTTTACAACTTCTGGGATAAAGAAATAGGGCCCCAAAATGTATTTCGACGGGCCCCAAACTTGTAACTCCGCCGAAGCGATATAGAAAAGACTGCATTACTGTGATTTATATTACAAATATCGAAAAATTAAAAATAACCGTCGGCTCAACAGGAATCTAACAAAATGACACAAAAACCGGTTTCGCCATCTCATATTAGTTTCCATGGTCTCCAATGCGGCAATATATCACCAAATGATCGTCAGTCTGAGACGCTATATTAGTTTTGCATTGAATAAGTAATTAATAGCCACAAAAAATGTGTAAACAGGCTTTTCAGAACACCCAATCGAAAACAAAAAAGGGAAGTGCACAACTGGAACGTACGCATATCCAACATGCGAAAACTTATTCTTCTACAGTTTACCATTTTAGAGTTATGACTTATGAGAGATACATACGTACATCCAACAGCAAGAAACAACGCAATAATTAACTTATTTGGTACCTGAATGCAGTATCAAAAACTCTTTCAGGGGTGACTAAAACAGAAATTCATACTGAAATTTAGTAAACAATTTTATATGAAAACAACCTTTACTTTGTATTAAAAGGTAAAACATCAAAGGTTCTTTTTAAAAAAAAAAAACATCGGCCAATTCCATCGGCTTTTCGATGTTTTTAAGGCCGATGGGCCGATGTTTCCTGCAATTTAACATCGGCCGCCGATGCCGATGCCGATGGCTAAATTGTTGAACCATCGGCGCCGATGCATCGGCCAGGCCGATGCATCGGTCGAGTCCTAGTTATGATAATCAAAAAGCGATTTAAAATTGCGCTCTACGCTTGCTATCAACCATATCGTTGCCAATACACGTGAGTAAAGATGCGAATTATATATTTTGTTCTGTAAATGGCAACACTGAATGGCATTTTATCATTTGTGATGTCATCGGCAAGAAATGTAAACAATGAAAGATAATCGGTTTAAGTAATTTTTAAAAAATATTTACCTTAAACAAATTATTTAAAAAATGGTTAGATTCTATGTTTTTAAGCATGTTCTTTCAGAAAAAAATACTTTTAAAATACTGGAAACGACCCCATTGTCCCACAGATTTCTTTTTGACACCATTTAAAAAAGCGGCATTTTTTTACTCCAGATCCATCACGACCTAGACACAGTGTTTCGATTATTAGAAGCTAGGTGGACAAAATTCAAGTTCGGAATTCATCATTTCATCACACAAAATTAAGGTGTTCCTAAATTCACATGATTTAATTGTTCAAGATGAATATTATTTGTACTGGTTAGTGCTTTTTTTTCCTAATTTAATTACTCTATCTGATAATTGAACAGTATTAAATTTTTTTATAGATAAACGAAGGAGTTTTTGCTTCTTTAAAACCTTTCAAGTGATGGTAATGATTTTACCTGTTTGTTCAAGGGCTAAATTTTCTGTATGTAATAGTTGCACTTTTCCCATTATTAATAAGGCGTATTATAGTCAGCACATTCGAGTACAATATATTTTTTTCTCTAGAGTACTTTCTTTCGAGTAGGGATTTCTTTGAAGAATGATTGAAGCACCCGATGTTTTGGGTTAAAAAAATATGTTGTGCTCGAGTGTGCTGACTATAATACGTCTCATTAATAATGGGAAAGCTGCAGCTACTATATACAGAAAATTTAACCCGGGTACAAATGGGTACAAGTTATTACCATCACTTGGAAGTTTTGAAACAGGCACAAAATTCTTCGTTCACCTTTGAAATTTTTTTTAACATTGTTTAACTATCAGATAGATTAATTAAATTAGGAAAACAAAGTACTTACTAATATAAATAATATCCATTTTGAAAAATAAAATCATATGAAATTAAGAACACTTTAATTTTGTGTGATGAAACGATGTCTGGAACTCAACTGATTTATTCTATTACAAACGGATACGTACGTACCTTTGAACTTTATTACTCACGTGACGGAACGGAGTTAGGCATAAACAAATAACAAATTATCATGTTTTGGTTTATTGTTTGTATTATCCTAATACCAAAGTTTAGAATTTTGAACATGACTTCTGTCCAACTAGCTAGCACTAATCGAAACACTGTACTACGGTCGAAAAACTAAGCTTCTATCTCCGAAGGAAAAAAAGTTACAACCCTTTTTAAATCAAGTTCAAAAAATCTCATGTCCATTCAAAAATCGTTAACAATTTTCTTTCGCATTTTAATTTCTTAAACTTATTTTATTTTGTGTTTCCATGGTTACGCTTTTTGAATGCATTTTTCTCGATTTAATTTCTTAAAAGTATTACAATTCGCAACTCCAGAGCTCGAATACGCTACCTTGCGGTGATTAAAAATACTAAAGAAAAAGGTAAAACAATCCATTCCACATGTTTTCTTTGGGGTAAATTACAGTATTCGGACTGTTTATGATGTACTGTAATTTCAGAAGAATAGAAAAGAAAGTTTCCCACACAATGAAAAACTACTATCATTCACTAAGCGTCAATGCAAGTTATAAGTTACGGCATTTGCTTGTTTTATCTTTTTCATCCGCCATTGGACAGTGGCTGCAGTGCATCCTATAGTTTATAGGAGTTGCGAATATCTGTCGTCATTGTTTGGAAGGGAAATTTTGCATGATGTTTTTTTTTATTTATTTAAGCCTGATTGTTGAAAATGCGTCACTTGACACAGTTTTTTATTTTCAAGGTAGACCGGGCAAAACCGGGCACCGCAGCTAATACTAAATTAAAAACTAAAAAAAAAAATCTCAGTCTCGATTGTTGATTTTATATTAGGATGAACATTGCGAGTCAGAACACGTATAAAATCTAAATAAATTAAAATTTTGAGTGTAATTTTGCATGCGAAAGGCTTTGAAATTCTGATCCGCAACCTTTTTGTGTGACGAAAGTGATCAAAAACAATGAAAAGTAAAAGTAATTATTAAGTTCAAATACTTCCGCTTTTTAATTGTTGACAAAAAAAAGGACAGAGACTAGTAATTTTAAATTAGTTTTGTTAATGAACTTAACAAATTAATTCCAAGGCTGCAAAGCAAGTAATTTTGGGCGAATTTGTTGCGAATTTTGTAAAATTTTAAACTTCTCAAATAATGCATGCATTCGAAAATTTGTTTAAGTTCATCCTTGAAGTTAATTTGTTGAATTTTATTTCATAACTTTAACTTCATAATTTCTAATAATTTTCACTGTTCAATGTTGTTCAGTGTTTTCTCGTCACTTTTACTCTATTTTTTTCATTAAAACACACAATTTTGTCATGAATTGCGTAAGTCAGGCGCTGAAGGAACAGGAGCGTAGCATGAGAGAAAACGTACAGCTGAAGTAACAGTTCAGAGTGTAATTCACTTCTATCGTGTGTCTTTACGACACATATTTTTGGTCTAGATGACATGGGAAACATGTAAAAAGATATACAGAAAGGTTGTAAAATAACGTGAGATGTTCAGAGCCCTTTAGCGAGTGAAGTAGTGGACGAAACATTGCGAAATTTCATGGGCTTACACAGTAGACCATGGGGTTTCGATTTCTGAAATAAAAATATTAGTACCAAAAATCACCACCAGGGGAAATTTTGGCGTTGAAAAGGTGTATTACTGTGACAAGGGCTGAATTTTCGCGAGATTTTATAACCACCCTGTATAAACATACTGAAGAATTAAATGCTAACTGATTAAATATGCATCAATTTAATTCTCAAAATATGATTTTTACCAACAAGTGAGATTTTCCAGGTACTGCACAATATTTTCCACACCTCTGGGGGAGGGGGGGGGGGGAGATTAATTCTGCCTAAACATTTTTCTAGTTTTTAAAGTTGAGATATCGGGAACATGTCGCAGATACACAACACCGTTATACGAAATCCCCATGGTTAAAAATCACAAGATGAAAGATTGGGCGACCACGGTTTAAATTCCGTAGGGAATGCATGACTAATAAAACTGCTATCAAAGAAATGTTGCCGCCATACACTCAGCAAGTACCTGAAGCCCAACATGGGGTGGGTGCACCATCTTACATGAATATTATTCGGAAAGAAATCCTTGCTGCTGCGCCAAAATTTCTTCCTGGTGACTTAAGGTAAAATTCTTCACTTGTTACAAATTGAAATTTCTTGTTGGTTTTATTGAACCTCATTTGTAAGCAACAATTATTTGCAGCAAAAAACTTGATGTGTACTTTTAATTGGCATTTAATTCTTCAGTATTCGCAAGTAATACACTTTTGCAGTGCCAAAATTCCCCTTCGTGTTGTCTTTTGGTACTTTTTTTTTATTGTAGAAATCGGAATCCCATGGTCTACTATGTACACCCATGAAATTTGGCAATGTTTCGTGCAATACTTCACATGCTAGAGGGCTCTGAACACCTTACGTTACTTTATAACCACCCTGTATAATCATACCTAGTAAATCTTGCTAATCGCAAAAGCAGAATCAAGAGCTAAAACCAAAAATCCTTTTAAAAGCCCTTCTTATACGATAAAATGAATTACAAATATTTTATTTGTTAAAAAATGGAAACTGGAAAGCATACAAGTTTTAAATTATTGAGTTTCTTTCCCTGCCGGCTAACAATGACATTGCAACGGTTTATCTTTAGTTTCGCCGACATTTAAAATTTCCTCCACGTTTGAATCATAACTTTTGATATACTCAAATTGAAAACCTAGGGGGGGGGGGGGGGGGAGATTTTGTGCCGCCGAAACTGAGGGGGGGGGGCGCACCCTCGTAACCAATTGCGTGAATAAAGGCTTACTTAGTTGATCTCATCAGCATATCATATGATCAAGAGTCTACAAGCCAAAAAAGGAATTTTCAAAATCGGATCTTCCGTTTAGGAGCTACGGTGCCTAAGACAGATCGACACAATATACAATAAACAGATATGTCAAACTCATAACCCCTTCATTGTTGCATCGGAGGCTAATAAAACAGAAATAGATAGAAAACGAGTTGATGTGTGCATCACATGACTTCCTTTTACACCAATTTAATGTTATTTCCCCATTATCGGCACTTTTAATGTGATTCGATTATTAACTCTCTAAATATCACCAACAGTGGCCAAATTGAAACCAAATTTAAAATAAATAAATAAATAAAAATTGTTTTTAAAAAAATCGCCAAATTTGTCGCCAAGTCAGCGACAAAACTTGGCGACCAAAAACCTGGCGATAGATCGCCAAGTGTCCGCCAAATTATAACACCACTTGAGTTTATAACACCACATCCGCACATACATACGTACATACGGACGTCACGAGAAAACTCGTTGTAATTAACTCGGGGATTGTCAAAATGGATATTTCGGGGGTCTATACGTTCTTAGGCACTTATCCACGTGTGGTCGGGTTGAAAAAAAAAAAATAAAAAAAACTGAACATTCATTCAGGGATGAGCAAAATGGAAATTAAGGCTGATTTTTGAGTGAAATTTTTTTCGCGAATACAATACTTCCTTTTTTGTAAAAGGAAGTAAAAATAGGAAATCCAACCTATTATAACACAACACTCGCCTCAACTAAATCACTTTTCTCTCAATCTGGACTGCACGAGATTTTCACTCGATTCTTTTCAGCTCAACGATAAGTACTTAAATTCCCTTGAAAAATCTTTATGACTAACTTGTATATTCCTTTTCGAAACGGAAGGCATTACCCGTTTGAGAAAAATACTTCGATCGTTGCATCAAAAGGCAGTTACATTCATCCTTAGATCTAAGAATTCTACATCTGTTTCCTTCCGGTTTTATCCCACATTCTTTGAAAATTGATTCTATTCTTTCGTATCTTAAGGATTTAAAATGGAAAAGTAAAATGATACTCTGTACCCGAAACGTGATAGACATAGAAATAACGATTTGCTTCTTATTTTGAAGAGTTCTCTTTTTTTTTTCATAGTGCAACCAAAAATATTGGGCGCTGCTACCGTAAAAGCACTTATTTTCGCAATATTTCAATTAACGAGAATGGCATAACAGTGAAAATTTAAGCCAAACGATTTATTTTCTTTCAACTTCGAATCTGTCTACATAAAATTCGCAATTTTCAGCTGCAGAAATCACCGACATATTATCAGGCCGAGGACTGCTGATGGCCTTTGAAAAAAGTGAGAAAGGTGACAAATTTGAAAACAAAGGTGACTAAAAGGTGACAAAAAAAGTAACTAAAAGGTGACCAAAAGCAATTTGTTAAGAACTCAAAAATCAGAAAAGGATTATCTCTTTTTACTGACTTTTATCAAAATAGCCTATATGCTTTTTGTAAAGATTTCTACAGTTTCACTTTCAATAGATGTTTTAATTTTTTTCCATTTTCTTAGTTTCCTCTTCACAATCCTTTCTTTTTTGCTCTTCTTTTTGCTTCTGTTTCAATTCCAAATCCTTTTTCCTTTTACATCCCTCCATGTATGTTGTGTAATTTGCGTGTGCTTGTTGTGCACATTTAATCATTTCTGGACCAATTGGTAAAGAAAGCAAATGAGGATATTCTTTCACAGCGTCTTTAACCATAAGTATGCTGTTTAAAAATCTTTCAGTCCTAGCTGTCTTATTTTCACCAAAAGATGCTTTGAAATGGAATATTCTTTCAATGTCAGCATTGCCATATGATAATGCAAGTGAAGCTTTTATCACCTTAGAAACATTGGTAAATTTTAGAACATTGAAAGTTGAGTCCTTTTTTGAAATGTGCTGCTGCCAGTAGATATCAATGGTTTTATTTTTGGATGCTTCATCATCTTTTTCCAGCTGCAAAAGTTTCCATTCATCTTGCAACCTATCGAGTGGGACATTAAAAGGCATGATTTTGGTAACCTTTATCAAATCCTTACAGCTTCTAGATTTACTTCTCTTTTGGATCCAAAAATTTGAAACTTTTCAATAACCCGTTTGATATGCAACTTTTTTCTATTACATACTTGCATGCAGTCACACAATGCTTTTTAACACCTCTTAAAAACATAACCTTTTCATTTTCTTTTTGTTTTGACAGTTCATCTGTCATCTATCCACTAACAACGAGATCTTCAAGAGGTAGTCTGTTACCAACTGCAAACAGTTGAACCGTGCCTACGTTTGAAAAATCAACTTTCTTTATGACGGAGGCTTTTATAACTCGAGCCATAAAAGTTTGAACATTGGTCTCTATTTCTTGGTACAATTTGTGTATCATAGGCGCTTGGCATTAAAAGTGTTTCGTGAACTGCGTAAACAAATCAGCAGATGAAAAGATAAAATGCAGCTCAGCTTTTATAGAAGGTCCTTTTAAAACATTTGCAACAGATTTATATGACCTGCATTGCATAGCTGAATTCTTTTTCAAAGGCACATGTTTAAAAAAATAATACTGAAGAGCATCCCACCAGAGGCGTAACTTGGCCACGTAAAGTAGGGGGGGCAAACTTTTTTTTTCAAGGAAAATTTATTTGATTCATGTTTTGCCATCCAACTAAAATTCTAAAAAAAAAATTTACTTTTTCAAAAAATAAATGAATTTAAGAAATCATAACTTTTAACGCAATGTATACGTTACAGAAAGTAATGCACATATACATCCGGAGAAGCATCACTCTTTCCCAAAAAATATGCTGATACTCCTTTGTTGTTGTATTTATAGCTTACATGATCACTGGCGCCAAACAGTTTTGCAATCCTAAAGTACGGATATCGTTTTCTAAGTTGCGTTGGTTTTAATTCTCGAGTAATTCCATGGACTAATTGGAAAGTTCAAGGAATTCTGTACTTTGGAAATGATTTTTCTTTCTTTCCGAAGTTGTTTTCCAGGATCCCAGGAATGAAGAATCTGTACAGTGTTATACACCGTGCTATTAGTGACCTATGCCCTGAACCAAGGTAATATTCTACTTCAGTGACGCAACCAGAAAAAAAAATAGGGAGGGGAGGAGGGGGCACATCGAAAATGAAAAGAAAACATTTAGAACTTATAGGAAAGGGGGGTCCGGGGGGTTCTCCCACGGAAAATTTTCGAAACTTTTAGCTTCAAAAACGCAATTTTAGGCTTTTCTTCGTTGATGTTAGGGTGACAAAAGATACAGGGGGTCTCAGCGGAATTTCTAGAACTTGAAGTTTTAAAAAACCGCGATTACAGGCCATATTTTATCGACGTTAGGGTGACGGATGGAGCTCAAGGACTGTCCCCGATCGATTTTTTTTATAGGTTGAAATCAATTCCTCCTCCCCCTGCTTTCGACATTGAAGCTTAAAAACGCAATTTTAGACAAACGTTGAAGATTTTACGGGAAGGAGGTTCTGAAGCTCTTCCCTGGTAAAAATTTTTAAAATTATGGTTGCTAAAAACTAAAGCAATGTTTTATAATCGCAGTAATTTTTCGAAATTTAAAACTCCAAAAACGTAATTTTAAGCGATTTTCAATGTTTTTCAGTAATTGGGGGCTTTTCCCTGGAAACTTCGCGAAATTGAAACCTGAAAATGAAATGCCAAATGCTCCATAATGCTTCCGGTGTGTGGGAAGGTTGAGGGGGCTCTTCGAGGAGCAGTATTTTGATAACTTTCTTATTTTTAGACGAACTAGGGAAAAAAAGAGAGAAAAAATAGGACGGAAAGAGTGGTGGCGGGGGGTGATTGCTGATCAATAAGCTGTTACTTTTTGAATATTTTTTATTCAAAGATTTATTTTTAAAAGAAATTAAAATTTTCCCGTAACATTACTATTAATTTCTAAAAATTACTTTGCTTTCGAAAGACGTCTTCTCATCAATAATAAAGAACAATTTAAAAAAACATTCAATTCAAACATTCTATGGGGCTCGGGCTTTAAGCTTTCTTTCTGGTTGTGCCACTGTTCTATTTTGACCCGTCCATTACATGGTTGGTTGTTCATTCATGTGAGCTTTAATTAAAGAATTAAAAGTAAATTTCGCTTTAAGAAAAACTTCGGAATTTTGCAGCAACATTTCCCCTTTTTCCCGAAAACACTCATTTTTTTTTTGGTCATGTGATCCTAGTTCACTACCTGAATTTAGTAAACTAGGATTACATGCCTATATGTATTGTTAGGTGGGGGGAGATGCAGTGGCGGATTGGTTGACAAAATCGGCCCTGGCATTAGGAGATGTAGCGGCCTCGTAGTTCTTATAGATATTAAATTTTACCTAACGATTAGGATATCACTTAAATATGAGGAAATTATGCTTAACAACTAAATATATTTTATTTTAACAAAATTTAACAGATAGGAACACTTCTGCGCTTTAATGGTGAACAGATTTGATACGCTATTAGATAAACCTTATTTTGGGGGGAAATTGTGATTGTAATTGTCCATTTAAGTATTTTTATAATGCCTGGAACTTGATTGAATATTTCCGTAATGATAACACTTGCTTTGCTAGTATGTCCGTTTCTGCAGTCATAACAAGTAACTTAATTGCCCTGTTATATGAAACTAATCTAGCGATGTTCATGGGTGGAAAGGACTAGGACCGTCTTTAGAACGTAATGGGTCCCTCGACTCAAACATACAATACTGGACCCTGTCAAAAACATTCCCTGTTTTATACTGCCATAGCCTGACGACCCCTAGACTCGATGCGAGGTCAAAAACCTGGTGGGAGGTGTCGGGTACGAGTTCGGCAGCCCCTTAATTTTTTTTTCAAACGCATGTATCAATACAAAGAGAGAGAGAGAGAGAGGAATTAGCTTTATGGCTTCTGAGAATCATTAAAGTATTTGCAATACAAACTTAATGGGAAGATTAACATTGAGTCTGAAATAGGGGGGTCCAGGGGGGCCTCCGGAAAATTTTCGAAACTATAGTCTTAAAAACTCAATTTTAGACGATATTTGGTGATGTTTAGGGGAGCGTAGGTTCAGGGTTTCTCCTGCTGCAATTTTTCGGAAGTGGAAATCCAAAAACAGAATTTTAAATTATCTTCGAGTATATGGCATGAAGAGCGGTTCTGGCGGCTCTCCTCTGAAATTTTAAAAAATTTATTAGCTCTGAAAACGCCGGTTTTAAGAAGATCTTTGGTGATTTTAAGTCAAGATAGATTTTGAGGCCATCCACCAGAAAAATTTCAAATTGAAATCTTAAAAAGCCTTTTTTGGTAAAGACTAGGGCACCGGCAGTTACTCGAAATTTTTGCTGACCTACAGTAATGTTAGAAAAAAAGAGTTTTCAGGAGGCTCACCCCCGGAAAATTTTCGAAATTGAAGCACTAAAAACGAGATTTATAACGTTCTTCATTGATGATGCCGAAAGAGAGGGAGGGGACGGTGGCACTTTCCCAGAAAATTTTTGGTATTTAATTTAAAAACACAGTTTTAGACCATCTTTGGGAATGTTTAAAAAATGGGAGAGGTTCGAGTACTTTCCTCCAGCAAATTTTCGAAGCTGGAATTTCATGTTATGGCGGGAGTGGATTCGGCTGTTCTCTTATGAAGTTATTCAAAATTGAAGCCCCAAAATTTTTAATTTTACACTATCTTCGATGACATAAGGAGGGGGAGAGAGGTTCTGGGGACCACCAGAAATTCTTCCGACATTGGTTTTTATCAACTTATTTTCTTTTTAAGCTGAGGGGACTGAAAAACCGTGAGTTTGTACAGAGTACAGAATACTTTATGTTTCCTCAAAAATGTTTGAAACTCGCATTTCGGCGGTCTTTGACCTTTGATTTGATAATCTTAATAATGTAAGTCTTTCAAGCTCCTCAATGGTATTTTAAGATTGCATTTTTTAAAATAGGTTTTACGGGAAAAATATTTTGTCACTTTTATTCTAATTGTTATAAACAGGGTCGCCGAGAGTAAAAGCGGATCCAGGAAAAAAATGACGTATGTCAATTTTTTCACAGGCCCCCTTCTACACCTTTCACCATTAGGATATTTTACCCTCTGCGCGTGTTCAATTCCGAGCCGGGCCCCTATTCTCCAACTAAGCTGACATGACCTCACGTCGGCCCTTGTTGTAAGTTGGCATTTTATAGCAATTGTGATTGTCATTTATAAATAAAAGCGTCAAAGAGACCAAAAGTATTTTAACCTTTTACGACAGCTAAGGTTTCCCTGTTTTTTTTTTTTTTTAATTTATTCATTTTATTTTTTATTATACCACTAAAAACATATTGGCAGCCCCTGGGCCCGACTAACTAAAAGTGTGGCCCTAGGCCCACATTAATTTGGAGACCCCCTGAAGACTATGCAATGTTTGATTTACATTTTTAAAGTACGAATGCACTTTTGGAGGCCTCTTTGTCTAATCACACAACTATGTATAAATCACTTATGTGCATTTATGAATCCTCTTTAGGCCCCCTCATAATCGTGACTAAGTTAATTCGTTACTGGCAGAATGATTAAAAATTCCCCTTTAAAGAAGTTTTTTTTTCCAATTAATAAGTTATAATTTTGTATTTTTTTAAAAAAATAGATGTATTTTTCATATCGTTGCAATGCTATGCAAAAATGTGGGGCCCCTTAGGAAGTTGGGGCCCTAGGCCTAGTCAACCTGTGTGGTAATCAGACCCTGGACAGCCCCATTTCAGAAATCCCCCCCCCCTTTGGTGACGGCCCTGCCTCCCTCCACCCGCATGCTGTAGCCCATGCGTAAAGAGGTAAAGAGGAGCTGAGGCTGTGTTTTGCGAATTTGCGTTATTCTAAACATATGCGCGCAAAATTTACAATTTGCTGTTAGTAGACAGGCCCGAAAGACTTTGCTGTTTGTTGATCGGCCCGAAGCATGACCGGCCCACCGGGCAAATGCCCGGTTGCCCGCCGGCTGTATCCGCCACTGGGGAGATGTTTACCATCACTTCGGGATTAGGCGATCAGGTACACGGGCCTCTTCTGGGCTTCAGTTGCGCCGCCTTGGTGTATTTTAAAAACAGATTAATTATAGGTTAAAATTACTAATTGGTAGTTGAAGACAAGGATACATCTTTTGCATATAATTCATGACAATTGAATTGATAATATGAGAATTACATTTTATTATCATTTGAAAATAATATATTGATCATTTGACAAACAATTTAAAAAAATCCTTTGCTCAAGAACTAGGGGGGCAAAATAATACTTTGCCCATAGCTCAAAAAAAGTAGGGGGGCACTTGCCCCCCTATGCCCCTCCTAGTTTACGCCAATGCATCCCACTGTTCCAGTAGTCTGTTTGCTGCAGGTCCAAGAGTAAGCCAATGGGTAGTTGTGTGTTTCAGGAACTTGTTGAGCTTGAACTTCTTCGAAGTCCTCATAACGGGAAGGCCAACCATCAAAATAGCTATAAGTACTCAGATGCTTCTTCACCTAAATACTGCAATGCTTTGACATACGCATTATGCATTGTATGAATACTGCAAGTACCAATATTTATTAGGCTTTTTTCTCGTGTCTCAAGGATAATAGTGTCAAACAACCTAAAAACCTTTTATTAACATAAGGACCATCCAAAGGAAAGAATAAGACATTTATTCATGGATAATTACTCTCGGTAAGTGCTTCAAATAGCTTCTCAATCGAAATTTCACCAACTGCCTTGCCCAAGAAGAAAGTTTTGAGATGCCTTTTTGTGATGCAACATTGGCTTTCAGACCAATATTTTGTTGTTCGTTGCAGTTCTTTTTTGTCTTTGACATTGGTAGTTTCATCAAAGTTCAAAGTATAATAGGATAAACATGCTTCTTTTAACATACATTCCCGAAAATAAGGAGCAAGTCTATCTGTAGAAGGGATAGAAAGACTGGTTCTGCTCATAGGGTGCAATTGCAAGCGATAAAAAAATTCCCCAATTTCCCGATAGCATAGCTATTTTTCTTAAACAACAACAAGGTGGGGGGGGGACATATTTAAGGCTATTTTTTAAATTAATTTCACTGTTAAAGCTACCATTCAGATACTTTTCAAAGATTTAATTATTAAAAAAAAATTCCTAAGACACATTTAAAAAAAGGTGAGAAAGGTGACTAAAAGTAACTAAATTTTCAAAAGGTGACTAAAGGTGAGAAAGGTGACTGACTCCTCGGCCAGCATATTCATTTACGCGTGAATTAAGGCATAATCCCACTAGATGCCGCTGACGTTTAACGAGCCTTGAAATTTATGACTTTTTTGTGTTAAACTGTAGTGCCCT
This sequence comes from Uloborus diversus, assembly GCF_026930045.1. NCBI lineage: Eukaryota > Metazoa > Arthropoda > Arachnida > Araneae > Uloboridae > Uloborus > Uloborus diversus. The sequence continues at coordinate 87,545,320 of NC_072735.1, forward strand.
CTTTGTTGCCATGAGATTCAGCGATTGGCACGGGCTACAAGCGTAAACGAAATTTAGGGGAACCATGATTTAAGGCTAGAGGAAAGTAAATTCCGTTCTTTATTGCTATTTCACGAGGCAAGAAAATGGTTTCCAACCTATGGGACGCGCCCTCTTTAGTAAGTCATAGAATTATAGTAAAGGAGGAATGCAACTGTTATCAAAATTTATGACCCTCCCCCCCCCCTACCGAAAAAAGTCAAATACGTTTTGGAAACAAGGCCCGACTAACTAAAAGTGAGGCCCTAGGCCCAAAATAATTTGGAGGCCCCCTGAATATTTTTACCGAAATGCAGTGCTTGATTTACAGGTTTGGGAACCATCGCAGTGCATGTTTGAGGGAACTCTTTGCCTATCACAGAACTTCGTATAAATCATTTATCATGTGCCCTTTATGAACCCCCTTTGTGACCCCCCATATCCCCCCCTTTTAATTGTGACCCCCTTATAATTCTGACACGGTTAATTCACTAGTGGTAGAACGAATAAAAATTCTTCTTGAAGGAAGACTTTTTCCAATTAACAAGTCACGCTTTTATTATTATTATTTTAAAAGTGCATGTATTTTTCATATAGCTGTATTGCATGATTCTTGAGGTAATTTGGGGCCCCTTAGGCAGATGGGGCCCCAGGACCAGGCGGGCTCTGTGGTAATCAGGTCCTGTTTTAGAAAATAATAATCTGTAAAATCTCATTGCCATGGCATTCGGTTTGAGCGCCCAGCACTAAGAGAACAGAGCTATAACTTTCCAATGACACCACGGTTTGAGAAAATAAAATTTTAGCTCAAAAACAAAACCAACCGCATTGATATCATATTAATGTTTCACTAATGTTGTATTTGAAACATTGATCTTTTCAGTAATTTCGTCCGCTTTGCTAAATATATTAAAACTAACACTACGCATTCAATATAATAATAACTGAATATGTTCTAGTGCATCAAAAACTACTTGGTAAAAAAATGTGGTATTGTTTTTCTAATCCATTAACTAAATAGTAACACCAGGATATCATTTTAGAAACTGAATTATTACGAAAATTGAAGGGACCGGGACAGAACAAGTTTTGCATTTAAAAAGAGGGTGTAGTTATCAAAAGTTTTTTAATCCACTGACCTAAGATATACCTGTGCATGCGAGGGTAAACAATGTGAAATGAAAAGCTTAATGCAAAGAAGAATATTAGTGACAATTTACGAAATTTAATTTTTACACAGGACAGTTTTTAAACCTACAGAATTCACGCCGAGAACGAACTACTCACACAAAAAGGAGGAGAATTTTTTTTTATTAGTTTCATCACATATTTCATTTGTTTTATCAAATACTATTATTTTGTATGACACTTGATGATTAGAGAATACATTATATGGTATATTTTGAACTAAAAAAACATTTTAAACATTTTTTAATGGAAATAATTGGCGTGAGAAAAATTCTTACACTGGATCTCGTCACTTGTTTCTGACGCGAATTCAGGAGGATTTAAGCAATATTTGCAAAAATTTGGTTTTAAAAATGCTGTTATTTCTGATTTCTGCTGTTTTCCTTCTTTTTTTTTTTTTTTTTCTTACTGCGACATCACGATTTTTATCATATTTCTTCTTCTGATACGGCAACCTGTTCCCATCTCAGTTTCTTTTTTTTTTTTTCAAATCTTTCAAGATATTCATTTTTTTAGCAGAATTGATAAAGAAACTCATTTTTATTTGTTCTCGGAAGATGTGAACCCCATTTATTCCTCCCCAATAAAAACTGATCTTGAATGAAAAAATACTTGTGTCAAAACCTGCTCTAAACACACACACACACATACCAAGTCCTAGTTTCGAACGTACGTACGGACTCACAGAATGTAATTCAGAATTGCGTAAGCTCCTCTCTTCTGCACGGATGCAGCATTTCTTGCGGCGGAAGTTAATTAAATTCAGGGAACAACCAGAATAAAGAAGTAAGAAGCGATAAACTTTGCACAGAACAAAATGATTTTTTCCCCAGAAAGAACACGAAACAAAATCAGTTTTTCTACGTGCAAAGAATCAATACGCCTTCCGCCTTTTCTTTGTCCGAAATTAAGTACGCAGTAAGTATTCTCCCTAAAGCATTGTATTACCGTTTAATCCTTTCTCTTAAGCTGCACGTTATTTAGAAATAATGCTTTTGTTTTAAGAAGAAAGGCAGTAGTAAAATGAAGAAGATTGAGATATTTCCGTTGGTACAATGGGAAACTTGTTTGTCACAGATGCAGATACGAGAGCTATTCAGAAAGTAAGTAGCGTTTTAAAATTTAAAAAAAAAAAAAAAAACACACAAGATTTTTTTAAATAATAGGGGGCTTCCCCCCCCCCCCCAGCTTCTCACTAACTCCCGAAGATTGCTTCGCAATTTTATTTGGTTCCATAAGATTTATCATGGCTGTTGAGAAGAATCAGAATAAAAATCACGCTTCCCCTTCCCGTAGAAATAAACAGTTTTAGTAAAACGCTCATAAATGTAGAAAAATATAAAAATCCCACTCCAACCCCAAGACAAAAGGAACTTAATAATAATACGTAAAACAAAATTGTTTTTTAAAGAAATGCCCCTCCCCCAGGATCCAAACTAATTTGTACCAAATTTCATAGCTTAAGGGCCTCCTCAACATAGCAAAATGGCCGTTTTGTATGCTTCAAAAGTCGATTTCAAATTCGTGGTCTCTAGTAATTTACAGGGTGGCCGAAAAGTCCTTGACACATTTTAAAAAATTCAAAAACCAACAAATTGTCGCATGAATTTGCGGTTTGCACCATACACTGGTGTGCAAAAATTAAGGACGAGACGGGTGTTTTCAATATAACTTTGTACAAAAGCTTTCCAAATCAACACATTTAATACCGTAAGATCCTCAATACGTACGGACATGTGTAATGTAAGCAACACTTACTAAAAGAGAAATCAGAGGGATAAAAAGAAGCTTTATTGAAAAAGTAACACGGAGCGCATTGCGACTGAAGGCCGTAACATACCTGTGATGGATGTCCAGCAAGAAACATCAGGTCTTTAGTAGGGGATATGATCTCCACCGACTGCTAGGCAGGTTTCACAGCGTCTGCCCATGCTAAGAATGAGGGTGTCAATGAGTTGTTGAGGCATTGCTGCCCATTCGTCTTGCAGCGCGAATCGAAGCTCCCGAATCGTTACTGGTTGTAAGGTACGAGCTGCCAAGCGTCTGCCTAGAAAATCCCATACATGCTCGATGGCATTGAGATCCGGAGATCGTGCCGGCCAATCCATACGTTCAATATCCTCACTCTCTAAGAGCTGTTCGGCAGCTACTGTGCGATGACATGATGCATTGCCGTTCATGAAAAGGAACTGCGGACCCATAGCGCCTCTAAAAAGACGCACATATGGAAGAAGAATCTCGTAACAATAACGGATCCCGTTGACTGAACCTGCGTCGAAGATGTGAAGGTCTATATGACTACCAAGCATGATTGCCTCCCCAAACGAGAACACCGCGACCTCCATACCTGTCCCTTTCAATGATATTCGAGGGATCATTGCGACTTCCCCGCTCTCTCCAGATGAGTATGCGATGAGAATCGCTACTCAGACTGAATCTGATCTCATCTGTAAAGAGTACTCGTCCCCATTCATTGTATCTCCAATTGCGGTGTTCCCGGCACCACAGAGAACGCCTTCTCCGATGGGCAGGCGTTAGAGGTACACACCGTATAGGGCGTCGTGCAAACAGACCACCACCGTGCAGTCCTCTGGCCACGGTAAAACGCGATATCGGTCGTCCAGTCACCTGTGTCGTGTGTCTAGCGATTTCTCCTGCTGCCTGCAACCTGTTTCTTCTGGCCTGTAAGACAATATACCGGTCATCTGCGGGTGTGGTTCCTCGTGGACGACCACTACTGAACCCCCGGATAGCTGTTCCTGTAGTTTGAAATTGTCTCCAAAGTCGTGAAACGATGCTGTGAGCAATTCCGAACTCTGCAGTCACACTTGTCACACTGCGGCCTTCCTTCAATTTCCCAATGATTCGACCTCGGGTAAAAGCATCCAGATGTCGTCTAACAGATTATTCGCCATTTCTCGCTGAGGCAGCAACTCGGTGTGATTTTAACTGCTATACGGCGTGCAATCTCTTTGCCAGAAATACTGATCTTACACCGACAACATGCTTTATACTACTCAGACACTCCCCCATTACGTCTGCCTGCATATCTGCGCATGTGCTACCGTACATCAGGGATGGGCAGATTCGTATTCGTAAATCCGAATCCGATTCACAGTTCCTTAACGTGTCAATCCGAATACGAATACATTCGTATTCACAAGTGTGAATCCGAATACGAAATTCGGATTCATACCTATGAATCTGAATCCGAATCTATTCAAATTCAGACCTATGAATCCAAATCATTTCTGATTTACATCTGTGAATACGAATCCATTTGGATTCACACTTGGATTCACTGAAAAATTCAATTCAAAAGCCCAATATAAATAAATAAATGTTTGTCTGTACCTCGCTACAGGTCGAGTTTTCGGTGTTAGTGAATTTCTAAAGAAAAGTGACGATATTGTTATGGGTTCAAAAATTTTAAAATTGGAATTCTACCATGTCATGTAAATTAAAACTTGATTTGTTTATATAATTTTACCACAGATAATTTATCTGAATTTCACAACTTTAAAATATAATGAATATACAGTGATTGATGTTACAAAGGACCAAATTTTATTACAAAAATTTGTTGATGTTACAGATACTTGTACCGTTGAAAATGCAGATTCTCTCTGAAACGTTTCGTTTTAAAAAAAAAAGAACAAATATATTATGATGGAAGAAAACGGTTTTTTATTGAATAATACAAACATACATTTCAACACTCTATCTCCGGAAGGAAGCATCGATCACAAAGCTAATTATTTACTAACAGTTCTACTAACCAAATTTCTCACGAGAAAACAGAAAATGCGTAAAAGAAATCTAGTTGTATTTTGTATTTCGCATTTATTTTCAACTATCGCAACCGTTGACTACTGCGAAAACGTTCTTGTTTGTACCAAAGAGTACTATAATAAGGTAGAAGAACGACTCGTATACTGCTTCCATTGGCCGCCATGACCAAGCACGGAGACCGGTTTGAGAGAGATTAGAGTGGCAATAACGGTAGTTTCGTTATGAAACATAATGAAATTTAAGCGGCGATAAATGTTTTTTACTGCTGCTGATATTTTTCCTCAAATGCAATTTCAAATAGAAATAACGATGGAATCTGCTTTGAATTTTTGTCAAATAATTTGAGGTTAAACTGTATAAAAAGTTTTAATGAATGATGTATAAAACCATAATGCACTGACAGAATACAGTGATCTTCAACAGATAAATTGGGAAATTTTTAATCAGTACTCAAGAACAGCAAAAAACTCTACAAATTTTATTAAACAGATTATAAAATAGCGTTTAATTAGTTGGATCTTACTTCATAACAGGGTTGATAAAAATCAGGATTTTTAAATATATATATGTAAAAACTCGGATTTTTTTTACTTAAATCGAATTTTTCTGATTTAAATAGAATTTTTGAAATTTAAATTTATTTAAATATAGTATTTGATACTAACAAGTTAAAATGCTCAAGTTAGATGTTGAATCAGATAATTCTTTTCCTATATATGGTTAAAAATTCATAAACTCTAAGTTTGAAGTTTGAGTAATTCAGAAATCAGTAAAAAATAATTACACATCTGAGCTTGATAAAATCTTGCTACAATAGGAAGTCCCCCCCATATGGGTGTATTTCCCAGAAATTTTTTAACAATCAAAATAAATAACACCTTTATATGAAAAATTATCATATAAGCTTTGTGCTACAATATGATTAAAGTGAGAAAACAACGTAAATAAAGCACAAATATTGGAGAAGATACAGCATATAGCTATTTTCAAGGCTACAATGGAGCCTCTTCATCAGTGCAGAAAGCTCACCAGCACAACCAAAAGTTACGAGAGAACTGTTCTCTCATAACTTTTGGTTGTGTTGGTGAGCTTTCTGCACTGATGAAGAGGCTCCATTGTAGCCTTGAAAATAGCTATATGCTATATCTTCTCCAATATTTGTGCTTTATTTACGTTGTTTTTTCACTTTCATCAAATAACACCTTTCTTTTATCTAAGGGAAAAAAGGAAATAATATGGAAGTACATAAACTGAGAAAGATTAAAAATAGCGTAGAACATTGAATTTATTTTCCTTTTTTTTTTTGGAAAAATAACACCTGAAATAAAATGTACGAAGAAAAAAAGGAAACCATATGCTTCTTGTATTTTAAATATTTTAATAAAACTCACCAAGGACTGAAAAGAAGACTGTTTTTTAGAATTCTTATCTTATAAAACGCTTGCATATTTTTTTCCCTACTATTTTGACTTACTGTAAGTTGAGGAGAATTTTATATGTTTATTTTTTAGTGAATAAGTAAATGGCTTAACTAAGGTGGTTCAAAAATACATGTAAATAAGTTTCTAATAGATAACAGGACACCCCTCCATATTTTTCGACAAAAATTACATTGAACTGAAATAACAATGCTACATACTATAATATACAAAAGTAATATGCATATACATTGCAAAAAAAATTATTTACAAAAACACAGCTGGGGAAATTAAATGTTTCCAAATTTGTGACATTTCCCATGCAACGACTAATGTTAAATTGAGCACCCTCTTAAAATTTGAGTAAGAAACTAAAACTTTTACAGCACAATACTATTAGTAAGTCTGAAAAAAAAATAGGGTGTGTCCTGGACTCTAGCTAAAAAAAGTTTTTTTGAACCACTCTAAGCTTAACTCTTAATAGATACGTATCCAATTTAATTTATTATTTTTAATTTCATTTGAAAGGTAATCTCGTTTCATATATATATACTTTGCAAGTTTTTCTTTTTTAATGTTAATTGCTACTATGATTTTTTATATTTTTCTTCGGTTTCAATTACATTTATTTAATAACAATATGAATTTCTTTTGTTTCTTTTAGTAAGATTACTTATTACTCCGAGGACAATTCTCTGAATTCGGAATGCGAACCTTTTCAGAAATTGCGATTTTAGCTTAGATCAGCACTAAGTGGTGATTTTTTTCAAGCCGGTGAGTGATAATGCCGATGTTATTTCCCTAGAGAGAGCCTCTCATAAATCTATTCGAGCTTTATGTTTAAAATGTGATGCGAATGTTCCCTCAAAAACTAAAGAAGTTCAGGTGAACATTTTGAATACTTCGAATTTAATACGCCATTTACAGCGATACCACTCCACTGATATTGTGGAAGAATTCAAAGCTAGTCTTATATCTGCTAGGGAAGAATTCGCTATCACGAACATCCTAGGGAAGTCCCTAACTTGAGAGAATGAACATTTTTTTTTTTGTTTTATTTTTAAAGGGACAAATCTACACACTTAGACCTTGTTTTGAAGGGACGAAGTAAGGCACATCCTGAAAATAGAATATTTCGTTCGAATGGAAAACGTATGATTAATATTCTACTAGAGGTAAAAGTTCAAAACTGTCCCAAGTATGGGCACTTGACTGTACGAAAATTTAGCGAAAATTTTTAGTGTTCATGAATATAAAATCATGATTTTTAACTTTTTATGGACTTCTAAAACCTAGGTCCAGTAGTATTCGACTTGGGGCTCCAAATAGTAGGAAGTTCATTTTCGGGTCAATTACTTAGTTTGACGCCAATAAATATACATCCCAAAACTCGCTAACACCCAAAACTCGAACTGTAGGGAGGTACAAAGAAACATTTATTTATTTATATTGACCTTTTAAATTGAATTTTTCAGTGAATCCAAATGTGAATCCAAATGGATTCGTATTCATAGATGTGAATCAGAAATGATCTGGATTCATAGGTCTGAATCCGAATAGATTCGGATTCGGATTCATAGGTATGAATCCGAATTTCGTATTCGGATTCACATTAGCAAACATGAATCTATTCGAATTCACACTTGTGAATACGAATGTATTCGTATTCGGATTGACACGTTAAGGTGCTGTGAATCAAATTCGGATTTGGATTTACGAATACGAATCTGCCCATCTCTGCCGTTTAATCTCCTCATTGGTCTTTCTGTCCACTCTGCCTCTTCGTTCAGCTGATATGCTAATTTTTCGACTTCGTCCTTAATTTTTGCACACCAGTGTATACTTCACAGGTTCAAGAGTTTTTATGACATCGAAAAAAAGGGGAGGGGAGAAGAAGTAAAAAGGCATTTCGCAGCCAGGGTGTCACTATGCTATGCTTGTAATTCTTCGTTTAGTAATTTTCAGTCCTTTTTGCCTTTTCCCATGTCAACAAAAACGATTTCTGCGAAATGCCTTTTTTCTTCTTCTTTTTTCCCCCTTTCCTTTTTTTTTTTTTTTTTGATGTCATAAAAACTCTTGAACCTGTGAAGTATTATGGTGCAAACCGCAAATTCATACAACAATTTGTTGGTTTTCTATGATTTTTTAAAATGTTTCAAGGACATTTCGGACAACCTGTATTTTGCTTTTTAACCGACTTCAAAAAGGAGGCGGTTATCAGTTCATACCGTATGTATGTTTTTTTTTTGTTTGTCCACTCATAGCGTCTCACCTAGTGAACCGATTTTGATGATTCTTTTTTTAATGGATAGAGGATGGCTCAACTTAGGTCCCATTACTTTGTTTGACCATATTTGTTCTTTAGAAAAAAAAGTTATGGGCAAAAAACAGTAAATTTCCCTATTAAATGATTAAAATGATATTGTAGCGAAGTTCGCACTTGTCATCCGTGGATAACGGTGGCTCAGTGGTAGAATTCTCGTCTCCCACACGAGCAACCTGGGTTCAAATCCCGACTAGGACAAAGTGAATTTTACTAAAATTTCGTTTCTACTGTTTTCCGTATTTTCTCGAATGTTCTATTAATTTCTGTATCTTTTCAAGTCTGGAAAGTTCCAGCACTTTTTCAAGTTGTATATAAGGAGATGTAACGTTCATTCGTGGTTCTGAATTAAGATCTCGAGTTGAGACTAACGAGTATTCGCTTCATTTGGCTTTCACATTGTCTTCGCTATCTTCATCTACGCGACAATATGAAACTCATTGTTATAAAAGTTTAGTGCCATATAACTGTAATATTAATAGTAATTGTAATGATAATTTTGAATAAAGGCTTTTCTAAAGCAATACAGTGATATAGAGCCGCACTTCTTACTAGGTAACTTCTTACTTTTACTGAAATATCTACATTTACACTAAAAAGAATGAAATAAAAAAATTTTGAAAAAAAAAAATAGAACCGACTTCAAAATTGCTCTAAAAAGTGAAAAATAATTTTATTCTTTAAACACCATCGATAATACTTTTAAACATAATTTTTGAAGTTGGCGCAAAAACAAAAAGTAAAATCCATTGTAACCATGCTTCGTTCATATTTTTATCAAAAAATCATCCAAACTTAGGAACGAAACATTTATATCGTTACTCAAATATGCTGTCATCAATGCGTAATGCATGTGGTAGTGAAGAAACTGGACGTGGTTAAATTTATACTTGTAGTTGAGTTATGGCTGTGAATGGTTTTATCGATCGTTTTTGCGCCAACTTCAAAAATTATGTTTAAAAGTATTATCGATGGTGTTTAAAAAATAAAATTATTTTTCACTTTTTAGAGCAATTTTGAAGTCGGTTCTATTTTTTTTTTCAAAATTTTTTTATCTCCGAGTTTGAATTGAATTCAGCCTAGGACTTAACGCTAATATAAAAACCCTTATATCTACTGTTCTAATTAATGTATAAAATTAGAACAAGGTTTGTTTGATGCAGAAAAAACACACACACACACACACACACACACACTTTTGAATGACATAGAATTTTAAAAGGGGTGGAAATTTTGTCCTCCCCTCACTACGCAATTTACGTGATTTATTATTATACCTATGTTTAAGCAAAAACTTCTTTGTATACAACATTTTTTTTCTGGTGCTAAAATTATTAAGCTACTTGATGAACTCACCCTGGAGCAAGTTACATAAAATTGCCGTGTGAAAAACAGTCTTCTCCTAAATCGATCACTGCTACTTTTAATTTATGACCTTGTGTTGGCTATTGCAAAACAAATTTTTACAGGAAACTGTACCCTTCTAAATTCAAAAGGATAGTCGTTCTGAGATGATGTTCTTAAAAACTTCGTTTCCAGTGTTAAAAAAAATGAAAGCAAAAGACAGCAACATTATTATTTAACTTGAGAGAAGCCTCGAAGATTCACGCGAAAAATAAAAACAATATCAAATTTAAAATTCGCTATCTACAAAAAGTTGAGATAAAGTACTGATTAATGATTTAAATGGAGGAAAGCCGTCGAAAATAAGGGATTTAAATTTCAATTACAGGTTCTAGTTTCACAGAAATTAAGGGGTTTTAATTAATTTCTCCCGAACTAGTTGATATTTCGAAAAATCCTTTCTTAGTGGATACTTTCGTAATCATGTGGACATACTTGCCAAATTTCAAGTCTGAGGTTTCAGCAGTATTTGCTGTGCGTTCATTCATATATATATATATATATATATATATATATATATATATATATATATATATATATATATATATATATATATATATATATATATATATAATCTCAGGACATTGATTTTTATATATTAAGATTTCAAGGCTGTAGGTGCTATGGTCTCTTCTGGACGCAGGCACCCCGCCACAGACTTCCTTTCACAATTTCTTTGACTTTACTTTTTTCTAATATATAGAGATACATCTGGAGGAGCGACTAAAATTCTACTTTTCCACACAGTCACCAAACAAATTGAGGCACTTATCATAGCGGTGAACAAGCTTTGAACTTTTTTCGTCGTAGAGTTCTGCCGCCAGCAATTTCAGCAACTCATAAACGCGCACCCGAAGCTCCTCATCCTAGTCAAATCGCTGTGTTGCTAGTTAGTTTTTCATTTTTGGAAATAAGTGAAAACCACAAGGTGCAAGATCGCGACTATGGCCCTCGCAGTTTATTTTATTCTACGTAAGCCAATTCAAAATAATTTTCTTCATTTCTAAGTATTTTCAGAACTTTTAATTTTTAGTTCCTTAATATTTCAAGATAGTCCTTCAAATAACTGCATGAAAGAGAAAAAAATATCGAAAACTTTCAAATGCAGGTAATGAATGTTTACATGTGCACGCAACATTTGTTCCAAAACTGAACTATTTCCTTCTACTACAGAATTTCTTATTCTTGAGAAGGGACTTTTTATAGCTACGAGTATTTAATTCCAAGATTAATTTCACAATAGGTGTGGTAAATTGAACTGGACACTCACACAACCACCGATAGATAACAGGTATGGCAGCAATCTCTCATCATCACCTCAGTTTAAAGCGCATGAAGTAAAAGTCTCGAGTACTCTGCATCCATTGCAGTCTTACTGATCGATCACAGGATTATACGAAGACGCACTATGCGTTCACTCGAAGGTATGTTTCGAAGGTGAACTTCGAACTCAGAACCTTCCTACTCTGAGCACGATGTGCAACTAAGCAACTCTCGGCCTCCTTTTTAGCAGTAAAAATAAAAATAAAAAAGAAAATGTTATCAATTTTTTTTGCGATTTAAATTTTAAATATCAAGTTATTGGATTAATAGTAAATTTTTGAAGGAATAAATAATAATGGTAAAATCCATCTAATGCGGACACTAACGGAACATTTTTTGTCCGCAATAGAGTTGCGTCTGCAGGTGAGGGGTTTGATAATGTTATTTGCTTTGGAACCGGAGAATTAAAAATTGTCCGCATAAGAGGGGTGTCCGTTAGGAGGGGTTTTACTGTAATTCCAATTCTTGTACCGGAAAACAAGAAAAAAAATGAAAGGAAGTTGTTGCGTCACGAGAAGATCCCAAGTTGCGTCATTGAACTGTTGCTGTGTTGCATCACGGGAAGAAATGCGCCTCTGCAAGAGCGCATTGCATTATATTAAGCAGTTGGTTGTTAGCTGTTGGTTGTACCAACACATTGTATGCATGTCGCTAATTGCACATGTAAGCGGCTTTTGCCCATTACTACCAATCAAATAAACAAATGAAAAGAAAGCTTGTTATTTGTGCATCTCTTAAGATTTTACAGAAGTTTAGTTCCCATATAGACATAGTTTGTTGAATTGATGTTTTACATTTCTTTGATACCATTTTGAAATGAAAATTGCCAACGAGAGCAAAATAAACGTTAATAGCCAAATTTTGTAACCCCTTAAGCACAAAACGTTCTGAGTTTACGTGACTAGTTCTAACCCTTGTTTTATGCTTAGCATTAATCATTTGTTTCTGAAATCCAAATAAGGTTTTGTTGGTCTGAATAAGTTAGAACAAACAAGAAGTTCCATCCAGAATAAAACGTGCTTACCGTATACCGTCATGGACTTCCCTAGTATCTAATCAATATTTTCTTTATTACCTAAGACAGCAAATTATGCCAACACACTTTTTTAACATTTAAGTTAATTTCTTGAAACAAAATATGCATCCGCTATCTGATATGTAATCTAAATAGATACGTAAAAAATAAACAACAATCAAGTAAAGTAGTTAAACACAATGCAGCAAATATATTTATTTCCAAAAGAAACTTTTTAAACGCTTTCAAAAAGAAAAAAAAGGATTAAAAATAAATAGCTGATCAAAATAAATATATTTAATCAAAAAGAAAAAAAATCGCCTATTACGCTGTTTCTTCAAGGTAAAAATAAAGCATATCGCATTTATTTTTCTTCCGTTGCCCCCCCCCCCAAAAAAGAAAAGAAACCCCACAAATAAATACACTTCGGGGGAAAAAATAAATGTCCATTTAAATAAACAATGTTCATCATCATCATCATCGAAAAAAAATCGTCTGCATAATTCTTTCTTTTAAAACATAAAAGACTATTTTATAATTCCCGTTGTCAAAAGTAATAAGTAAATTAAAACTTCAGAATGAAAAGGAAAATAAATTATATCAACAATCAATATTTCACAGTAAAAACCTGGGCTGCGGATTCGGACTGTTTTTGAGGAAAAGCAGTCTTAGTTGGAAGCTCTAAATTTCCCGCACTCGGAATCATAGTCAAAGTCGGTTCTTTTCCCCTCAAAATCTGCATTTTACCAAATCAGTGGAGTTATGGTTGAATTCAGATTGATTTTTGGGTACAGGAGTCGGAATCGGAATCGACGGCTCTAAAATTCTAGGAGTGTGAGTTCCACGGTTCATACTCTATTTGGATGAAAAAATTCCATGACTTTTCCAAGGCTTTTTCATGACTTTAATGAAAATTTTCATGACTTTAAGGAAAATTTTCATGACCTCGTTACACGCAGTGTTGCCAGATGGTCAAATCCAGATTTCCCCAATTCCCTTCCAACTTTTCCCCAAAAAGCGATGTTTTCTATCACAATTCCCCGAATTCAAAAATTATTTTTCCACTAATATTTTCTTAAAATGAATCGACTTCCTTTAATATATTTGTCTCTTGAAAAAATTTTTTTTCCCCAAATAGCCAAATTTTCTTATAAAATTCCCCAACTTTTTTTTTCTTCCCATTTTCGCTTTTTTTTTTTGTCTTCTTTATCATTATCTTTCTTTATTTTTATCTTTATCTTTACTAATCTTTATCTTAATCTTCTTTATTATATTACTAATAATAAAGCTGAAAGTCTGTCAGGATCTCTGTCTGTCCGGATCTATGTGACGCGCATAGCGCCTAGACCGTTCGGCCGATTTTCATGAAATTTGGCACAAAGTTAATTTGTAGCATGGTGGTGTGCCCCTCGAAGCGATTTTTTAAAAATTCGATTTTGTTCTTTTTCTATTACAATTTTAAGAACAAAATTCTCATAAGATGGACAAGAAAAAAACGAAATTATCATTACGTGAAATCGTAACCAAGCCAATTGGCGAGTAAATTCACCATACATTATATGTAAATATACAGGCGAACCAAAAGACCTTTTATTTTCTACTAGTGGCACCCGCACGGCTTCGCCCGTAATAGAAAAATTAAAGGTCTTTTGGTTCGCTTGTATATTAACAAATAATGTATGGTGAATTTTCTCGCCAATTGGCTTGTACCGACGTTACAGTTCCACGTTATGATAATTTCGTATCTCGCCAATTGGCTTGTGCCCATGTTACGGTTCCACGTTATGATAATTTCGTAATTTATGATAGTTTTTTTTCTTAAAATTGGAATAAAAAAAGAACCACATCGAATTTTCTAAAAATCGCTTCGAGGTGCACACCCCTATGCTACATACTAACTTCGTGCCAAATTTCATGAAAATCGGCCGAACGGTTTAGGCGCTATGCGCGTCACAGACATCCTACAGATATCCTACAGACATCCAGACATCCAGACATCCTCCGGACAGAGAGACATTCAGCTTTATTATTAGTAAAGATTACGGGCAGAGCCGTGCGGGTACCACTAGTAAATAATAAAGCTGAAAGTCTCTCTGTCTGTCAGAATCTCTGTGACGCGCATAGCGCCTAGACCGTTCTGCCGATTTTCATGAAATTTGGCACAAAATTAGTTTGTAGCATAGGGGTGTGCAAATCGAAGCGATTTTTCGAAAATCCGATTTTGTTCTTTTTCTATTCCAATTTGAAGAACATTTTCCCGAGCAAAATTATACGATGGACGACTAAATTGCCAAGTTACCATAACGTGGAACCGTAACGTGGGCAAGCCAATTGGCGAGAAATTCATCATGCATTATTTGTAAATATACAGGGGAACCAAAACACCTTTTAATTTTCTACTGCGGGCAAAGCCGTGCAGGTGCCGCCAGTTATAAATACAAGCGCCTGACTGAAAGATAAGAAATAGCCAAATGATTTTTTTTTCTACTTGCATTTACTACTCTGCTTCTGTATGTACATTTAAACTATGATTTTTGTATATATTTATCCAAGAACATTCTTCATCACACTTATTTGTACCTGTTTCATATATCAACTAGTCACTCACGCAGAACATTAATGCGAATTCCGTTGCATAAATATTCCACATAATGCGAAATGCGAATTCCATAAAATTGAGCAAAGCTAAACCAACGCTGTTTGATACAAACAATGTAACTACTACATCTTGTCGTGAATCTAAATACGAAAAAAATTCTTTTTTCCCCGAGGATTTTTCTTTCCCCAGGTTTTCCCCCCCAAAAAAAAATTTCCCCAAAGAATTCCCATCAAAACTCATTTCCCCAAAATTTCCCCAGAGAGCACCAGATTTCCCCAAAATGGGGAAATTTCCCCCAATCTGGCAACACTGGTTACACGAAGAGAATAGCTTTATTTAAACTCAAACTTGGTAATATTTGGAAATGAGCATTAGCAAAACGTTTATATGAATGCCACCGCTTCATTGAAGCACTTACTGGTAATAGAAAAAATATTAGTGCACACTTAAAAAACTAAACTTCTTATTTGTCTTCAACATATAAATTTTCGTTAAGTAAAAATGCAGTGAAATGAATATGATGATGCTTAAATGTCTGATATATTTTTTAAAAAACAGGCAGAATGTTATTGAATGGGACAAAGGTTGAATGAGTCATCACTAAGTTTCAATAAATTTGCTTCAAAAGTTACCTTTTGGTGTCAACAGTGCCTTTAATCATCCACGTAACTTGACAGTATTTTGGTTCTTTAAAGTAAAGCCACCTATATTCAGTAAATTACCGCCCAATAAGCCAGGGCTGAAGCAGAAATACGTGAAATACCATTGCTTCGGTCACTCGTCTGGTCTGCTAATTCTATATTAGCTACCAGTTTTTTTTCGCACTCTTGGCTTGCTTAAGAGGTTTTCCATCTCCAACTCAGTCACTTTCCTATGCCGGGCTGATGAGTGCTAATAAGCACGAAACTGCAGTCCTCGGCTGGAAATGACTGAGCTGGCGGTGTATTTCACGTAAAGCCACCTAGTTTAGTTCTTTATGTTTCTAAACCAGATCTTTTTTGAAAAAAACATTCAGTAATGAATCATTCTTCCGATTCAAAAGTATATTTGTTTTGTTTACAAATTTGCATATTTTCAAATGCATATAAATTAATCAGAAATTTCAGAACACTTTTAATTCCCGACATTGAACACAGTAGTGGGTCACATGTACTAGTTTTGCGTGCCGTATGTTGGGCACTACCGTTTTAGAGCATTAGAATTCCTCTCTTTCTGTATTCTATCGCCTGACTTATTGATCTTTATTTTCTAAAATATTCAACAAATGAAGATAAACTCTGATAAATTTAATAATAAAGGCCTTACGAGTGATGGAATCGAACTTGCATGCAATTGAATTGCTTTTTTTTTTTTTTTTGAGTGGGCGTGGCAAAACTAAGAACGTGAAATTTTGCTACTACAGAATATGAAACATACGAAGTGTTGAAAATAACAAAAAATTCAAAATAAGTGATGTCCAGGCAGTAAAATCACATCGCAAAAAAAAAAGGCAAGCGGCTGCGACAGAAGTGGATGCAATGAGATTTCAAAATTCAGATTTGATTTTTGGAACGTTCAATTTTGCACTTTTAATAGCTTTTATATGCTATACTGTTAAATCACTCAAGATTTCTAATGCTCCTTTAGATACTATTCCTTTCTCATTGTCCAGGACATTTTTCCATGATTTAAAAAAAAATTTCCATGACTTTCAATGAAAATTTCAATTTTCCATGACATTTCCAGGTCCAAAATTCTGTTATTTTTTTCCATGACTTTCCAGGATTTCCATGACCCGTACGAATCCTGGAGTCCGGAGTTGGTCATTTTCCCTCCAACTCAGCAGTCCTGATAAAAACATTTGCGCTTTGAATTCATTTCATTTTGATTCAGTTATATTTATCTCTGACTTGCGCCAATGTTCAGTCTACGCGATAAGGTGTTTCGATTTTTGCTAACAACATTTTATTTTGTATTTCTTGACGCCCAAAACTAAGAAGGTATTTAGAATCTGCGCATTTTTTCTACTTTTTGATGGTAATTTTTTTACCGTTGTCCTTAATATTTTTTTTTTAAAAGAGCTGTTCAAAAAATACCCTTAAAATATCTGATCAAGACAATTTTTTCGATACATGCGGTTCATCAACTTTTTCCAACCAAGTTAGCTTGAAGCTTTCAGTTCAGGATCTATATTTGCCATAAATTGTTTTGTAGTGGCTAATAATAAAAATTTTTGAACTGTTTGAAATTGAACAAAAAATTGTACAAATTAAAAAGATATATTACGAGCTTTTCCCAACAAAGCTTGTTTGAAACAAATCTGACTTTAAGTTCAATATTTATTATTGCCTTAAATTTCCTCGTAGGTGCTAATGATGAGTTCTTTTTGAACTGTTCCAAACTAAAGGAACAATTGTTAAAATCAAAAAGTTAAAGTAGTGGCTAATGATTAAATTTTTTGAACTGTTTAGAATTGATCAAAAAAAATTTTCAAGTCAGAAAGATATATCACGAGCGTTTCCCAACAAAGCTTGTTTGAAACAAATCTGACTTTAAGTTCAATATTTATTATTGCCTTAAATTTCCTCGTAGGTGCTAATGATGAGTTCTTTTTGAACTGTTCAAAACTAAACGAACAATTGTTAAAATCAAAAAGTTAAAGTAGTGGCTAATGATTAAATTTTTTGAACTGTTTAAAATTGAACAAAAAAAAAAAAAAATCAAGTCAAAAAGATATATCACGATCGTTTCCCAACAAAGCTTGTTTGAAACAAATCTGACTTTAAGTTCAATATTTATTATTGTCTCAAATTTCCCCGTAGGTGCTAATGATGAGTTCTTTTTGAACTGTTCAAATCTGAACGAACAATTGTTCAAATCAAAAAGTGAAATTGGGAATGAGGTTTCCTAGCAGAAATCTTTAGGGGGAAAAAAAAGTCCGAATCGGTCAGTTAAAAGTTATTAGGTTGGCGGGAGGGGGGAGGCAGAAAGACCGACAGACACATTTTCCCCATCTCAAAACCTACATTCCTATTTTTATTTTTTCAATATTTATTTGATTGTTTTTTTAAATTTTGGCCTTTTTCTTTTCTGTTTTTTTTTCTTTTGTTTTGTTTTTAGCGACATTTCTAAGAGGCGTTTTAAGCCTTTTTACATGCTTTTTTCTTCCTTCTTTTACTTTAATGAGAAAGTAGGTTAAAAAGTAATACATCGTTCCTTGATTACAAGAGATTGGATCGTTCACGGGAAGTTTTTCTGTAATGTTCTTACTAAAAAAGATACTATCTTTTAATGCTGGTTCTTTTTTCAGTAAATTGCCGTAGCTGCTTTCCAGTTGTTACTGCTGAAAAACCTCTTAGAAACTTGAAGCTGCGAATTACTAAGCTTCATCAGAAAAGAAAGTTTCGCCATCAAATGCGTTCAGTGTGCTCAAGTCCAGATAATCACACAGGAAAATAGTGTTAATGATAGGGTCGTATGGCTCTAAGCGGGGAAAAGACGAAAAGTTGAAATCGCGTATCAAAAAGTTCTTTCTTTAGAAACATATTTTCTATCTCATAACAATTCCTTTTGACTCTTCAAAGCACTTTTCAAAAGATTAAACTCTTGGTAGAATATAAATCTTGAGCTTCCCTTTCTTTATAGATCTTTATAACGTTTTATTTCTTTATAAATCTTGAAACGTTTTTGTACATTGTTCGTAAAATATAACGTTTCTTCTTGCTGCCTCAGTCGGGTAAAGAAGTGTAATAAATATGTCTTCTTTAATAATTGAACAAATAGTTCCATTCTGCAATGTCCAAAAAATTTACTTAAGCAGGGTTGTCCAGATATTTCTGACAAAGATCTACTTTCACTATAAAAAAAAAGAAAAATATCTACACATAATTTTGAGAATCTGAGTTTGGTGTTAAATCAGATTTAATTCTAATTCAACACCACTCTACCCGTCTTTTAGGGGTCACCGACAAATGATGTCACACTTTGAAGGGGAGGGGAATCTTGAAATTGTGACTGTTTGTGGCAAGGGGGAGCGAGGGGTTAGCAAGAAGTCTGACATCATATTTTTTTCTTTTTTTTTGCAATATGTTTCAACAATACAGTGTGACAAGTGACGAGAGAAAGGGAGGGGTAAGGCGAAGTGTGGCACTTTTGACAAAGAGGGGGGGGGGGTCAAAAATGTTGAACGAAATGTGAAATCATGAATGGATAGGAACTTATCCTCTTCATTTAACTCTTGAAGACAGCACGGGTCTTGTTCATGTAAATTAATTTTTCAAGGGAGGGGATTAAAGATCAAACAGAGACGGACAGGCAATTTGACAGAAATATTTCGTCTTTCTTATACTCGTTCTTTTTAAGTTTTTTTTTTTTGTACAAATGGAAGTACTTTATTTTCATCTTCGTTTTTCTCTAAGTGATATTTTTAGGCGCTATTATGTCAATTTCATTCCTTTAGTTTAATCTTGTTATGAATTTTAAGCTTGTTATGATTATTTTTATAAGTTTTTATGGGGAAATACATTAAAGTTGTGTGTTTTCGTCTTTTTAGCCTATGTATCAGATCACTGATTCAAAAGAAGAGAAATGAGCTGAATTCTGCTTACACTAGGATTCTTTTTTGTCATCATGAAACTACATAAAAATGGATTTTTTAAAAATTCATTACTGTTGAGCACATTCACTGAAACCAAAATCTATTTCCATGCCCGCGCAATAAGATCAATGTTTCTATGGCCTGGTTCTAAAGAAATTACTTTTAGATCTAAACAAGCTATAGAAATGCTTTTCTCACCTAAAAGTTGAAGAAAAATTCCAATGAAAAAACCGTTAAGGAATGCTGCAAATTAACATTGAAAATTTTTGATAGTTACCATTTAATTTGAAAATAATTTCACTTAGTCCTTTTTTTGTTGCTTTGTATTTATTTCCACATTTATGATTTCATATTTAATCTCAGCAAGATTTAATATGTAATGCAACTGCAATGCGAAACAATGAAAATTCTTTAAAAATATAATCATGCAATGATATTTTCATGAATTAAAAAGAAAACATAAAAAATATTTTCAATATTCAGTTTTGATCATACATATATTATAATGTTAGGAAATATTTAAATAATTCATAATATGCAGTTTAAATGTACTTGCAGTAAAAGATACATATTAGTAGGAAACAAGACAGTATGCATTTTATTTGTATTCCTTTGTGATTGATATTTTGAGTTTGGGCCCTTCTCATGTTTAAATAACTAGAATTCTTCTCTACCAGTTACCGAATTTTCTATTTTCACATCAAAGATGAACTAGCGCAGTTTCCTTGAATTAAAAATTTTAACCGAATTGAAATGTTTATAAGTATGAATTTAATAAGTCATCGTTGTTTTATTTTTAGTGCTATAAATAGCTAATCAAATTAAAGTAGTTATTTAAAAAAAAATTTTTGGAATTACTACCAAACCAGTTTGATGCCTAGTACTTAGCGAGAACGGATTTGGTGTTGTGTTATTCCAAACTACTTCGTTTTCTTTTTGCATGAACTGTATTTTGTTTTTTGAAATGGTATATTTGACATAATTTGGAACCAAAACAATGTAGGGAAACTGTTGCAGTTGGGAAATTGAAGTTCATAAACGAGAAAATGAACTCGTATAGTTCTGGACGACAATTTTGTTTATTGAAGAGTTTTCTTTTAGTTTCGTACTTTTTTTTAAATGAATTTCAGTCATGATGATTTTTTTTATCAGTTTAAGGGGTCTAAGGACCTTTAAACTTCAAAATTTTCGATTTTCTGGAAAAAATATATGTTATGCACAGTTTAATTCTGAACAATTTGATACCTTATTTATTACCATACGCCAAAAACTTTCCGAGTTATTGTAAAAATGCGTAAGCTTTCATCGTAGGGATTTATGTTAACAGCAGCTGTTTAAGCCTCTTTTTCTCAGGTGCCGATTTCTTCAGTTTTCTCGTTTTGCGCGCATGATATTTCAGAAAGTTTTTTATAAATTTCCGTAAAACTTTTCATGCATATTTGTCTGATACATCTTAACGATCTGAACCTAAATTTCAACTAAAACATTAAAGTTAATATTTAAAAATAAATATTTTTTTACCCAAAATTTTGGAAATTTTCGATATTAACTTACCAAATTTCAAAAAAATAAATAAATAATTTAAAAAAATAAATAAATTTAGGTTCAGGTCATAAATATAAACCAGATAAACATACATTAAAAGTTTTACGGACATATATAAGAAACTTTCTGAGATATCATGCGCGCAAAACGAGAAAACCGAAGAAACCGGCACCTGAGAAAAAGAGGCTTAAACAGCTACTGTTAACATAAATCTCTACGGGGAAAGTTTACGCATTTTTACAATAACTCGAAAAGTTTTTGGCGTATGGTAATAAATACGGTATCAAATTGTTCAGAATTAAACTGTGCAAAACATATATTTTTTCCAGAAAATCGAAAATTTTGAAGTTTAAAGGTCCTTAGACCCCTTAAATATTTTGTTTCTGTATTTCGAACAATTCTACGAGTCACTTTCAGCTACCTTACCTTTAGTTTAAAGCTAAGTAGTTTATAAGCACTATTCATATAAAAATGTCTACTACGAATATTTTAAAATTCATCTCGTCTCCGCCTTTATGCATTTCAAATCTTACCATAAAGTATGCAAAATAGAGCAAGAATTTGTTCACATCTACGTACAAATGAAACTATTTATTTTCTTTTCTTTTTTTATTTTTTATTTCGTATTTTGTTATATTAATCAGGGAATTCAACGTAACATCATTCAATTTTTTAAACTCAAAAAATATTCCGCCATCTTTCCGAACAAAAGGGAATGCTTACAAAGTGATAACTTGTTTAAAAAACGAGCTCCCAGTAAGAAAATAAATCATCATATATCTAATATATTATTCTTTGACGCCAAAATGGTTTTTTACCTTATGTGAAAACATACTTTGTAACCACCTGACATCAAGACCACAACATAACCAGCAAAAAGAAAGAACAGTTCTTAAACTCCAAGCAGTACATATTTTATTACCGGCAGACGTATTTCTACAGGGCATTTGTCAACGGAGATTCTTAAACTGATGGATGAAAATTATTTTCGAAACTAAACGAAATTTATTTCACCAGGTGCTGAAAACTTCTCCTGAACTCAGTTATTGAAATTGATTACTGTAGTGCATTTCGTCGTTTATCTTCATTAGGAATAAAGTTATTTCACGAGCGTTTTTAAATGCATCTGACTCCTTCTTTCACGAATCAGAAGTATATAAGTATGATGAATAGGCATCAGAGTTTTTAATAAAATTCCTTGGTGCAGACCGTGCTTCATCATATTGAAAAGGTTCGTCAAAAACGGTTTTAAAACGAACATTAGTAAGGTTTGTTCAATATATATGAACTATAAATCTGAATATATCTCTGGGTTTGTTTGCTTAGAATTTGTATGTTGTACGAATTAATTTTCTTTCAAAGATTGGAACAAAAATTTTCCGTATTATCAATCAAATGATTAACTATTTTGAAAGGACCACTGAAGAAACTACATGTATTATTTTTAACACAAAGCTAGTTTTCATATGCCTTTCGGTTCTCCACTCTTTTGTGTATTTATTTCAACAGTACGAAAAAAAAAAAGAAATTCTGTCTCTTTTCAAATTTAGCATCATTCTAAGGGGAAAAGGAGAACTGTACGTGATAACACTTAACTAAGTAGTCTGAAACAAATATAAAAAAGGGTACTAGTTGCTAATAAATGTTTCTTTTTCGATAAAACAACTTCTTTTGAATATTGAGAAGTGTTATTAAATTTCTGACCAGCTGATGTTACTAATCATGAAGTCATCATTTTAGTCATTTTCCAGATTCTTGATTTTTAACATTTTGTGGTTCATGTAAGCATTAAGGACGCTTTTTACATTTCAACGCGTTTCTGTTGTTATGACTAATATGAAGTTTTAATCTAGAAAAAATTAAGAAAACGAAAAGGAAATGCACGGATTAATTTCCAAATTGATTTCACGAATTTTTAAAGGTTTGAAAACTTATAGTGGCAGGTAAAATTAAAGAAAATCCTTCTATCAAGTCTAGTTATATATAAAATTACACTTGTCTTAGGACTGATGAATGTACAACGATAACGTTCCGAAGCTACTATGTCAGGAATAATAGGAAAATGTGGCAAGGTTTGATTTATGCGTAATTTCTACGAAAAAATATAAAGACTATAATATCCAAAGAACCTTCAATGAGGTCGTTTCCAAAATTTTATAAGTATTTTTTTCTGAAAGAGCATGCTAAAAAACATAGAATCTGACCATTTTTTAAATAAATTATTTAAGTTTAATATTTTTAAAAAATTACTTAAATCGTTGCGTTTTCATTGTTCACACTTCTGTCGTGTGACATCACAAATGATGAAATGTCATTCAATGTCGCCGTTCACAGAACAAAATATTTAATTCGCATCTTTACTCACGTGCATTGGCAACGATATGGTTAATAGCAAGCGTAGAGCGCAATTTCAATTCACTGCTTGATTATCATAATGTGGAAACGTAGTAGAAAGATGCGCCAAATTGCATCATTTGTGATATCTAAAGGGCACGCCTTGTTTGAAAAATCGGACTTTAAAAAAAAATTAATTAAAAAAAAAAAAAAAAAAAACTTTTGGGAAAATGAAAGTATTTTCTGGGTCCATGTAATTTTTTTTGCTCATTCTATCCATTTCAATGACTAAAAGTAGTACTTTTGACTGAAGGAAACCACCCCATTAACTCATCAATTATCGATTAAATAGGGCTAAACAACTTTTGTGCAGGGTGAAATTCTTACGATTTCCCCGCAGTACTGTGAGCTGTCGCAGTAAAGACAGATTAGAGCGATTGGCGATGAAAATTTTGACGTTAACATGAAGTTCGATGGGAAGCCCTCTAAATATCGTTAACACAGTCAAACTCGTATATAACGAACTTCGTTTTAACGAGAACCCGGAATTAGCAGGGAAATCAGAAATTTGGTTGGTACAATATTAAGTTCATGGGAGCATAACTCGCTTTTAACGAGCAATCCTCGCTTAAAGCGAGTAATATTTTTATGATTCATAAAATTTCTATTGATATGATTTCAAGCTCAGCTTATCTTTTCTCAGTTAATTCTTTTTACGGATCATTCTTCAAAAAGTAACTTTTCTGTCACACGCCTTTTACAATAAAAATTTTAAGGAACAATTCATTTCACAATGATTTTTAATTTCACCAAAAATGTATCTATTTAAACGTGCCAACAATTTTTTAATAATAATCTTTATTTTGGTATATTTTTGGTTCACAACATGTGAATTCTCACCTCCGTGGCATGTCACACACCTTGTGTGCTTGTTTATGTTGCTTAATAACTTGTTTAATTAAAACTATGTACTTATTATTTATCATACCTTTCACAAGTGTCCCAAATGCTAATTGTTTAAGTAGATTTAGTTTTTCATATTGTGTTCTAGTTCGTTTTAGTAGGACAAGGAGTCATGTCACACAATAAACTCTCAAATCCGTTACCTAAACACAAAATGCCATTCCTCATTAACACGTGGCAGTAATGGCATCATCAAATTTTATTTTCCATGATACAAGAGAGCCCCCTTGTTTACTTTCAGCCATAGTTGAAGTTATGAGATTTTTTTCGAAAAACAGGAAGATAGATTTTGCTTTAAAAACTTAGTGTGGTTATTCTGACTTCTCACCTCCGCGAACTTGAAATTCAGAGATTAAATTAATGCAAAAAAAAAAAAGATGTGAACAGGTTTTCATATGCTTAATATGTGCAGACAGTAGCAACAAAGAAAAAAAATTTCCCTGAAAAATGTATGTATTAGGCCTCCTTAATGGGAAATTCATCACCTCCGTAAATCTCACCTCCGTGACAGACCTTATAAATGTCATTATTTCTGAGGTAAAAATAAATGATGGAGGGGAAATACATCAATAATAAGCATTTTACCAAAATTTTAAAATGCCGGTATACCCTCAAATTTACTAAATACTATTTTTTAACATACATTTGAAACTTCTAACTAAGCCGTACATTAATTAAGAAAGCTTAATATTATATTCCCACTAATCATTAAATTAGCTGGTTGTTTGCACAATTTACAAAATTAATACTTTGATGTTAAATTGGCCTCGATTTTTAAATATTAAAAGTTTTTTTCTTTTTACTTCCTTTTATAAAAAAACAGGAAGTATTGTATTCACGAAAAAAATTTCACTAAAAAATCGGCCTTAATTTCCATTTTGCTCACCCCTGACTTAATGTTGAGATTTTTTTTTCGATCCGACCACACGTGGATAGATGCCTAGGAACGTACAGACACCCGAAATATCCATTTTGACGATCCCCGAGTTAATTACAACGAGTTTTCTCGTGACGTCTGTATGTACGTATGTATGTACGTATGTGTGTATGTGTCTCGCATAACTCAAAAACGGTATGTCCTAGAAAAGTGAAATTTGTTACGTAGACTCTTAGTGGGGTCTAGTTGTGCACCTTCTCTTTCAGTTGCATTCGGATGTTCCTAAGGAGGTCTTTTACATCTTTTGGGGGGTTAAATCATTGTTAATTTCAATGCTAACTCAAGTGGTGTTATAATTTGTCAAACGCTTGGCGATATATCGCCAAGCTTTTGTTGCCAACTTGGCGAAAAATTTGGCGGATTTTTTTATCTTAAATTTTTGTCTGGTTTTAATTTGGCTAATGTTGATGATATTTAAAGAGTTAACCACTGAATCACATTAAAATTGCCAATAATGGGGAAATAAATCTATGTAAAACGTTTTTTTGCTTCGGTTCGCAAGAAACTGGGGGTGAAAATATTTAGTGTTTCCTTGCTTACTCCAAGGCGCTATTATCATTAAATTGGCGCAAAAGGAAGTCATGTGATCACATCAGCTCGTTTTTTTTTTTATTTTCTAGAACAAAGCATTGTTTATTTTTTTTTATTTATGAGTAAAATAATTGGAACTTAGCTGGGCCATTGTTTATGGTTACTTCTAGAAGGTAACACTTTCATGTAAGAATGAAAAAAAAAAGAAAATAAAAGATTTTAAAATTGAAAAATATTTGCGTTCAAAAGGTACATTTTCTGAAGAATGACTCTTATATTCTGAAGTCAACCAAAAATTAATGATGAATTATAAATCCAGAGAAAAATGACGACTGCTTTTTTTTTAATTTGGAAAGTAAAGAAGCATTTCAGAATTAAATATTTCTTGACGACAATATGTTATCACTTCCGAGGTATGCTTCCAAGGATATTGTAGATCAAATTGAAGTAAATACAGATGGTAAAAAATAATGAAAGCTACGACCATAATGACAAATGTGAAGATTTTGAAACTGAACCACCTTCAACATAGTCAATGCCTTATGATGTGCTGAAAAACTTTAAATCTTTTTTCGAAATTAGAGGTGCAAATGTCGATTTTTCTTCTGGTACCCAAGAAAGATACAATCAGGCAATAGGGCAGTTCAAAATAAATTAACCATGAATAATGAAAATAATAATAATAAATAAGCAAGTGTGTATGAGTTTTGGAGAAGTTTTCGAACTCGTTTTTTACTAAAACTCGGTTGTTACCAGTTATCGTGGTCCTTTCGCGCTAGTTATAAGCCAGTTTAACTGTACTGCCAAAATAACACCAGGTTTGAGATTTTATTTTTGGTTTCCATTCCAATACCGGATGTTCAATTCCGTTTTATGTTGAAGTTTTACCTTCGCAGTAAAAGGAGAGTAACTTAAAAGAAAAAAAAATAGAATAATAATAATAAAAAAAAACACCTTATCATTCGTTAAAACAATTCTTAGTGGAAAAACAATGACACGTTCTTTCTTTCAAGTTATGGTTTTTTTTCTTTCTTTTCATTCTTTCAACCTTTCCATTGGTGACACACATAATTTGTAAGTGAAGTAAAGTTGCCGCAGTTGGCTAACGCTAGAAAGAGGATAAGATTCAAACGAAATTTTACTGTGCGGTTTTCAAGTAATTGAACATAACCAAACGTATAAAAAGTAACAACTAAAAGTTTGTATAGCGATTTAAAACATTGTTAAAAAAATCATGATTAATTCTGAATAGCTCGTTGTTTACTTGTAATAAGCATCTCACAAGAAAGTGTTTTAAAATGTATTTTTGAAAGAAAATAATACCTAGAACTGAATTTTTGTGTCTCTTAAGTGAGTTAACCAATACACGAGTAAAAATTTTCTTGCGTAGTTCGGAAAAACCGTTAGTTTAAACTTGCATTTTTGAACGAATACAAGTTTAATAAAAAAAAATTTAAAAAACGAGCTGATGTGTGCATTACATGACTTCCTTTTACTCCAATTTAATCTCATTTCCCCATTACTGGCAATTTTAATGTGATTCAATAGTTTACGCTCTAAATATCACCAACAGTGGCCAAATTAAAACAGATTTTTAAAAAAAAATCCTCCAAATTTGTCGTCAAGTTTGGCGACAAAACTTGGCGACTAAAAGACTGGCGATATATCGCCAAGTGTCCACCAAATTATAACACCACTTGAGTTTACATTGAAATTAACAATGATCCCCCCCAAAAAAAGGGGCAAAAGATCCTTTTAGATACACCCGAATGCAACCAAAAGGGGAGGTGCACAACTAGACCCCCACTGGGAGTCTACGTACCAAATTTCAACTTTGTAGGACACACCGTTCTTGAGTTAAGTAACATACATACGCACATACAGACGTCATGAGAAAATTCGTTGTAATTAACTCGGGAATGGTCATTATGGGTATTTCGCATGTCTACTTTCTTAGGCACTTTTCCACGTGTGGTCGAGTCGAAAAAAAAGCTCAATATTCATTCGGGGGGTGAGTAAATTGGAAATTAAGATCAATTTTTGAGTGAAAAGTTTTTTGCGAATACAATACTTCCTTTTTTGTGAAAGGAAGTAAAAAAGAAAAAGAGATAATGACAATGTTTAGAGCAAACATACTTTTAAATTTGAGGAATATCTGAGACTTTCTACGAAAAAGATCGTGCAACAAAAAAAAATAATTACTACGAAAGTTTCTGTGAAAAATCCACCTGGTAAAGCGAGGAATTCCAATCCGAGAGAGGGATTTTTAAAAACAAGGGAAATGAGTATGTTATAAACATAGACGGGAAAATATTTGTAGTTATTTCTGAAGATATTTTTCTCTAGAAAATCCCCCTAAACTACAAGTATATTAAGAAATGGATTGCTCGAGGTTTTAATATGCGAACAGAACTTTTCGCACATTACAAAAATTCGATCGATTTTCTGAAAACCACTTTAGTGGAGAATTCCATCTCTCTTTCTCTCTCTCTCCCTTTTTTTTACATTGCATTGAAAAGAAATGAACTAGCTTAATAAGGGATTACAGTAAGCTGATCATGATAATCATGATAGTAAATAAAATGGCTTAAATATTAATTATTCAGTTTCGAGTTATGAAATCAGATTCATAATAGTATTTTATGCATTAGGGGAACCGGAAAGAAATGCTTTTATTTTCAAGCAAATATTTTTTAAAACACTTTATTTTTAATCAATAATGCAATTACACTTGTTAATTACAACCTTTTGATACCTAGTAGGCAAATTTTCAATCCTGGATCAATAAAAATCAACGAGTTTTTGGATACAAGCCAAATTTTCAAGATTTTTGTGTGTCATAGCAAATGTTGTAGCAATAGAAATAAAGGAAAATCTAATGGCACAATGTCAGGAGAACAATGTCAGCGTCTACCTACAGATAAAGAATACTTATGAATTATGATTCTGCAAGAGCAAGCTAGTACTCAAGACGAAGCCTGGAAAAAAATAATGAGTTACAGTACGTAGTCTCACATATTAAACTAGCCCGCCATTGAACATCTGATTTCTATTTATTCTAATCTCTACGCAACGAAAAAAACCTTTAAAATTGACTGATATCAAAAATGTTATTTCCAGAAATTTTACTACAATACCGATTAATTTTCTAATCGATCCGGGTTAGAAAATGTACCACAAGGTTGTTTATAACGAAGGTAATTAAATCGATTAAATATGATATATTAGTAAACATTTATTTGTCTGAGAAAAATGACAGTAAAAACTTTTCCGTAAAATTCAATCAATTTAAAATCATATTTATTCTTGAGAAATCTGAAGCTGAACTTCATAATAATTTTCCATAGACGCTTTAAACAGAAGTGCACGATTCCATTTACGAATATTATCTGAAAATTGAATATCTAAGCTCGTGGTTTGCAGAATTAAAACAAAACGTCCGGACCAAAAATAATAATATCAGATCTTAAGCACTGTTAAGTATCTTCTAAGGTAAAAATTAGTACAAAAGTTCAGCATTTAAAGAATAAATAAATCTTCTGCAGCAAATATTTAATGTTTCGACTACTAATAGTGCATAAACAAGCCGTTAAGGAACGGATCACTTTTTCCGACATTTACATTTCATTAACGATTGGATCAATATTTTTCGAACATTTCCATACTAAGCCCTTACTTTTCCTACGCGCCAATATGTATACTAATCATTCAGCTTCCACCTTTCTGGCTTATCCATAATAGATCCTTATAATTCTGACACTCTAATATTCCATTACTTCTTTATCTTCTTTACTAATAATAAAGCAGAAAGTCTCTCTGTCCGGAGGATGTCTGGATGTCTGTAGGATGTCTGTGACGCGCATAGCGCCTAAACCGTTCGGCCGATTTTCATGAAATTTGGCACAAAGTTAGTATGTAGCATGGGGGTGTGCACCTCGAAGCGATTTTTCAAAAATTCGATAAGGTTCTTTTTTTATTCCAATTTTAAGAAAAAAAAAATATCATAAATTACGAAATTATCATAACGTTCACCCGTAACATGGGCACAAGTCAATTGGCGAGATACGAAATTATCATAACGTGGAACTGTAACGTCGGTACAAGCCAATTGGCGAGAAAATTCACCATACATTATTTGTAAATATACAAGCGAACCAAAAGATCTTTAATTTTTCTATTACGGGCGAAGTCGTGCGGGTGCCACTAGTTACTAATAATAAAGCTGAAAGTCTCTCTGTCCGGAGGATGTCTGTAGGATGTCTGGATGTCTGTGACGCGCATAGCGCCTAGACGGTTCGGCCGATTTTCATGAAATTTGGCACAAAGTTAGTTTGTAGCATGGGGGTGTGCACCTCGAAACGATTTTTCGAAAATTCGATGGGGTTCTTTTTCTATTCCAATTTTAAGAACAAAAATATCATAACATAAGATGGACGAGTAAATTACTAAATTATCATAACCTGGAACCGTAACATGGGCACAAGCCAATTGCTGAGATACGAAATTATCACAACGTGGAACCGTAACATGGGTACAAGCCAATTGGCGAGAAAATTCACCATACATTATTTGTAAATATACAGGGCAACCAAAAGACCTTTTAATTTTTCTGTTACGGGCAAAGTCGTGCGGGTACCACTAGTATAGAATCGAGTATCATTCTGACCAGAGTAAGTAAACGGCAGTATGTGCTAATTCATCGTTTTTCTTTTTGCTTTACATTTTCGTCATATCTTGCTGCCGTTTTATTTTACAAGCAATGAAGCATGAAAAGGTTTTCGAATTCCAATATTTTACTACTGTGTGCGTGAGAAATCACAAACTCATTTCTTCATATATCTTGAAAACTCATTTTTGCAGATACTACAACTTACCTGCATACGGAAGTTGGTGAAAATGTATGAAAATAGCCAAAACACTGCATGAAACTAGCCCAAAATAGCCAGACAATTCGTAAACTGCCTTCTCTTTTAGATATTTTGGAAATTGTGAAACTGAAAATGTAGTTGTAAGTTGACAGATAAATTTATGAAAGCGAAATGTAAAACGTTGCTTACAGCAGACTTTCGTCGAAGTTGTTTGGGAGCGACTGAAAGTTGGAGAATTTAATTGGATCACCCTTACTTATGCAGTACCAGGACATGAGTTTTTTCAAAATAAAATGCAAATACGCGATTTAAAAACTTTGTAAAGCTATTTAAAGTGCAAAAAAAAAAAGTCGAAAAATGGATTGCCTAAAAAAAAACTAAACATTGGTTTGGCTAATACTTTTGAATTGTTTCTAGCCAAATGTGATTAAAATTAACCAAATTGGCAAATATTAGCCAAAACTTGTAACCCTGGTTGTATTAACTCTCTTATTAAGGTAACCAGAAAAAAAGGTTCGGGGGGGGGGGGAGTTTAGATAGTTATAGTCCTTTTTTATGGTCAAAAAAGAAAAATTAATTAATGAGTTTCAAGGGAGGATGTGTCTTAAAATCCTCTTTCTTGGATATGCCCCCTGGATACCTTAATATACATTACTGTTAGACTACATCTGCTCCCACTCACACTTACAAACTTACAATAACAAATAAACCGCTCCCGCTCTTTTGCTCATATTGACGATTGGACCACTTTTGGTCGGACACGCTAACGATAAGATAAATAAATACCTTTGTGCTGAACAGTAAAGTAAGAAAAAACAACGTTAAAAAAAACACAAATTTGCCAATTACAGTAGACACGTGTTTCGGCCCTATAACGCCGAAACACGTGTCTGCTGTAATTGGCAAATTTGTGCTTTTTTTAACGTTGTTTCTTCTTATTTTACTCACTAACGATTCAATTTTTCTTTCTTCAACACTCATTACTATTCTGCCGTCAATGAAAAAGTTATCTAACAACATGATAACGTCATTTTAGTAAAACAAAAGACAAAAATCAGAGTCATAGTTGCTGTATAATGCATCCCAACATTTTTCTTCTCGATATGATTCAGACATTTCTGTCCCATAATGCAGAATAAATGGTTCGGAAATGCAGCTTCAGCAAACCGTAATTAATCCGGACAGACTTAATAACCGCGTGGTGTTTTTTTTCTTGTTATTATGCTGTAACTTTCTCCCACTGTTACATTTTTATGTTTACCGGAATGAGACGATGCGATGAAATATGATGTGATAAAAAAAGTATCCCAAAACAACGTGAACATGTCTTTCGCCACAACTCATTAAAGCTTCCCCACCTAAATAAACGACATCTAAATAATGAGGGTTTTCGACTGAATAAACTGCTCATCATTAAAGACTCGTCCTTCTGTGAATATTGGTTTAAGCATTGATATCTATGCAGAGAATTATTGATTTAATGTTTATAAGCTATCGCAATGCTGAAATGTAAAGTATAAACAATCACCCCAAGATTGATGTTTCACGTCTCTTTGCACTGATTTGTTTAGATTTATGAAACAAACTCTCAGTTTTGATTACAAAGTCAACATATTTATATTTGCAATGGACAAATTCAGTAAGAGAATGCAGGGCAAAGTGAAATAGGTAAGATGGCTTACCTTTTTCAAAATGAACAAATCGAAATTTGTTTTGAAACTTACACTGCATAAAGAACAATGTATGCTTTAATAAAACTTGTTTAGAAACATATTTTTTTCCAATAAATTTATACGTTAATAAAAAGCGGAAAATTGGCCCCCTTTTTTAATGGGGCCAAAGTGAAAATAAAATATTTTTCGAATGAAATACTTTTTATTGGATCATTAAAAATATGTTTGATCAAATGAATGATTTAATAAAATAATGAATGGATAAATGGATAGATAAGATAATGAAAAAAAAACAGCATATAAATAAATTAATTAGTCATAAGAAAAAAATAAATGAGTGAATATTTTAGTGAATGAATAAGAAAATAGGTGAATAAATAAGTGAATTATTAAATGAAATAATGTAAATGAATTAATTACTAAATGAATATGTAAGTGATGAATTAAACGATGGAATAAGAAAGGAAATGAACTGTTTCACCTTGTCCCATGTACTTGAGTAATAGTACAAAACATTTAAAATGAAAAAAAGTTTCATATTAAATAAATAAATTAATATACTGCATCGAATATTAGTAGGTCTTAATTCACATTTAAAATATTAATGTCAGGAACGTTATCATTTTATAATATACTAGCAGTACCTGAACGGCACTGCCCGTGCCAAGAATTTCAAGGAAGTCCTATGAATAAATGAAAAAAATCAACACCCCACCCCTTGATGTAAAAAAATAATGTTTCTTCAGTTAAAATGTGTACAGCCCCTTTAAAACAAACCTAAACTATTTTCCTTTAAATTTAAAATAGTTCACCAAAAAAAAAATTTTTTTTTCAATGTAAAATAATGTACGAACTCTATTGTTTATCACCTAACTCGCTACGCTACTATGCTGCCGTAACCCAGCCAATTTGCCATTCGATCTTCACAAAGAAATACGAAAATACCACTCCCTCCTATCCGTCACCAAAAAAAAAAAAAAAACCACTACAACTAAAAAATAAAAATGAAATTAAAATAAAAAAAGAGGGAAATCCCGCTCCCCCGACGTACGAAAAAGAAATTAACGATCGAAAAGCTGTCACAAAA
Source organism: Uloborus diversus (assembly GCF_026930045.1). NCBI lineage: Eukaryota > Metazoa > Arthropoda > Arachnida > Araneae > Uloboridae > Uloborus > Uloborus diversus. The sequence continues at coordinate 87,578,914 of NC_072735.1, forward strand.
AATGAAAAAAGAAAAAAAATCTCTTTAATAAACCTAAATCCCATCCTTGATGTAAAATAATCATTTTCTTAAACTAAAATACTTAAACACCCTTAAAAAACCCTATAAACAGTTCTTTGTAATTAAAAATATTAAAAGGCATTGAAGTATGTAAACAGTAGCCTTAAATGTAACAATCCATCAACTCGATTGTTTATTGCCAACCGACTACGCAACTATAACTCAGCCGAATAGCGAGCGAATCGAGCTCGGTTCGATTAGCGTCTGATCTTTTGAACGAAAACGCTTAAACGATAATCCCGCTCTCTAGCTGAGCATTGGTTTCATTAATTATTTCTCCATGCGTACTTGAATGATCTTCATATATTCTTCCAGCTAAAAAAAAAAAAAAATCCACTGATTTTCTGTGTACATCCTGTTATGATTTGTCTGAACGGAAGTAAGATCTGTCTCTTTTATAAATTTTATCATCTTTTCTTTTAATAATGTACTGATTAGTTTGATAATTCTCAACGTCTTCTAATCAGTGGCACAAGACTTAGATGATTTGAGCCGGGATCAAATGTTTCTATGTGTATACGGTACTTTCTGATTCAACTACGACGAAAGGAAGACACGTTTTACGCGAACCTAACAAGAAACCTGATCTCTCTCTTTCAACCCTTTACTTTAAAATATTTCAAGCGAATTTGAGATCGTTATTTCAAGAAATGAAGACTTGACTCTCTCTAACTTTTTATCCCTTCTCAATTGATGCATCAAAGTAGGAAATTTTCACTATTGAAAGCAGAGCTGAATTTCATATTGTCATTTGGCAACGGGTTAAATATTTATTTCAGTTCGCGCTTAACAATGGGCAAAAATTTACATAATAAAGTACTAAAAACTGCTAAAAATTACATAAAACATTAAATAACTTTTTTAGACAGAGTTTTTTTTACAAATAAATTATAGTCTATTAGTGATTGCAATACCGGGATACCTGAATACCGAAATTTCGAGCTATTTTGCAGTTTCGTGGTATTTGCTGAGGTAAAATACCGGTATTTTCGGTATCAACTGAAAACAATTATCAGCTTTTAATTACTGAGTTTTTAACTTAACTTATTAAAAAACTACTGTTATTTTAAATGTTCATTGTTTTTTTTTTTTTTTTTTTTTGATGAGACAGTACCAAAATCAATCTATTAATCTTAAAATTTGGCTTGAAAACTGCGAATTAATAGAATATCAATAAATAAAAGTAGCAGAAAGATTACAAAATGATATTTTCATCACTAGAAGGTTTGATGAATCGCATTTTTGTGCACCATGTTTTTCCATGACATTTTCCATTTCCTTAGTCACTCACCTGCACTTTTGTTAAAGTTGGTTTTAAGTGTAATTGCGAATGTATATGAGGCAATGAGAAGCAAAGGGATCTAAGTGACAAAATTAAAATTTTGGAGATAACCAGTATTATGGCAACCTCTCCTCTGTTGTTGTGCAAGAGATGGTGTTCTGGTGGGTGCTGCCATACAACATGATTTAGAAAAAAATTTCAAGGAAAGCCTACCTAGGATCTGAACTTTAAACGATTTTGAAAGAAACTTTAAAAAGTTCACTTACATCCCTTTACTTCTCAATGCCTCATATGTGCTATGAATAATTAAATACAGCCATCAATTGCTGCAACACTTTATGATTTTTTTTTACATATTGGTCTTAATTATACTGAATATTAAAATTACTCTTTTGTTGGAATAACAAATGGTCACCGGCATTACCACCCACCTGCGAGAATTCAGAAGGAATACCTTTAATTGTAGGAAGCTTGTTCATTAAAACGAGTTAGTTCCAAGCTTATTAGAGACAATTCAATAGATGTATTACGACTCTCACTGCTGCTAATTTTTTTTAATTATGAGATTTGTTCCTTCATTAATATTTTTTTACAGTAAATGTTCATAAATAATGCACTTTTTTTACATAAGTATGAGATATGGCAACGAAACAATAAGTTTTTGAGAAAATTCTGATACCGGTATTAATACCAGTATTCCGGTATCACGTTTTAAAAATACCGAATACCGGTATTGCATTTTTGATCCGGTATTCCCTATAGCCTATGTTACTTCCTGATAATGTAGCTTTCTCAGCGAAAAAATGGTTAAACATTACGTCACTGGAATTGAGTGGTTGTTAAGTGTAAATATATAACAACTAGAGATGTTCGTTAATACCTTTTTTATATTAAATTTTCATGTAAAAAAAACTTTAGTTTTTGATATTAATTAAAAAATAATTAGTTATCTTGAAAACATTTAAATTTTATTAAGTAATTTATAAGCTTTTAAAGCAGTTTTATGGCTATCCATATTATAAACATACACTCGGCCCCTTCAAATAATGAGGCGCGTAAGAGTTCTTCAACCTCAGTAAGTATTCCTAAATGTCTACACTAATGAAGGAATTTCACAAAAATCTGAAATAATAGTCGAGACGAAATATTTCAAACATATTTTTCTCGCTAATTATTGTCATATCTTCACTTGCTCTTAACTACAATGAGACGCTTCAAGAGCAGACAATATTCAACATGCTGGATAAGTAGAAAACATAAATTATGGATCGACGGGATAAGAAAAGAGAGGCGCCATTTTCCATTAAAGTTTCTTTCAGAAGCCCCTTAAATACCCATTCGAAGTTAGAAGAATGTCGAAACAATGGATCACAGACACTGTACCGAGAGAATGATAATAGGAAAAGGATTTGCATTTGCTCATCCATCTTTGTCGTAGAAGTCATCGTGTTCGAATGAATCGATTTTCGGACAAAAGTAGCTCTTTGACATAGGACACCTCACTCTAATGGGGTGAGTTAAAAGTTTTACAGTAAATTAATTTATCTCTTCAACTAGTGGTACCCACACGGATTTGCAAGTAGTAGAAAATCAAAAGATCATTTGGTTCGCCTGTATATTTACAAATAGTGGATGGTGAATTTCTCGCCAATTGGCTATATTCATTCGCTCTTCCCATGTTACGGTTCCACGTCATGATAATTTCGTAATTTACTCGTCCATCTTATGATAATTTGCTCTATAAAATGTTCTTAAAATTTTAATAGAAAAAGAACAAAATCGAATTTTCGAAAAATCGCTTCGAGTTGCTCACCCCTGTGTTACAATATCATTTTGTGCCAAATTTCATGAAAATCGGAAGAACGGTCTAGGTGCCATGTGCATAATAGACAGAGATTCAGAGATCCATACACACAGACTATCAGCTTTATTATCAGTAAAAATAATTCATTCTTAAACTTACCAGAAAATACCACACGAATTGTGTAATAACGGTAAAAATTAAATTGGTTGTAATCGAAAGGGCATAGTGAAACTTTTTTCTTTTTTTTTGACGCATCAATTATTTGCCATCGTTTCCCCGTTGTTGAAATATAAGGTATTGAAATCTGCTCAAAGCTTGGCGAGAAATTGAAGGTATCACGCGACTTTACAGTCTGCATTTGGCAGGATATCCATCTGCAACGCATGTGTAAGGTGTTTTCCATTTCTCATCGAAATGTACTAAACCTGAAGACTTTTCTTAAATGTTGGCAGACTTTACAGACTCGTATTTCGATAAGGGCGAGAATAGTGGCAAATACTTTATGATTCCTAAAACACATTGTACTATGCTCTTTTGATCGCTACTTATTTAGATTTATTTCATTATAACACTATCTCATGGTTCCTGGTTAGAAACTTAATGTTTGAAGCCATCTTGTTTTCCGTGTTAGCCATCTGTTAGCTTGTTTGATACGACGGAGACGAACATTTTGTTATGATTAATAGCATGATAATCCTAACGATAATAATAATAGCTATAAATGTTTTAATAACTATCTTATTGCAGTTATCTGATTCACAGAACCTTCACATTTATCACGGCATATCGTTTGCGTTTCATGGCTGAGTTATGCCTAGCTCGAACTCGTAAAGCAAATATTCTCTAATTAATGTAGCTGAGCTAATAATCTTTGACGCATCCAGATTTTTTAAAAAGGAATTTAAAGTATTTTTTTTAATTCCTAGGCACTTATTTACACTTATAAGTTATAGTAAATATCAAGAATAGCACTTTCAAATGTAAAGAAATTTAATGACCCCTCCCCCCTACGGCACTTGAGATCTGAAATTGCATCAGCGCAAACTAAAATTAACGTGTACAAGAAAACTAAAATGTCATGTAAAAATGACGTAAAATGATCAGCTATTTAAAAACCTTATGCCCCTTACGATGCTGAAAATCGATGTAGGGACAAAAGTTTTGCAGAGGGTCATAATAAAACTATCGATGATGCTTGAGATTGGTTCTACGAGGAATATCACTAAATACCGCCTAACTAACACTGAATGTGGGGTCTTAGTTATGTACTGAATTCTTCGATAACTCTTTAATGTATTTCAACTAGGTGACAAATAATAAACGACAGAAGTCTTGGCGGTATATCGACGAAATTTACGGCGTTGCTTTTTAATTTGTATTGAAATTATTGATTTTCCACAAAAGAAGGACCTTTTAGACCCATTCGAATGCAATTATAAAGGTAGTGGTTCATAGTTACATTTTTTAGACTTCACATACAGAATTTCAAACTGCTACACCATACTGTTTTTGAGTTACGCTAGATATGTTCGTACGCACCTGCGTAAGTATAAACGTACATACAGACGTCACGAAAAACATACTTGCTCTAATTAATTTCAGGGTGATTAAAATTAATATTTCAGTCTTTCATACGCTTGTACGTACACATCCGCGCACTAACGTGCCGAAAATCAGCCAAATGCATTCTGGGATGATTAAATTGGAAATTTCAACTAAAATTTGGATCGAAACTATTTTGTGAATATTATATCTTCTTTACGTCGTACAAGGCAGTGCATTACATGTAAAATTGTACATATATACTCCTGTTTGAAAATTGCAACACCACGAAGGACTTACGCGAGTGAGCTGAAAATTGAAGGAAATGTAAAGTAGAGCATGATACGCAAATGATTAGAATAGCAGACCGGTAGCGCGTGCGCATGCTGAGCTGCGCCCTTCGAACGCCGGATCGAACCGAATATAAATAGACGGCTGTAGCGAGGTGTGTATGATTATCGGTGGTTATATGCTAGAGTAAACATTAACTGAATCTTTACTATGCCTATTCGACGAAAAAAAATCCAAATTTGAGCAACTTTCGGAGTTTGAACGGGGCAGAATCGTCGGCCTTTGTGAAACTGGATCTTGTCTTATCGTGCAGTAGCCGCTCGTGTGCAGCGTAACAGCAGCACAATCATGCGTGTTTAGAAGCAGTGGACGGGCGAGGGTCAGACAGCTCGGAAATCTGGGAGTGGACCCCGAAATGTGACGTCAGCTCGCGATGACAGACACCTGGTGCGAATGGCGCTGACGGATCGCACAGCTTCTTCTAGACAATTGGCAGCACAGTGGTCAACAGCTACCGGTGTTTCATTGTATGCTTCATCAATTCGGAGACGTCTGCTGCAGCGTGAGCTGCGCGGAAGGATTCCTTTATACAGGGTTCCTCTCACGCAAAACTATCGCCGACTGCGGCTACAATGGGCCAATATGCATAGGAGCTGGCGTACTGATTGGCAGAAGGGCGTTTTTTCTTACGAATCCAGCTTCAATTTGCGGTACCATGATGGCCGAATTCGTGTCAGGCACTATGCCGGCCATAGCATATTATGGACGATTGCAATTGCTACGAATTGTGGGCAATTTGAACAGTACCCGATACATAAACGAAGTTTTACAGCCCCAAGCTATTCCGTACCTGCAAGTATTGCCAAAGGTTGTATTCAAGCAGGATAATGCCCGTCCACATGTCGCCAGGACTGTCAAATCCTACCTTGATTCGCAGCAGGTACAGCTTCTTCCTTGACCTGCATATTCCCCGGATAAGTCACCGATTGAACATGTGTGGGATTTCGTTGGGCAGCGTCTCGCTCGTTATCCTCGTCCTGTTGCTTCGACAGGCGAAATAGGTTGCGCATACAAACAATATGGAATACTCTTCCGCAGGCAGATATTCAAACTTTGTTTCACTCCATGCCGAGTCGTGTAGCAGCTCTTATTGCGGCGCGTGGTGGCCACACAAAATACTAATTTCTATCTCTTTTTATTGTTTGTTTGATTTGAAAATGTAATCATTTATTTGTACCATTACCACTAAACTGTGTATTAAATTTTATTTAACTATGATGCTTCCTTCATGGTGTTGCAATTTTCACAAACAGGAGTGTATCTCTTTGTACACTTAGTTCGGATTTATTAACCATTCGATAAGTTTTATACTAGGCACTGCGCATTTAAAATTAAAGTAACGGATTAAACTTACATCGCACAAAAGCATAAAAGTTTGGATATGTGTAAACACATGAGTTCTGTGGGTAGCATCAAAAGTTTCATACTTTTGTGACAGAGAACCGCAAGCCAAAATGAAGATCTCGGCGCAAGAAAGGAACAAATCTACTTATTTTCGGTTTTGTATTTTACATTGAACCCGATAAAGAACAATATTATCTTTCATTCTGTACAAAAACGTGACATCTTCAGCCAACATTCCATAAAATATTAAAGAAAAAGTGCTGTAATTGGCAACATATCAGAAGAAGCATGATGTAATTTCTCAATTACTCAATGTATCATTTTAAATTTCAAATGTCTTTTAACACAAGACTGGTAACGTTTTCTTATCAGAACTAAACAGAATTTTTAAAAAAATATAGAAAATCCCCATATCTTCGACTCTCCAGCCTTTTTTGCTAATCTGCAAGAAATAGAGATTCTATTTTCTTGGAGCAATAACGGGACAGCGACAATGCATAACAATTAACTACACATAGGCAAAAACTTATTTATTAAAAATTGCATTGACATTGGTTTTATCTAATCAGATTCTCTCATAATATTAAATGTAAAGTCAAAGTCTGTTTCAAAAAATGAACTTTTTGTGTGACTCCTGAAAGTTTTAAAAATCTGAAGCTATTTTCTTGCACTGAGGTCTCCCAACTGTTGGCTTTGCTCGCAATGTTTTGAGGTATGATTCAGTGGAGAATCGCATGCTCTTTTATTGGTGCTAACTTCTTAAAACCTGAATAACGAAATGCTTTTTAAACTCCTCAAAAGAAGTTTCAGCTTTTAGGGTGATGTCAACTAACATATCGAGACCCGAAAGATCACTTCATTAATAGGTCTTAGCTTTGAAACGATTTACGATCGAAACGACTTTTCAGATTCATCAGAGCGAGATGCATTTATTCAGCAAATAACATCACAGAGTAAGATAACCAAGTTTCAATTAGCGTTTAGAGTTTTGAAATCGAAGAAAAGTTTCGAAGGAATTTATCTCTGAACAAATAACCTCTTCGTCCGTCTTCTTTTGAGCAACTTGAAAAGTACTTACTGTTTGCTTTTGTAGGCGGACATGATTCCTTTGATACGATTCGTTCTTATACTGTTAAGTATAAAGATTTTGAAACGTACACCATCTATGTTTGTTAATTATTTTTGCTTCTCTTTTTGAAGTTGAATCTGACGTCAATTAGTTTCTCTTCCCTTTCATGTAGCGTGAGACTAAGTAGAAACATCTCAACGTAAAAAAAAAAAAAATGCCTTCTGTGCTAACACAACGTAAAGTAGTTAACAAAATGTTAAGAAAAAAAAGTTTGGTGATTTACCATTTACTGGCAACGTATTAAAGAGTTATATATAATAATTTTTAAGGGTGTTTGGTTGTCGGTACGCCATAACTACATTAATACTTCATCGAGCTTCACAAAATAAGCGTCATTTTAAAGAAATGCTTAACCTCTATTGATAAAAAATAAACGAACTATTCACATTCTGACTGCTCTTCGAAAAATTACATTGAAAAAAAGAAACGGATTTTTGAATTTTTGGTGCAAAACTAGAAGCAACGAACGCCTTCTATTGAGAAGAAAAGGAATCTTTTGATGATTGATTGAAAAAAACATTACAAAATTTTTGTTTTTCTTCATGAGTTACAGAAAAAAATAAAATAAAAACGGGAGAAAATGTGAAAACGGGAAATCGAAGGATGTTGTGTAACGAACTATTGATCCCTTATCGAGAAACATTGAATTCAAACTAATAAAGATGGGATGCTTTTATTATTTCACTCGAATTCATTAATTACTATTCAACGATACTAAAGATTGCAATACCGGACCAAAAATTCAATACCGGTATTCGGCATTTTTAAAACCTGATATCGGAATACCGGTACTTGAAATTCTCAAAAATTGCTTGAAAACATATTGTTTCGTTGCCACATTTCATACTTTTGTACAAAAATTGTATTTTTATGAAAACGTATTGTGAACAAATAAAGGAACAAATGTCATAATAAAAAAATCAATACTAGTAAAAAACATAATGCATTTATTGAACTGTCTCTAAGCCTGGAACTCATTTTAGTGCTTAACTTTCTTACAGTTGAAATGAAATATACTCTTCTTGAATAATACTCTTTCTGAATTCACGCAGGTCGGCGGTACTGTCAACAATGCGTGATACACCTTCTCTAATTTAATTGCCTAAAAAGATTTTATCTTCAAAAAAATTCGGTCTGTTGCATGTCATTTTTTGGATAAACCCTTTTGTGTGTGTGTTTCTTTCGTATTGTGTGTGTGTGTGTTTTTTTTTTTTTTTTTTTTTTGATTAATTTAAAGCTAGTTGAAATTTCTTTCCTGAGAGACGGTACTTTTTCAATATTAACATCATTTTCTTTTGAACAGGAGGGGTTTGTGTTTACTTTTTATTAACTCTTCGGTTTAAAATTTGCGATAAACTTGACTAAATTGTAACTTATTGGTTTCTCTTATTCGTTTTAGCTTTCTTTTCAAAATATTTTGCAATTATAATTATGTAACTATCTGAAAATATCTTTGAGTTCGTGGAACATATTTAAGTTTACCCTCTATGCAAATTTTCAAGGCAATATATAATTTCTAAATATTATTTTGCCAAGTATGTAGCCAAATAGCAAGACGGCACAACAAACCTATACTTGTGCAATCGTATTGCCATTTGTAATGCTAACAAGAAACAGTTTTTGTCAAAATTCAGTACAGTTGAGACAAATATTTAAGAAAAAAAATCATAAAGCACCCTGCAATTGATGATGATGGTTTGATTAAATTGTTCATCGGACAAAGGGGGGGGGGCATTCAAAATTACACTCGAAATTAACTATCTCAAAAGGGAAAATTATCGATCAGAGAAATGGAAAAAATAAATACATGGTGTACAAAATACTTTTGTTCAATAATATTCTATTAGTTCATGCTTTTGAAGTAAAATTTTCACATCAATAGATTGATTTCGGTTCTGTATCATGGGAAAATAAATGTACAATTAAAATATAAGTAGATATTTAATAAATTAAATTGAGAATTCTTTAATTAAGACTATTTATTATTTTCAGCTAATACGAAAAATACCGGTATTTTCCTCAGCAAATTCCGGTATTACGAAATTGCAAAAATGCTCGAAATACCGGTATTCCGTATACCGGTATTGCATTTTTAATTTTAAGATGTGCTATTACTTAAAAAAGCTAATATAACTGATAATATAGTTCTCATTCTTATTACTTCCTTTTACCTTCCTTTTAGTTTTGATTGGGACCTTGACTGGTTTGAAAGAAATCAAAACTCAATCGCTTTCAATTTCTTACTGTAAAGTTACATTGTAAGGAAGGGAAATCATACTTATTTTTCTTTCAAACAATATTAATCATGTTTGAAAGTGGCAATTAATATTTCAAGTTTTAAAGGCAATCCGAAACAGAAAATGTAATTGTTATGATTAGACATATCTTACCCAATATTATTGGTTAAACGGCGATTTGACTTATTACTAATGTTTAACCAAGAAAGCTCTCAGTTATAAAACAAAAGGTTTTTTTCCCTCTAGTTAAACTTACCTTTATGTGTATTTCTGTCAAGCAGAAAAAGATGTGTGGATTGCATATATTTTTTAATGCTTAACCCTTTATATGTCCAAGAAACACAGAACTATAAAAAAAAAAGAAAAAAAAACCTATTTTTATTCATTAAAAAAAATCAATTTTTCCATTTTTTCCCGATTTGTCCCGAAAAAAATAGGTAAAACCGTTTTTTTTCCACCAATTCAAATTTTCCTGAAATTTACATCTCTATTTGTAAACAATACTATATTTTATAAATAAAACTAAATATTTTTTTTTTAAGTAGCGTAATGAACGTAAAATTACAAAAAAAAAAAAAAAAGATAACAAGCACGAAAATCACTTTATTTGCTTCTTGTCTTTTAATAATAAAACTAAGAGTTTCAACAATTGAATTGATTTTAAAAAGGGGGAAGAAAAATGTAAGTATCAGTGTACGTATAAAAAAGAAAGCCTAGTTTATATGTTTTCTAAACCTGAAAAGTCAAATGCAAACAATTCCTTTGTTGTAGTTCTTAAAGTTCCGCTCAACCCAACTAGATTGGTGCAGCTTAACACATTTTGTCAATTTTTCAAGAAAAATAGATTGATTTAGCATTTTACCTTTTCGCTTCAGAAAACTTATTTTAAACTCTAGAAAGCCAACTTTGCATTCTGTTTGCTAATGGGTTTCTCACATAATGGGCAACTCACTTTTTTGTTGTAAATCTAACTATAATAGCAAAATCTTTTTTTTTTCTTTCAAACAAAGATTTGTCATCTAATTCAACTTCTTCAATATCATTTGGCTGATCAGAACATAATTTATCAGTAGAGTTAGTTTATGTTTAGAGGTTTGAGGTATTATGTGGGTTACAAGTACGAACTGATACTTTAATTGTTTAGCATATTTACTGTAGTGATTGTTTGAATCTTTAAGACAGTGTCAACTAAGTAAACAACATATAAATTGTTTTCATTCGTTTATATTGTCATATGGATACTTGATACCTGGGATCATGTACCCCTCTAAACGAAGGGATCAAGTATCCCTAATATGCGATTTTTACAAACATACTTGTTACATTATTAGCAATCAGCGGCAATTTACTAAAAATATGTCTCAGTTATTAAACACTATCTATACTTCAACATTGCACTTCGGAATTTTTTAAAGTTGTATTTAACGGATAATGTGAACTTCGGAATGCTTTCCAAAAAAAAAAAAAAAAATTCCCTTGTCACATTCAGACGATTATCTCTTGAGCTAAAACAAAATGGATGGAAAAAAAACAAAATGTTGCCAGTTTTTTATATACAAGTATAACCTTAATATAATTGTCAGGTTTCAAATTTCTACATATGATTTTGGTACATTTTTGGATATGGGATCATGGATCCCTAGGGATCAAGTATCCCAGTCTCCTCTAGCGTTCATTGTTGACCATTCTTTCGTTTCTTCATTCCCCTGAAATGAGTCTTTCCAGTCAAACTGTTAAGTTACTGGATCCAGTTAAGCCCTTATCACAATAAAGCCTTTCTCTGCGTGTTAAACATTACCAAAACATATTTTCAAATTATCATGCCGAGGCGCAAGTTTCATTGTTAATGAGGTTAGGAGCGTTACTCGATTATTGGCTATTATATATATATATATATATATATATATATATATATATGAGGATTTTTTTTTTTAAATTAGAAACTATCTTTAAAACATGGTCAATTTCCACGAGCATTTTTTTCCCCTTTTTCAGAGATATTTTCTAAATCATGGTGTACAAAATACTTTTGTTCAATATAATATTCTATTAGTTCATGCTTTTGAAGTAAAATTTTCACATCAATAGATTGATTTCGGTTCTTTATCACGGGAAAATAAATGTGCATTTAAAATATAAGTAGATATTTAATAAATTAAATTGAGAATTCTTTAATTAAGACTATTTATTATTTTCAGCTAATACGAAAAATACCGGTATTTTACTCAGCAAATTCCGGTATTACGAAATTGCAAAATTGCTCGAAATACCGGTGTTCGGTATACCGGTATTGCAGTCCCTAAACGATACCTAATTAACTGTTAACGAATCACCGACAGTGCTTGGAATGCTTCCGAGCGCAAATGTTTCGCACGAGTGAGTTAGTATTTTTAATTTTAAGATGTACTATTACTTAAAAAAGCTACTATAACTGCTAATATAGTTCTCATTCTCATTACTTCCTTTACCTTCCTTTTTAGCCTACTTTCCTAGTAAAAGTCAGAAAAAGAAGAAAAAAACATGAAAGAAGGCTTAATGCATCTTAAAAATATCGCGAAAAACAAAAAAAAAAAGTCAAAAATAAATAAAATAATTAAATAAATACCGGAAAATTAAAAATTGGAGAGTAGGGTATTGAGATGGGGAAAAATGTCTGTCGATCTGTCTGTCGGTCTGTCTGTCTGTCCCCCCCCCCCTAATAACTTTCGAAAGAATAGTCCGATGCGAACAAACTTTTTCTTGTTCGGAAGATCTCGTCGAGGACACCTTATTCCCATATTTCACTTTTTGATTTGAACTATTTTTTGTTCAATTTTGAACACTTCAAAAAAACTTAACATTAGCGCCTACGGGGAAATTCAAGGCAATTCCGAACTGTGAGGCGAATTTGCTTCAAACAAACTTTGTAGGAAAAAGCTTTTGATGAAAAACTTGTATATAAAATATCTTTCTGATTTGAACAATTTACCTTTCAATTTTGAACAGTTCAAATCCCTTAACATTAGTGCCTACGGGGAAACTGAAAGTCAATGTAGATTCCGTACTTGAAGGCGGATTTACTTCAAACAAATTTTGTTGGAAATAGCTCTTGACGCCAAACTCCAGACTTCGACTCCGAGAATTTAGGGGCACTTGACTCCGACTCCGAATCCTGTGCGCATGTGCCCGACAATTAATCAGACTCCGACTCCCCGACTTCGACTCTGACTTCGTAGTTTTGGCAAAAATTTATACACGAAGGACAAATGACTGACTCCGATTCTTAGATATTCGACGCCAACTTCTTTACCCCAAAATGAGATTGACTCCGACTCCGACTCCGCAGCTATGGTTTTGACTGTGAAATAATTATTGTTGATCTGACTTGTTTTTATTTTTACGCTAAAGTTTTAATTTAGGTATTCAGTTTTCGGCGAATAAACTCGAAATCATTTATGTTTCTACATAAAGTTATGCGCAGACGATTTTTTTTTTTTTTTTTTTTGACAATGAAAATTATTTCTTTAAGTTGACATTTAATTGTTTTTATTTATTTTGGTGAGTGCATCAATTCATTTAAAAAAATGTTTTTGGCAACAGGGAAAAAGAAACGATTTTTTTTTGATATGTTGTATTTATTTTAATGAGCTTATTAATTTTAATTATTATTTTTTCGTTTTGAAAGCTGTTAAAGATTTTTTTAATGGAAAAAAGTGTATTAGCTGCTGTGTTTAAAAGTTGCTGCTATTTTATTTGTTCAGTTTTTTTTTTTTTTTTTTTTTTTTTTTTTTTACGCATCTAATTTTTTTAGATGAGTGAGGAATATTTTATTCCTAGAAATCAGCTTAAAGTATTTTAAAAATATGTTTGAAAACATTTGCGATTTTAGCTATTTTTGAGAATATTGATCAGGTACTAGAAAGTAGTATGGGTATACGGGAAAGTAGGCTCGTCTAGTTCTAGACAGAACTTCTTGTAGTTTTGATTGATTTTAGTGATTGTTTGAATCGTTAAGTCAGTGTCAACTAAGTAAACAACATATAAATTGTTTTAATTCGTTTATATTGTCATATGGATACTCGATCCCTGGGATCATGTACCCCTCTAAACGAAGGGATCAAGTATCCCTAATATGCGATTTTTACAAACATAGTTGTTACATTATAAGCAATCAGCGGCAATTTACTAAAAATATGTCTCAATTATTAAACACTATCTATACTTCAACATTGCACTTCGGAATTTTTTTAAGTTGTATTTAACGGATAATGTGAACTTCAGAATGCTTTCCAAAAAAAAAATAAAATTCCCTTGTCACATTCAAACGATCATCTCTTGAGCTAAAACAAAATGGCTGGAAAAAAAAACGAAATGTTGCCAGTTTTTTATGTACAAGTATAACTTTAATATAATTATCAGGTTTCAAATTTCTACATAATGATTTTGGTACATTTTTGGATATGGGATCAAGTATCCCCAATCTCCCCTAGCGTTCATTGTTGACCATTCTTTCCTTTCTTCATTCCCCTGAAATGAGTCTTTCCAGTCAAACTGTTAAGTTACTGGATCCAGTTTAGCCCTTATCACAATAAAGCCTTTCTCTGCATGTTAAACATTACCAAAACATATTATTAAATTATCATGCCGGGGCGCAAGTTTCATTGTTAATGAGGTTAGGAGCGTTACTCGATTATTGGCTATTATATATATATATATATATATATATATATGAGGATTTTTCTTAAATTAAAAACTATCTTTAAAACATGGTCAATTTCCGCGAGCATTTTTTTCCCTTTTTTCAAAGATATTTTCTAAATCATGGTGTACAAAATACTCATCATGGTGTACAAAATATTTTTGTTCAATAATATTCTATTAGTTCAGGCATTTGAAGTAAAATTTTCACATCAATAGATTGATTTCGGTTCTTTATCACGGGAAAATAAATGTACATTTAAAATATAAGTAGATATTTAATAAGTTAAATTGAGAATTCTTTAATTAAAACTATTTATTATTTTCAGCTAATACGAAAAATACCGGTATTTTCCTCAGCAAATTCCGGTATTACGAAATTGCAAAATTGCTCGAAATACCGGTATTTGGTACACCGGTATTGCAGTCCCTAAACGATACCTAATTAACTGTTAACGAATCACCGACAGTGCTTGGAATGCGTTCGAGCGCAAATGTTTCGTACGAGTGAGTTAGTATTTTTAATTTTAAGATGTACTAAGCTACTATAACTGCTAATATAGTTCTCATTCTTATTACTTCCTTTTACCTTCCTTTTAGTTTTGATTGATTTTAGTGATTGTTTAAATCTTTAAGTCAATGTCAACTAAGTAAACAACATATAAATTGTTTTCATTCGTTTATATTGTCATATGGATACTCGATCCCTGGGATCATGTACCCCTCTAAACGAAGGGATCAAGTATCCCTAATATGCGATTTTTACAAACATACTTGTTACATTATTAGCAATCAGTGGAAATTTACTAAAAATATGTCTCAGTTATTAAAGACTGTCTATACGTTAACATTACACTTCGGAATTGTTTTAAAGTTGCATTTAATGGATAATGTAAACTTCCGAATGCTTTCCTAAAAAAAAGTTTCCCTTGTCACATTTAGACGATCATTTCTTGAGCTAAAACAAAATGGCTGGAAAAAAAAAACAAAATGTTGCCAGTTTTTTATGTACAAGTATAACTTTAATATAATTGTCAGGTTTCAAATTTCTACATAATGATTTTGGTACATTTTTGGCTATGGGATCATGGATCCCTAGGGATCAAGTATCTCCAGTCTCCCCTAGCGTTCATTGTTGACCATTCTTTCGTTTCTTCATTCCCCTGAAATGAGTCTTTCCAGTCAAACTGTTAAGTTACTGGATCCAGTTAAGCCCTTATCACAATAAAGCCTTTCTCTGCGTGTTAAACATTACCAAAACATATTTTCAAATTATCATGCCGGGGCGCAAGTTTCATTGTTAATGAGGTTAGGAGCGTTACTCGATTATTGGCTATTATATATATATGAGAATTTTTTTTTTTAATTAAAAACTATCTTTAAAACATGGTCAATTTCCACGAACATTTTTCCCCCTTTTTCCAAATATATTTTCTAAATTTTTTTATGAAATAACTTCATTAGAAGCATTAGTTATTTATTTCATTTTAAATGAACTCAAGAAAAATATATACCCTCACCGAATAAGAGATTTATAGCACATCATTACTTACCCTCTGCACTTGCTTTTTGAATTCCCACTTATAAATGACAGCAGCGATGAATAAGAAATAAATGACGGAAGTAAAAAAGCTGTTGAAACTTCTTTAAAATGTAATAAACCAGAAGAAAATGGGAGTTTTTCTGCACTTTATTTTTTTCTGGGGAAAAATACCAGATTAAATTGTTCTGTTAGTGTATTTCTCTGTTAAATATCTTCGACTTCATTTGTTTCACGTATTTTTTTAAAAGACATCATCGGAGAAAACTCGAGCATACAAGTTGCATGTTTTTGCCGCTATGTTTTTTTATTTGGATTTGAAGAGAAGATACGGTTTGTTCTAAAGTAATGAGAAATCTGAATGACCGGGGAAAGTGATATTGCAGAACCCCGAGCAGTGCAACAAATTGGGGGAAAAAAAAAAGCAATGAAATAAAACGGTATTGAGAATAGTACTATAAACGTTTCTTTTATCTTAAAGAAGGTATTCTAAACAAATGTTGAATATACATTATATTACTTCTTGACGTAATGAGCGATAAGAAGTTGAGGGGAATAATTTTAACTATATCAGTTCGTGTTATATCGTCAGTATATTCGTGAATAAAAAAAAATGTCAGAATTTTATATTGGTAAAAAAAGGGTGCGTTTAAATTCAACTGTTTTAAAAATAAAGAAACATTTTAATACTTTTAAGAATGTTAATGAAGAAATAAAGATTTCTTTTTACAGAAATCCTTGATTATGTTTTAACTCTCTTAAAAACAAGTTTTTAAAATTTAAATGCATTTGTTAAAGTCAGGAATTTAGTAGTTAATAACTGCAATTACATTCTAGTCGTATCTTTAGGCAGATGAAATGCGCAGAGAATGGGGCGTTTTCTAATTTAAAAGTATTTTTTCTGAAAAAGCATGCTTAAAAACATAGGATTTGACCATTTTTTTAAATAATTAGATGAAGTTTAATATTTTTTAAAAATTATTTTAACCGGTGCATAGTTTTAATGTCATTTTTTACGCTTCTGCTCATGACATCACAAGTGATGAAATACCATTCACTGATGCCATTAGCGTAGACCGCAATGTTTAATTTGCTCTTTTACTCACACATACTGGCAATGATATGGTTGACAGCAAGCGTAGAGCACAATATTTAATTCGCTTTTTAATTATCATAATCTGAAAATGCGGTAGAATGCAAGCGTAAGCATTCAGCGCGCCCCTGGAGTAACTCTCCAAAGTTCATTACTTGTGACGTTATAAAGACCACGCCTTATTTGAAAGATTGGACATTTAAAAAAAAGTAATTAAAATTTAAACGTTTGGAAATAAAAGTTTTTTTCCCTCTATGTTATTTTTTTCGCTCATTCTTTCAACTTCAGTGACTAAAAAGTATTACTTTTGACTGATGGAAACAACCCCATTGAGCGTTTTGCTGTGGTAATTCTGCGCAAAAAAAGTTTTTAATTTTTTATCTCCTAAATTTATTTTAAAGAACGTAATTGCTCAGATGCTTCATGTAGCAAATTTTGGATGTCTTATGTATGTTTTACATGTTGAAAAATAAAGACATATCGTGTTTATGTTTAAGGTATCACATCTCTGTAAAGTTAACTTTGCAGAATTCGTCCACTTTTCCCTACCTTAGCTTAGCTATATGAAATAATAGTTTTTATCAATGATGCATTTTTATCTAAATATTTGAATCTATACGAAAGAATTTGATAAAGCCTTTCTGAAAGAACACTATATCAACGGAAACCGGACGAAACTATACGTGAGTTATCTCTTTTTTATTTACTACTTGGAATCTTCATAGCGCTTGCTTTCCCGGGGAAAAATACAACGTTTCTAGACATTCCATCTTAAAACATAAACATTCCTTACAAGTATAAAGTAAGAAATGGCAAATAATTTACGGTGGAAACAGTTTTTCATCTTTGCGTGGAATTTCCTGGAGATTTTACCGCAATGGTTTTAATTTCCTTAGACTTTAATAAAACTCATTGTTGCTATAATAAAGTAAAAATTACTTTCCATTTCGGTGTAAAAAAGTAACGTGTTTAGTTTTTGGTCCTTAGTAGGCATCCTTCCTGTTTTGGGAAATTCAGTGTTGTAAAGTCGTTTTTCTAAGAAAAAGTATTTTGTTCTCTCAACTTGTTATTGGTTTGTTGTTGAATAATCTCACCAGAATTCCCTGGAGCAAAAATTGATCCACGATAACCGAAAACGGGCCCTCGAAGACATTAACAAATAGCAATGTATAAAAATAATGTGAAATACGTAACAAGTAAAATAGCACTTTACTATTAGTGACAATAGCCCGATCTGTGGATAAAAATGAATTAGGTTAAAAACAGTTTTCATTGTTTGTACTTTTATGAACAATTTGTATCACAATTCTGTGAAAATTTCGAGGTCTGTCAAAAAAAAAAAGTGCCCCCCCCCCCCCGTTTCAAAGACACGAAATTTCCTCCCCTCCTCCGTTTACGTTTATCAGTTTCAATTTTAATCTTTGATATATTTAGAGAAGGAGGAAATTCTAAATGTCTTTGAAACAAATTAACTGAACTTACACCACCAATATCTAGTTTAAAAAGTGCCAAGAAATGTGCATGAAAGAATACCTTTTGTTCTAGTTATCTTGATTCCTTTTTCTCATAGTAAAAAATATACGAAGAATGAGTTCCTCGACAACCTATATACATATCGCCACCTCAAAGCAACAGTAAGACATCTTGCTGTTATTCTTGGGATTATATGTTTCACTGTTGCTCTGAGGCGACGCTATGAACTAAATGATTCACAAGTATGAATTGAAATCAATCGCTCTCGAGGCATTTATCTTACTACTATTATATATGCGGAAGTTTGTCTGTATGGATGTATGGATGTATGGATGTTTGTTACTCTTTCACGCAAAAACTACTGAACGGATTTTGATGAAACTTTACAATAATATAGCTTATGCATCAGAATAACACATAGGATAGTTTTCGTCCCGTTATGCGGGGCAAAACCCCCTTAGGGGGGCAATAAAACACAATTTTTATATAAATTCTCTAATATTGAGATGAAAAAATACTTGCACATATTTACATTATATGTCCATCGAAAGCTCTGATTTTTCTGCTGAAGATGGCACCTGTTCGAAATTCCTAAGTAGAATAAAAAACGAGTTATGAGCTTTTTAGTTCCATGTTCGAAGGCTTTCCTCAACTCAATACAGTATTTAGTGTATCATCTCAACACCCTGTCGATAGCGACAATTGTATTGTTGACTATCTTTGCTTTTCGTGACTGTTCAAGGCTTTTCTCAAGTCAAATCTTGAAGTAAGATTTTTGCACAAGATTGGCAAATAATACATGATTTGGCTGATCATTTTCCACTCAAACGGAACTTCAATGTAATTAATGGTTTTTATTATTATTTATGCTGATTGAACACTTACTCATTATCCAATCAACCAGCAGATCGCCAAAATTTTTGCAGAAAGATTTCCGTAGCTGATGCATTTGGCAGTTTTTTCAACGTCACTGTTTTTGAAGCCGAAGACTACGTCATAATGTTTCTCAGCTTTCACCATGTAAACAAAATATCGCCAATCAAAGAATTTTCAAAAGATTTTTTTTACTGTGTTAAATAATCCAGCAACTAAATTAGGCAAATCCATCAACAGCACAAAAACTTCCATTAATTTTCCTTTTTGCAGAATTTCAAACAATCACCAAATTTTACTACTTATTTTGGAACCATTTCTGATGAAACTGTTTAGCGCCATTTTATGGTGACCAAAAGTATCTCAGCATCTGGCGACGATATCTCTGTAACGAAAATTAATATCATATCGTTTTACAAAGTAAGGAAAGAATGGGGGAGCATCATCGAAGGTACCCCAAAATGACTTTCGCAAATTCGGTAAAATCGCACCAAAAGCCCACAATGATTGAAATTTCCCAAAATAACTAAAGCAACTATAAGGGGATTACGAGCGCAGCTACTTTTTTTTTTATCACTTCGTACTTCATTAGCCATACTAAGGTTTTAGACTCCATGCTAAAAAAAAAAGTATCAACAGATTAATCTTTTTAAACATGAGAAGATTAATTTCATGTTTTGGAAATTTGTATATGCTTAAATATAGTGCTTTCGTTTCTAAATCAATACTATTTCGTTCATTTTACTTATTGCTATTTTAGTTTTATGGGTAAGGAAGAAACTCGATTTTTAATCACGTCAAAAAGATGTGTTTTAAATTCTTTCACTTAAAACAGAAAACAAAAGCAAGTAACGTTTTTTTCTCATAATTATTACTGACCCAGGCAACGCCGAGTATTTTTGCTAGTAGTACAGTAAATTTGCACAACCTTTATAATCAGTGTGTAATATGACAAATATTGTAGATCTTTCTTGGGATTAAATGTCTTGGGATTGTTGCTCTGAGGCGACGCTATGAACTAAATTATTCACAAATATGAATTGAAATCAATCGCTCTCGAGGCATTTACAGTATAGTAAATTTGCACAGCCGTTATAATCAGTTTGTAATATGACAAATATTGTAGAGCTATTTAACAGACCAAAATCCAATGAAGTTAAAATTAGGTTAGGTATTGAAGTTTACATTTTTAAATTGCCTCTTTGAGTTCCTAACAGCAAACAGCCTACTCGGCTGGTCGAGTAACTAAAAGATCTTAAACATATATAGAGAGAGCAAATTATGTACAAAAACCTTATAATATACTTTATATATGTACTTTTACTATGTAGTATGGTATGAAGAGGTATAAAAGTGATTGATACTCAGACATTTAATGGCAACTTTAACTTTGATGATAAAAAACTAGCAAGCCTCTGATCGAAATATAGTAAAATTACATATATATATATATATATATATATATATATATATATATATATATATATATATATATATATATATATATATATATATATATATATATATATATATATATATATGTATATATATATATATATATATATATATATATATATAATGTCTTGCTCAAACGTTTGCTAAAATATATCGCGAAAACTCAGTTGATGAAGCACCACATTTCGTTACAAAATTTGTCTGTTGGCGAGAAAAACTTGTGACAGAAAGCTTGTCGGTATATCGCTAAGTAGTCACCAATTTATGAAACTACTTCATTGACAGAAATAAATATGACTAAAATGCAGATGGATGGAGATCCAAAATAATAGTTTTTGGCTCACATAACTATTTTCTCTTCCCATTCATTATAAATTTATTTGGCTCTCTATGCCCATGGTCGCTACGTATTTTTTTTCTTTTCTTCTTTTTTTAGCAATACATTCATGTAATATCAAAGTAAAAGAATGGAATACAGAATATTCGGAATCAGCAAATTAAATGCATTCAAAAATATAGTTTTTCCATTTTTCCTTAAAAAGGTGTTCATTTGTTAGAATTTCGCAAATTTTTCGTATTAATTTACATTTCATTATAAAAAGTCTATATAAGCACCAGTTCCCAGCATATTACTTTTACAGAAACTACCTCTTCCAGGCGCTTGTTCGATCGAGCACGCTTTCTCAAGTCAATATTTGAGTTATTAACAGCACATATCGAAGAGTTGATCGTGAAAAAAAGATATAAATATGTCTTCCTTAATCGTTTAATGTTTACGAAGCAGCCATTTTTCGATTACGAAAATTTATTTAATCTCGCTGTAATTCCTTTTTTGTTAAACTTCTTCTAAGAATTATTTCGCTGTTTGGAAATCATTAAAGAATAGAGTGGATAGGCGCGTACAAACTAAATTGCTGCTTGAAAATATTTTAAATTTGGGAAATATTTTCTTTGGAAATCCTTATTGTTTGAAAGAAAACTACGTTTGTTAAAAGAAGAAGGCAATATTTGGAGCAATGTATAAACTCCCACGTGCGCACGGTTAAACTCTTTTACTTCGAACACGGTTTGTAAGAAATCCCGGATGTAACGAACATTTTGTTTGTTGAGTTTAGTTTACTATTCAATTATTACATTAAAAACTTAAACGTATTAAAATGAAAACTAAGGCTAGGCAATATGACAAATAGTGTAGAGACATTTAACAGATCAAAATCCGATGAAGTTAAAATTAGGTTAGCTATTGAAATTTACAATTTTATTTTACCTATTCGAGAGCCTAACAGCAAACAATCTACTGAGCTAGTCGAATAATTGGAAGACGGTCCCTTAAACAAATAGAGAGAGCAAATTATCTACAGAAACCTTTTATATACCTAGCCATTTCCATGGTAAAAGTACATTTATGTTTTGATTGTCACTTAACAAAAAATAGAGGAAATGTATTAAGAGGTATTAATGCTTAATGTTATTAAAAACATCATGCATTATGCAGGGATTAAAATGAAAGTTAAGGCTAGGACGAACACGAATTTTGGGAACGTTACGTAATTGAACACATTAGTTTTTTTTTTTAGAAGTAATACATCATTTTGTGACATTGTAGCATGCCTACTGTATGTCGAGGAACAAAAATGCTGTCTCTTCTTTACTAATAATAAAGCTGAAAATCTCTCTGTCTGTAGGATGTCTGGATTTCTGTGACGCGCATAGCACCTAGACCGTTCGGCCGATTTTCATGAAATTTGAAATGAAGTTAGTTTGTAGCCTGGGGTGTGCACCACGAAGCGATTTTTCGAAAATTCGATTTTGTTCTTTTTCTATTTCAATTTTAAGAACATTTTCCGGAGCAAAATTATCATAAGATGGACGAGTAAATTACGAAATTATCATGACGTGGAATGGGAGAGCGAATGAACGTAGCCAATTGGCAAGAAATTCGTCATCCATTATTTGTAAATATACAGGGGAACCGAATGACCTTTTAATTTTCAACTACGGGCAAAACCGTGCGGGTACCCCTAGTTTGTACATAAAATAACGCCCATACATTTTTACCTGTAGACATTTCAATTTACTTGTTGATAAAACTATGTATCTTCTATTGTGGATTACCACCTGTCTCTCCCTTGCTGATTATTCTCATTTCCCCCCCCCCCAAAGCATTACATTTTGAAAGTTTTTTTTTTTTAATTTACTAGTGTTTGATACCAATGTGCGCTATTGCAATAATAAATATCAGAAAATCTTTTTAAAATATACATAAACATGTTTTTATATTTTCACATTATCACTGATTTATGGTTGTTACGGCTAACTGTTAATACTGTCAAATGTGCGAACTTTTGACGTGTGACTTTCGACAGCAGCACAGTTTCAGTTTAAAGCGACATTCACATATCATCCGTTTATCACGTACGTTATATTTATGGAGGGGCTAACGTTCTCGGAAACCTATAACTCGATGGGTGGACACTCTGTGGGAACATGATAAAACATGAATAGAACACTAACACGATAGGAAAAGTTCCAAACTTTTTGCATAACACTACTGAAAAACATTAAATAATATTTTTTTTTCTCATTAAATTTAAAAACTTGATTACCTTGGCTGTACATCACAATATTAACTCATGCAGATTTTTTTTTTTTTTTGAGCAGTCATGATTGCTAATTGTTTTTATTTGACCGTCCTTGATGTTGTGGCTCCTTTTTCAGCTTGAACCAGGGTCCTCTGCAGCACCGCCGCCCATAGGCCTCTGCAGGCACGCCACCTCTGATCCTGAACACTGTACCGCGGAATCCGGTGGCGTGCATGCCCTACACATATGCGCGCTCATACACAATTTCTCACACACGCGTGCGCCTTTACACACAACCACACTGACACACACACACCCGCCTTTACACACATACACTCACGCCTACATATGCATACGCGCAGGTTTACGCACGCACACAAGCCTAGCCTACACATGCACGCACGCCTACACACACACACAACTATACACACGTAAACACCCAGGAGGAGGGGCAGGCTTAAGGGGACAGAAGCCGTTTCTAGAAACAATAACTCCAATGAGTAGGGTCCTGCCGAAACTCGTAATTGCGAAAAACATAATTTGAATTCAAAATTTCGGAATTCAAATTAATTTCCTTTTTTTCCTTTTTATTCATGTAATGTCTGCGGCTTAGGGATTAGTTTTACAACAAATCTTGTCGAAGAAATTTGCTGCATAAAATGTGATAGGCCGGCACAGATTCCCCCCCTTTTTTTAAACTCATTTTTTATTACAGTAACCGCTTGAGACAACTACACGAAAAGGTCTTCAGTAAAGCTGTCTTGTAGTATACATCGTTCTAAGGATTCTTTGAAAAAGGAAATAGGATAGGTTATCCCACAGAAAGGGGCTTGAAAAAATTCCATACTACATTTAATTCTTTTTCTTAATCAGTTTCGAGCAGTTTTACTTTTCAAACAATTATTTATAACCTGGTTAACTGCTTCTGCGTGGAGAACCTTACGGCAGAATCTCTTCTACGTAATAAAATATTTTCCAAGGTTTAGGAGGAGGGGAAGGGTCAAACTTTTTTTGAATGACCCTCTTCCTTGTATCCCCATGAGCCACCTACTTGTTTTAATACTTAAAAATTTGTCACGCACATATCTTCTTTCAGATATGAAAATATGTTTCTTAATTTCATTCACCAACCACAACTACATCTCTATGTTGAACTTAAAAATCACATCTACCAGTATAAAACGCAGCTCTATTGTTTTTTAAAACAATTTTCAACGATAATTTAAAAAAAAGAAAATCAGTGGAATGAATAAAAACATAAATCAAAATATATTTTCAGAGACGTAAATGCATGCTGATCATGAATAAATAAATTGTACTCAAAGCAAATTGTCTTTAGGTTTTTGAACAAACATCTGCTTTTCTTTAAATTTATTTAAGCACAATCATCGTTCTTTAATTATCTTCAAAAATAACATTTTATAATATTCATAATATGCATTTGCTCTTTTAGCGTTTGATTATAAGTACCATTCGAAAAAAAATAATGACAATAAAGTGCCGTTTTTAATTAACTTTCATGCGTGAAAAAGCAATGAAAAATCTATTGAAACAAAATTGTTCGTAATCTTTATCGAAATAATTTTAATATTTAAATTTTAACGTCTGATTTAGTTATGGGTTTAAACATGAGCTAGGATTACGTTATTAAGATTTCATAGCGCATTGGAGTCAGGTGAAATTCGTGTCAATTCTCTCCAAAACTCATTTTAATGCTACTGGAGACGAACTTTTCCTTAGCGTCATTAAAGGATTTGTAAGTAGTATTAGAAAACGGCTCGAAAAGGAGAAATAACAGTATTATAGAGATTTAACATGAATTTAACGTTCAAATAATTTCGTAAAGTGGATTAGTTAAATAATGTATTTAATTATGTTTTATGTATACAACGTGTCTCTGTTTAATGGGCAGGACTTCGATTTCTGTAACTGCTTGTGCTAGCTGTATACTTATTATTGCAAAAATTGTCAAAATAAGGTGCAGAGTTAAGTTACTGAAAATTTGAAGCGAAATAAGAAATGAGTGAAAAAATGACTAATATAAATTTTCATGCAGACATTAGGGTTCCTAACTTATATTAAGGAAAATAAATCTCTATTAAAAATTAATTCCAACATAAAATCTTTAAACATTTGTGACAAAAATTCAAGGAAATATTCGAGTTCAAAGTTTGAAGGGACCGTGCAGAAGATGAGATAGGAACTTCTTGCCCTTTCAGAAGAATGACAGATTGTCAAAGTAAAAAATGCAAACAAAATATTTACATTTTTCATTGCTATTGAAATATTAATGCAAATGTTGTGTTATTATAGGTAAAAACAAATACAATACAAACAAGCTCATACAATTAAAAAAAAACACTTTATACTTTTAAACCTTTGATATCCGTTCGATTTCCCCCCGAAAAATGTAATTGACTGCGAGTGTAAGTCACAAAACGATTCGCTTAGTCTCTGTCAATATTGGTCTTACTAATATCAAACTTTCTCCATTCGACTTGTTTTTTCACGACTTTGATTTCCGTAAATGCAATGTAGGGATTTAGAGACTATATAAAAAGTAAGGTTCTGTATTTTTTCTTCTATTTTTACCTTTGCTTCAAATTTCTCATATTTTAACTATGCTTCTTATTTTGACCGCTTTCGCAATGGGACGAATGCACCTAAGTCTAACGGTTGCGTAAATAAAGGTTTTGCTAGTTATGCGGGAACATGCTGTACTTTTATGAATCTTAATTACTAAAAAAATTTTTACTAGCCAACCATATACGATACAATTATGGATCTTAAGGACAAAAATAAATAAATAAAATACATAAATTGAACATACTTGTAAAGTTGTTGGGACCAGATTATTGGACAACGATTTAGTATCAATTCATTCTTTCAATTCTCATTGTTAGGACTTAGAGTTTGAAGACCTAAAAATCCCTTCCAGTGCTCACAGCAGAATGTCCTTAAAGACATTAAAAAAGAGCGTTATAATGAAGCAAAAAATTAACATATTTAAATCTTGCATTTACATAACATTCTATAAAAGAAATTGAAATTTTATTTAAAAAATATTTGATAAGATATTATAAGATATAATATGCATTAGTAAAAAAACGAAATATAGAAAATTTTCCCGCAAAAATATATATGAAAAGCAATTAACACTTAGCATGTCCATATCAGAAAAACTCAGCAATGAACAGAAAAACACGAAATTCCTGACTCTAACTTTCTCTGCATTTTCAGTAAGTTACCGCTCATTAGCCAGGGCTAAAGCAGAACACTCATCTGGTCAGAGCTAATTCTATACTAGCTACCAGTTTGTTTGTTACTCTTGACTTCCTTAAGAGGTTTTCCACCTCCAGTTCAGGCACTTCCTATTTCGGACTGATGAGTGCTAATAAGCACGAAACTGCAGTCCTCGGCTGTATAGACTGAGCTGGCGTTGCATTTTATGTATTTCTCTGCACGTTCTATATGTTACGCACATTGAGGTTTTCAGACATATTATACTTAAATTTCCCCCATTTTTTTCGTTACTGATACTAGTAGTTCTAGTCATAAATTCTCAATTTAGTTTCAGATTTGGACTGCACCAAGAAAACTATTGAAGCTACGCTGTATGCGCAATAAAAATCTTTAGCAAACTTTATTAGCTATGTACAAAACAATTTCTTTATATGTGAACATTAAAAAAAAAAAGTATTCGTCTAGATAAGACATTACGAAAAACAAATAATATTATTTAATTAAAAAAAGCTTTTATTGGGTTTTCGCTCTCCCTTTTAAAGACTGATTAAATATTCTTCATTCGAATTCTTTTACTCGGAGAGCTTTTAACTTAATTCTGTATTTAGAAGTTTGAAGAAACTCTTAATGCGTGCAATCATAGGTAATGTTTATTACCATTCGAGAAAATAAAAGTACAACAATGGTTATTTAGCTTAAAAAAGTTGATAAAAGTGCCTTTACACCAGTGGCGTAGCTAAGGAGGGGGGGGGACGGTCCACCCCGGGTGGCACTTTTCTAGGGGCGGCAAATTGGCCCTTTTGATGTGGAAGAATTAAATGTATTTTCTAAATAAGGAAATTATGGTTTTAATCTATTACTGCAAGCAAGAAAATTTCTTCTTAAAGCACTCAAAAGGACAAAATAACTTTTCTGGGACATAATGGACAAATTAAGTATTCCTGTGGTTTTCAATCATTTCAAGAAAGTGACACCACAAACGAAGAAAAGTGCGGCTCAAGTCATTTTAAATCAAACTTTCCCAGCAAATATTCCTGATTCAACACTCAAATTTATGATTGAAAGCATCAATAATAATAAGATATTCTCTGCCTTACATAAGCCGCTCTTTTCTTCGTTTGCTGTGTCATTTTATTGGAATAATTGAAAACTAATGAAATAATACTTAAATATTCCATTCTGACCCAGAAATTTTGTCTTTTTGAGTGCATTATGAAAAGTGCATAGTATTTTTTAAAAAATCTGTTATTTAGACTGTAGAGGTTAACTTCAGGAAGACGAAAACAATGAACTTTTCCAATTTTTGTTATAAGAAAAACTTATATAGGATTTTAAGTTTAGAGTTTCTTGAAAGCCTGCTCGTTAAACAAAAATTTTCCTCTTTTTTACTTCAGGAAAATGGTGACAAGAGTAAGAAAAAAAAGGGGGGGGGGGAGGTGTTAAATGTTACACGAAACAAATTATTGCTCGTCACACTTTATTATACACTGGTGTGCAAAAATTAAGGACGAAGTCGAAAAATTGACATATCAGCTGAACGAAGAGGCAGAGCGGACAAAAAGACCAATCAGGAGATTAAGTAAGATGATGTACGGTAGCACATGCGCAGATAGGCAGGCAGACGTAATGGGGGAGTGTCTGAGTAGTATAAAGCATGTTGTCGGTGTAAGATCAGTATTTCTGGCAAAGAGATTGCACGCCGTATAGCAGTTAAAATCACACCGAGATGCTGACTCAGCGAGAAATGGCGAATAATCAATCTGTTAGACGACATCTGGATACTTTTACGAATCATTGGGAAGTTGGAGGAAGGCCGCAGTGTGACAAGTGTGGCTGCAGAGTTCGGAATTGTGTGCTCACAGCATCGTTTCACGACTTTGGAGACAATTTCAAAATACAGAAACAGCTATCCGGGGGTTCAGTAGTGGTCGTCCACGAGGAACCACACCCGCAGATGACCGGTATATTGTCTTACAGGCCAGAAGAAACAGGCGGCAGACAGCGGGAGAAATCGCTAGACACACGACACAGGCGACTGGACGACCGATATCGCGTTTTACCGTGGCCAGAAGACTGCACGGTGGTGGTCTGTTTGCACGACGCCCTATACGGTGTGTACCTCTAACGCCTGCCCATCGGAGAAGGCGTTCTCTGTGGTGCCGGGAACACCGGAACTGGAGAGACAATGAATGGGGACGAGAACTCTTTACAGATGAGAGCAGATTCAGTCTGAGTAGCGATTCTCATCACATACTCATCTGGAGAGAGCGGGGAAGCCGCAATCATCCCTCGAACATCATTGAAAGGGACAGGTATGGAGGTCGCGGTGTTCTCGTTTGGGGAGGCATCATGCTTGGTAGTCGTATAGACCTTCACATCTTCGACGCAGGTTCAGTCAACGGGATCCTTTATTGTTACGAGATTCTTCTTCCATATGTGCGTCTTTTTAGAGGCGCTATGGGTCCGCAGTTCCTTTTCATGGACGACAATGCACCATGTCATCGCACAGTAGCTGCCGAACAGCTCTTAGAGAGTGAGGATATTGAACGTATGGATTGGCCGGCACGATCTCCGGATCTCAATCCCATCGAGCATGTATGGGATTTTCAAGGCAGACGCTTGGCAGCTCGTACCTTACTACCAGTAATGATTTGAGAGCTTCGATTGGCGTTGTAAGGCGGATGGGCAGCAATGCCTCAACAACTCATTGACACCCTCATTCTCAGCATGGGCAGACGCTGTGAAACCTGCCTAGCAGTCGGTGGAGATCATATCCCCTACTAAAGACCTGATGTTTCTTGCTGGACATCCATCACATGTATGTTTCGGCCTTCAGTCGCATTGCGCTCCATGTTACTTTTTCAATAAAGCTTCTTTTTATCCCTCTGATTTCTCTTTTAGTAAGTGTTGCTTACATTACACATGTCCTTACGTATTGAGGATCTTACGGTATTAAATGTGTTGATTTGGAAAGCTTTTGTACAAAGTTATATTGAAAACACCGTCTCGTCCTTAATTTTTGCACACCAGTGTATGTTTCAGAGTTTGCTTTAATTTCCCACTCTTTACAATAGTTCTCTTCTTCAAACGAATTATAAGAGATTTCCGTTTTCTCGCTTTTGCGAGTAGATAATCTATCCGACAACTTTAGATCACATGTTAATCTATTTCTTATGGAAGGTAAGCAAATTTCATTTTTCAACATTTGGGTTGGACCCTCAATTTATCCAAACATAGTCTAAAATGCGCTTTAAAGTATTCAGTTTCAAATAATTCCGGTTGAGAACCTCTCTTCACTCCCAATCTGTAGTCGAGCAGTGCGAAAATGTTTCTAGGCGGGAGACCGCTTTAATATCTTATCCCATTTCCTGATATCAACAAATACGTTTAGAAATACGTTTTTAGATCTTAATGTTGGAAAATTTCTGAGCCGAGCCGCTAGCCCTACCGTTTCCTCTAACGTAGCAAATACAGCCAAAAAGCATATATTTAGGCCATCAATTCTGAAAACTCTCTTGGAGAAAACTCCCACCCTCTCTTATAAAGTCTCAACATCTAGCTTAAAATTACGTTTTTAAAGCTGTGATACTTCAATATCACTTTGTGAAAACAACATTTAAACCCTGATTGTCCTTCATCTCCTAAAAATATCAAATGTAGCCTTAAATACGTTTTTAGGACCTCAATTTTGGAATTTTTCCGAGACAAATATCTTAGTCGCCCTCCCCCTCTCTACTTATGTCTCCTAAGATTAAAACTGCGTTTTTAAAATGTCAATTTTGAAAAAATTCTCTTTAACTCTTTTCCTTACGTCACCAAAGATCGCCCCAAAATTCTTTTCTTGGAAATTTGCGTGAGTAGGAGAGTTTGCTAACCTTTCCTTCTAACTGATAGTCTAAAATGAAATTCAGCTTTAAAAGTGATTTTTAGAGGAAAACCTCCCTCTGTCCCTTCTTCCTCCTAACATTATTAAACAAAGCCCTAAGTCGGACGTTAATTGCGGAAATTTTTCAGGAGAGAACTGCTTGGGGCTTCACAACATTTTTTAAAGCCATTAGGAAACCTCTCAACGTCACCAAAGACAGCCTGGAATTGCGTTTTTGAAACTTCGGTGCCCAAAAATTTCCAATGAAAGAACCCGAACCTTCCCCTTTCAACCAAACCACCAAAGATGCCCTTAAAATTGATTTCAATTTAAAAAACATTTCAGTAAAAAACCTCGGCCCCTCCTCTCTCCCCCAACTTCTATAACTGCGTTAGAATACGCATGCAATTGCGTTGCCAAAGATAGTCTAAAATTGCATATTTAGGAGCTTAAAATTTTCGCATTGAGTATCCGACCATTCCCGATTTCTTTGACTTCTTCTAAGTAGGCTGAACTGCATTTTAAAATTCCATGAAATTTCCTTTCGTTACTTACCGATTCCCTAACGTTAACAAAGAAACACTAAAAGAGACTAATTTAAAAAAAAAAAAACTGGAGCAAACCCACACACATACAACGCGCCCTTTCTAATAACTTTACTAAAATTGTGGTTATGACATTTCTCGCTTGAGCGTAAAGAAATTATTGAGTCTTCGTGGGTAATTACGGACGGTTAAAATATTTCCTTTTCGATTGTTTTTGCAACCTTAATACTTAATTTTATTTTTACGCTGTCCCAAGTAGAGTTCGTTCATTTGAATTTTATATTTCTAACGGGAAAGGTCATGCCTACTTTGGTACTCAATATTATAGAATAATTTGGCAGGATAAAGTGACCTTTTTACAAAGAACATTGTTTATACAGAAGTTGTACGTATTAACTGAATTTTGCAGTATCATTTCATTCTGGAAGCTTTCGATTTTTCTGGGATATTGGCGATCTTTATCCATTGGCGTCAAAGTTTTAGCACCAACGCCTACGCGAGAATTGTTTTTGCATTGCGTACGTAAACAAATAGGAGGATATTTCGATAATTGGGAATCTGGTGCGGACGCCTCTTTTTTGCCGTAAATAATTTTATTTTGGTAACCCTGCTGATTTACAGTAACCCTATGTGAATAGATGTTTTCGTTCTCTTTGTCTGGATTTGCAGTGAAAAATTCCTCTCGCACAGGCGCTGAAGCCAAAAATTGACGCCAATGAAGAAAGAGTGCCAAATTCCCAATTATCGAAATATCCCCACAAATAGTAGGTAAATATCTACTCGCACTGGGTTATCACAAAGCAGGGTGCTGTCCAAGAATGAAGTCATGCTTTAAGGTGCTGTTAATGAAATTGTAACAGTTGGTGACAAGGGG
Organism: Uloborus diversus; assembly: GCF_026930045.1. NCBI lineage: Eukaryota > Metazoa > Arthropoda > Arachnida > Araneae > Uloboridae > Uloborus > Uloborus diversus. Next base: position 87,610,883 of record NC_072735.1, read on the forward strand.
ACGGAAAAAAATGACAAAAGAGGCATACACAATCGAGAGAATGTAACATCGCAATTTTTTTTTATAAGAATGTTTATGAAAAACAGCGTGACATATTCCAAAGAGAGAAGGGGTATGGTGAAGTGTGAAACTTTGTGACAAAGAGGGAAGGGGTTCAAATATGTCGAAAAAAAGTGTGACATCAGTTATGCACAGCCATTAACCATAAACAAATCACAGATACAAACTTTTTAAAATTGTACTATTATTGCGCTGTCCAGAGCTTTCGAGTGGACAATTTTTAATGCAGCAAGTAGGGTTGGTTCATTTAACTGTTCGAAATTTTACACTTCTAATAGCAAAGGTCAAGGTAACTAAATCAATGATAGTCGACTTTTTTTTTGAAGTTCTTTTTGCAGTTTTACTTATAAACTGAGTTTTGCTATATCACTTCATTTCATTCGGTAATTTTTCTATAATTGGAAATTGGCGATATATATCCATTGGAGTCAGTTTTTTGTCACCAATGCTAGCGCGCGAAATGTTTTCCCTTTGCATACGTAAACAAAGAGGAGATAAATTTATGTAGGGTTATCACAGGGCAACATGGTATCCAAAAGGAAATTATTCCCGCCAAGCATTTGACGGCCACGCCAATTTCTCAATAATCGAAATGTCCCCTTTCTTCATTTATTTTGAGATTATCATACAAAAAGCTTTGGTTCGATTAGAACTTTTTTGGTGTTAAAGCCTTAAAATGCCATATACAGAAAGCAAAATTGAATAAATTATTACTGTTTGATACTGTGAGTACATGTAAAAACTATGAGTTTCTAGATGTATTGTAAACGAATGTATAAGAGTAAAAATAAAAATATTAGAACAGGAAAATTCATATAAGTTTTCTCAAATATTCAGTAATTAATATGGCCGAATTTCGACCGGTGAGCGAACTCTAGTTGAGATGATGAAATGACATTTAAGTTATGTTAAGTACAAATTTCATTTCTTACTTAATTTCTTTTGAAGCAAAGATTTAAATTTTGTGCCATAATTTTTTTTTCGAAAGGAGTCCGTTTGAAACTTGATTCTTTCCAATGTAGGTTTTAATTCAAGAATTTCTAAAGCAAGTTTCGCAGATTCAGTCAATAATTTATGTTTTAATACTAACCTTCTAAGTAACCCCAACAGACCTTAAATAAGCAAATACTTTGACTTCTCGGCCCATACTCGGAAATTTTCAGACATTTTAGAAGTAAAGAATTAAGAGTTATTTCTTGTACAATGATGTCAGTAAAAATATTTCCAATGAGTATCGAACTTGAAATTACTCCTTCTATTATTCATTATGCTTATTTTCTATGCTTTACCAAAGGTTCAAGGGGCCAATATTGCATAGAGGAAATTTAATTTTAAGTATTGACTCAATTTCTTATTACTATCTCTTGCCAAATATTTATTTCATTGGGTTTTTGAGTGCGAAGACAAAAGTTATGAAGATTTCAAGAATGCAAAATTCTTTTGTAAGCACTATAATAATTATTTTTGTAAGTATAATGAAGTGTAATCAGTTGCGCTTAAATATTTGTTTAAATTCATTTACTTCTATCCCATTTGACTAATGAAAGTGAAATGGCCGTCCACTGGATCATGTATGGCCGAGCACTGGATTTCTAAGGTTAACTACCGATGCATGTGCTAACATCAAAATTGCTTGATTTTTTGAGTAAAAATGTTATTACGAAGTAAGACAAATAATAAACATGAAGCAGAAACGTGCACGACTCTCCTGGAGCAAAGAGAAGCTCATACAGGGGAAACAAGGCCGGAAAAGTATTATGTTCAGTGATGAATCTTTTTTTGAAATATTTTTGAACAAAAAAAGGGTGTTCGGTTCTAACGCTTAAAAAGAAATACGTATGAGAATTCTTGTATAAGACGTTCTCTCCAATTTAACAGATCCTTTTTGGTTTGTGCGTGCATGAGTGCTGCTGGGATTGGGGAATAATACAGAACCTGCAAGACCTTTATTTTCGCAACCGTTAGTATTAGATGCATACTTCCAATTGCAAAAATGTTCAAAATCAGATGCAGAGTTAAGATATAGAGAGTTTGAAGTAAAAATAAAAATGAGTCAAAATGTACAAATTTAACTTTTTATACGGGCTCCAGGTCCCCTAACTTATATTTAGGGAAATAATTTTCATTGAAAATAATCTGAACAAAAAAAGTTTGACATTGGTACGACCAATATTCACCGAGATATGAAACGCAGCGTTTAGTGACTTACACCACTTTCACTCGCCATCAATAACACCTTTTGGGGGGAAATATAGCTGTTTACAGGGGTTTAAAATTATATGTGTGTATAAAGTGTGGTTTTTCAAATTGTTCGAGACTTTGTAGTGTGTTTTTGCGTATCATGGCATAACTTTTGCATTTCTTTTTGAATAGAATAAAAAATATAAATACTTGGTTTTTTAACTTCGACAACCAGTCATTCTCTTGAAAGGGCGATAAGTTCCAATCTCATCTTCCGTATGGTCCCTAAAAATTTTAAACTCTAATATCTCCTTGAGTTTTGGTCGCACAAATGTCAAGTTTTTTGTGTCAGTAATAGTTTTCAATGGAAATCATTTCTCTAAATATTAGTTAGGGAACCTAGGGCCCGCATAAAAAGTTAAATTTTGTATTTTTTGACTCATTTTTATTTTTACTTCAAACTTTCAGCTCCTAATTTTGAATATTTTTGTAATTGGAAGTATACATCTAGGACTAACGGTTGTGCAAATAAAGGTCTTGCAGGTTAAAACGGAACACTTTGTATATATATTAAAATAAAACAATGCATGACTTCCGCTGTTTATCAATAATACTGCATGATATTTCATCTGAGGCCATTTAGTGACACATTTTATCTTTCAGCAAGATAAAATGCCGTGTCATGTCTATAAATCGACTCATAGATTTTAAATAGAAGGAGGAATTTCGGTATTAAATTGGTCAAGCAACTCTACCAATCTCAATACGATCAAAAATGTGTGGTACCGTAAAATTTAAAGAAAGCCGTTGAAGACCTGGTGCCGCGAACAAAACTTAGCTCTTTGCCGCATCGAAGAGGGTATGGAAACAGTGTCAGAAACGATTAATGTAAACAGGTGGTAGAATCCGTGTGTGAAAGGATTAAAGCATTGAATCCAACAAAAAATGACGCATTCTAGTATTGATATTAATTTTTTTGAAAGTGTTTTCCCCCTTTAATTTGAATATTCTATTTTTTGACTCAATGTAAACCTTCATCACTTTAAACTTTTGGATTACTCTGTCTAAGATTATTTATAATTGAGCATATTTGAAATGAAATGCACAAGAAAGGTGGCACGTTCTTTAAATACCTAATTTGCACTTATATTTGGTTAAAGTAAACTTTTTTTTCCCAAAAAGCGAGAAGAATTCTATTATTTTGAATTTAGGTTGTACATGATGTTTTTCTTTGAAGTATTACCCTACCTACACCGTATTCTGGAAAAAAAACGTACACAGAGACAGTTTACTAGTTTTAAATATTTCTTTCTTTTCTGAATTTGCACCAAAGAAAAGTTTCATAGTTCGGGTTTAAAAAGATCTCAATTCAGAAGAATCGAAGCGTAATAATTTTTTTTAAACAATCTTCCATCGGAAAATAATTTACTTTTTGTACACGTCCGAAATAAGTTCTTCCGAGATTTAAACTAAATGAATGCAGTTTTCTTTACCGTACCCGGTATTCTAAGTGGAGAAAAGGCTCTTAAAAGTTTTAAATAATTTCTTTCAAAATACTTTCGGAGTTTGCTTATTTTTAACCACGAACGCTTGCGTATGCGATTAGAACTTTTTAAAGAAGATCGGTTTGCTAAATCCTATTAATTCAACATCACCTCATCCACCTTTTTAAATTTTAATCAAAATGGAAGTACAATGCCGCATTAAATATTTTTTCCCTCTTTCTTTATGCTTCAACATCTGCGTTGGAAGCAATCATTGTTTGAGGATGCAAATATCTCGTGGAATAAATAGTAAAGCTTTACGCTTTCAAAAAGTTAATTTGAAATGAAATGATGAAAAAGTAAGTAAAATCGTCTTATCTTTCTGAACTCAATCATAATGATGGCAAGCTGAGTGTTGCAAACATTAATTTGTAGTTTATCATTTTAAAACTTTGTGCTGTAGAGTTTGAAGTAAAGAAAATAACTTAAGAGCACAATACTGTAATGGGGAAAAGAAAGCGCAGTATCTCCAGAATTGAGTTTTTGAGACGTTTGAAGAAACGCGTTTTAGGTTCCGTACTAACAACAGAGAAATGTCGGAATTTGATGCTTTCCGTGTTTTATATTGTAACGGATTCGGTGCGACTACCACTTTCTTGAAATGAAGACACAGTTCTTGATAAAAACACAGGAAATTTATTTACACTATGTACAGGAGAAATCGTTAACAACTGCTGAATTAATCATCAGCAATTAAGCAAATATCACTCAACACCGTAAACTTAACGGTTACACACGTATTTACTTCCAAATACGAAAACAACACAGCGAAATGCCTCGCTATAAACAGAGCAAATACGCTCTCCGTTCCAAATCTCAATCGAAACTCCCTTTTTATCCATCGCTAACGGCTTATATACACACCGAAAAGAAATCTCTCAAATATTCCACACGCTTCTGGAAAAAAGTAGACCGTTATCAAATTTTATCAATGAACAAAAAGGAAATAGGGGGTTCGTATACTTTAGCCATATGAAAAGGGGTTGTATCGAGGGGCACGGCAGTGCCCCATCCAAGTCGAGCGCGAAGCAAACACTGCCGTACCATCTTTACTGGAACCATTTCGTCGCATTTTCAGGCCCCTATTTGAGAACCTTCTGATGAGACCAGAACGCAGAAATTTTCGTCATCCAGTAAGCTATAATCACACACTGGAAATCCGAAATTTCAAGTCTGTAGGTCATTTAGTTCCGAAGTTAAGCGAAAGCAAAGTTTCGCATTTATGACACTTACTCACTCATGATCATCAAAATAGAACTAGTACTTCCCATAAACTCAGAGAGGTGAAATTTGGTACAGAGTTAGGGTTTGATGACTACATAAAGGGAAAACTATAAAAACTAGGCTAACCGCCTTTACAAAAAATATTCAACTTGGTGGGCCGCTTCATTTGATGGCAAAAATCGAAAGTCTGAAGTATCTAATGAAGAACCCTCAGCTGGTCTCAGCTGTATTAGATATGGTAATGCCCCCTTCTACTCTTGGTACATCAAAAAATCGACTGTCATTGCGAAAGTCCAGCGTAGTGGGACACATCTTCTAATTTAATCTAGCCTAACTTTAGTCTACTCGAACATCACACAAATTAAATGTTTCTACAAAAAGAAGTGAAATCCCACCAAAAACATTCTGTAAAAAACTAGCCAAGTCTCGATGGAGCTGTTTGTTTATCTCTAAAAAGTAATGAAATCTAAACAAAGTCATGACAAGTCGAAGGTTCCTTACTGCGATTTCTTTATTGTTATAGTTAATGTTGTGTGACTTAGCCGTTAAAGAGTATACACAAGGGTACAAAAACAGGTACTCCATGACACGATTGCACCAATCTGTCGCCAGAACCGCTACCCATTGACGATGGAAAATTGCCACTTGGAAAACGTGTAAACAAAATTGACTTGTACCCACTAACGTATAAAGAATTTAACGGCCAAGTCACACAACATTAACTATAACAATAAAGAAATCGCAGTAAGGAACCTTCGACTTGTCATGACTTTGTTTAGATTTCATTACGTTTTAGAGATAAACAAACAGCTCCATCGAGACTTGGCTAGTTTTTTACAGAATGTTTTTGGTGGGATATTCATTAAAGGAAACTATTTACAGGTTACGTTACTACAATAATTACTATTTACAGGATTTGTAACAATATTCAGCGAAAACGGAGTAAGCAAGTTTGTGCAGTAAAACTAAAGTACAATAAATAACAAAAATGCAAAAAAGAAAAAAAAAGGAACGCTGTCCTATGCCTTCCCAAGGCAATATTCTAGTTTTTTTTTGCCGGACACTTCAAACTAGTGATGTTCCGGATATCCGTATCCGCGGATATCGGAGGGAAAATACGGAGCCGTATCCGTATGCGTTACTTTTCTGCCGGATCTTTAACGGATCTTTTCTATTCTAAAAATTCTTAAATATTTGAATAAAAGACTCTTAGATTCCGTTTAAGTTAGGTTTTATTCCCTATCTAAATTATAAATTATCATTTGCGAAGTCAATTTTTACCCCCTGTCGCGAAAAGGAAGTAGTAATAAGTAGAAGTGTGTATCTGAGTGTCTATTTGTGACATTGTAGCTCCTGAACAGATGAACCGATTTTGATAGTTCGTTTTTCGCTCAAAATGTGATTTGATCGAAAGTGTTCTTAGCTTGGCCTCGTTTTTGTAGAACTTTAGTTGCCGGGATATTAATTAAAAACCGACGTTTTTCGGAACTATAGTAGTAAAAACTACCCGTGCAGTAAAAATATTGACCCTAATTGAAAGAACGAAGTTCCTGCGTTTGATATTTGTTTAGAACTTCCAAGTTATATACAAAAGGAGCTACAATCTTGTTAAGTAAGTTTTAAATGCGATTCTAAGCCTTTATACGCGTGATTGGTAACGATTTCATAGTCGGAAGATAAGGAGAAAAAGCTCAATGATTTAAAATTTCTGTCTGATGTCAGTTCATATCTGTTAACAATGTGTGTTCTGGCCCGCGAAATTCATCTTAATATGAGGCTGGCTCTGCAAAACACTAATTTATCCGACAACATTTCAAAGTTAACATCACCGATCTATACCAGACATGATTCTTGTGTTAAATTTACTAAATTAAAAACATCTATACTCATTGACCCAATGGGAAGGGAATGATTTTATTTTCCAAAATTTGTGTTTTTGAATGTGTTTGAGCTACGAGGCACACACGTGGCATTTTACTTTTAAGGGGTTTTTTAAAGAAAGAAAATGTAAACTTATAACAATTAATCCCACTAGCATTTCTTAAGAGCACAGCAAATCTGAAAAGGGTTCATGAAATTTATTGATCTTCGTAAAATATTTTATGATTATGTCTATATGTAAAAGCTAAGACTTTATTTACTCGCGTTAAAAAAATTAGTGTTCTATGCTAATAAAATTAAATATTTTAAAGGACCTTAAAAACATATGCGTTTTTCATTCTGTGTATGACATAGTTTGTGATAAAATTATGCATATTAAAAATGAAAACATGATTAAAATTTTTGTTCTATTTCCAGTAATTTTGCAAATTTTACCCTTTTATACTTTTCGCACAAATTAAGTCAAAGCGCTAAATGGAACAAAGCTATTCATTGTATACGTTTATTTTTTTTACTTATTACGTAATTGTTACGTGAAACTAGCATTAAGAAGTAAGGGCATCGATTAATTAATTAGGAAACTTTCTTGTAAAACAACTGCTGCAATGAACCTAATTTCTTAGAAGTGACAGCTATAAAATCGACTGATTCTTAATGGAAGTCTTAAATGGATAGGTGTCTTCACTGTAAAAAATACCCGTAACTTCAACTGGTTTTCCCCGTAGATTTGACGGTTCAAACCAAGAAGGATAGAAGAAAGGGGAGACGCTCAATGCAACAAAACCTGAAGCTAACACCGTAACCGGTTTTAACTGGCACGGGGGAAAGTCTACCCAAAACATTCGGCTTTGAAGGGCTTTATCAGTGCTATTTTACCTAGAATGCTGTGTTTAATAGTGAATATTTTCTGTTGATCTAACTAAAATGCCCGCTTGGTTCAAACCCGTCTCGTTGACAAAACGGTTTTCCCCCGTTCTACGCTTCGGTTTAAAACCGTAAATTTGTCCTTGTATGGTAACAGATCGCTATGTTGACGGGTATTCTCCGCAACTTTTACGATTTTGCACAAACAACCCAGCTGCCGGTAAAAATCTGTAAATTTTACGGATTTTTTATAAATGGAAGACACAACTGTGAGAAACAATTAAAACATTTCTAATCGTATTATGAATGAAAAACTGAATAAACCTAATACCCAACCGGTCATTTAATCAAAATAAAATATATATATAAGACATCCAGCATTTACATTTGAATTTTGACTTCTTGGATGCAAATTGTACTTTTCGCTCTCATGAATTGCGATAGGGTCCCACTCGTTGAGTTTCTTGTTTCTACAAACGGAATTGAATGGAAATGGTCAAGAAAGTTGCATCCGTCATATTATGACTGGTGATTTTTTAGAATAGATAATACAGTGCATATCTATAAAAAATGGTGATTAGGATTCGGCAATAAAGATGAAGATTTTACGATAGATATTCACCAGTGCACTTATCATAAAAATTATTTATAGCATGGTACAACGTTATGTATTTTTATTTGTCAACAGTCTGGGAATGATGGGAATTAGTAATCTGTTAAAAGTAATCTAAATTATTAGTAATCATATTTTGTATTAGGATGAAGTTTTGCTTTTTAAGTTATTTATGTTGATGTTTTTTACTGAAAAAACATAATTTTGCACAAAAAAAAATCCCACCCCCTTTTTTTAAATGTAAAGTTCGATTAAGTTTAAGTCCTGTAAAAAGTATGAATGAAATTGAGCCGCAGAGGATTTGTAACTACAACGACGAAAATGTCGCTCTATGAATAAATATTAAAAACAATCGTCGTCATAGCAATCTGAAAATTCGGACCAACATTAACTTTGGTCAAATGAGGATAGTAAGCAATTCGTGATTACTAAAAAAAATAAAATAAAACTAAATAACTCTTTATTGTTCATAATTTTCTCCATGTAAGAATAATCTGTCGAATCTGTAAATGGCAAAAATTTTACAAGATCTTTCTTCACATCATATTGACTTTCTATTTGCTGAGAACTTTTAAGTGCGAGTGTGCTTCAGACAGAGACGGAAGTCCGAATGCTATTGAAGTAAGCTGTTAACGATTTCCACTTCAGATATCCACTTTTCTCGACTTGTATCTGGCTTTATGTACTCGATCTATTCTTCTGATGGATGGTTGCAGACACTCTTTGAATTGAAGCACTTCTTACGGACAAACCTGACAGTGAAAGAAACTGCAATCCATACGTTCCTATAGTTCACGGTCCGTGATTTATTTTGCTGTTGAAACTTGTGCTGAGCGAACGTGTAAAAAAAGAGCAAAAAAAAAAAAAAAAAGAAGAAGAAGAACGCAGCGCTATCATTATGAATAAGCTATTATAATTATTATATTGAACATTCATTTTACAAATTTAATAATTGTCATTATTATTTATTCTTTTTCAATCACCACCAATACAGTTTACTTTGACTTGCACAGTCTCTTAGGTTTTTCAGTAGAACTTCGAAAACTCGAACGTCAAAAATTCGAACGTGAAGAATCCGAACGTCAAAAATTCGAAACGTCAAAAATCGAACGTCAAAAATTTGAAACGTCAAAAATCCGAACGTCAGGAATCCGAAACGTTGAAAGTTCGAAACGTTGAAAATCTGAAACGTCAAAAATCCGAACGTCAAGAATCCGAAATGTCAAAAATACGAACTTCAGGAATCCGAAACGTCAAAAATCCGAGTGCCGCTCCATGAATATTTCATAAATATTTCTTTACGTTCACTGAACACTGAGAGTTAATATTTGTTAAATATTGTTAAGAAATGTAATTACATATTGTGACTTTATGTAGTGTATTGTATGTCATATACACACATAGTGTGCCACCACTTTATGTAATGAGACCGCATGCTATTTTGATAAAATGTATTTTTTTGATTATTTTTGAAAATTCGAACAATTCAAAAACTGAACAACCTAGTAAGTTCTAGTTAGTTCGAATTTTCGTCGCTAATCTTAAAATACAGAAAAACAGGAAAAGTAGGCTTTAATCTTTTCTGATAGTTGGTCATTTTCATAAAAATGGTACAGATCATGTTCAACGATTTGAAATGTTTTAAAATAAATTACAAAACCTATCATTGATTAATAATATATTTTTACTGATTTCCCATTAAATTGCCCATTAATTGCATATCAACTGTTAGAACATTAAATTTTAAGGGTTCAGAAATGTTTTCTTCTGAACACTGATATCAACACCACGTGTAATATCAAACCATTAGAGGTTAAAATGTGATTAAGATCTTGATGAAATGCTGGGGACTTGCAGAGTAAAAATATGCTCATTCTCATTAAAAATAGCGTGTTTTAAAATGAATTTATGAAAAATCTGGATCCCCGGAGTGAACAGCTCGAAAATAATTTAAAAAAATTAAAAACATCTGTATAGCTTGACCAGGGAGGGATAGCGGAAGAACTGGAAGCGAAAACATAACACTTCATTTTGTACCAGGAAGGATCAGCGAGAACGCGCCCAACAGTAATAGCCGCAAACAAATGATGCAAATGATGTTTCTGCTTCCAGCTCAACTGCCATCTCTCGGTGGTCAAGCTTTATACCAAATCTTAAGTTTCTAAATTCCGGGTGCCATTATAGGCGCAAAACTCTTACTGCCGTGTTTCAAGAAAAAGCTTCCACTTTGACATTGGCACTTTTTTTTTTTCTCGTTGTGCCTAGACTTTTAAGAGAAGTTACTGGTAACTGTTGTAACTCATAACTTTAACTGATTTACATCACTGTCATTCTGAAAAATTCAGTATATTTACTGAAAAAAGTCAAACACATGCAAGGACTAATATGAGTAAGTAATGCTCATCATAACAGAAAGTGTTTACTGTTTTTTTAAAATTAAATACACCCTTAGTTAACATCCCTTTGTACATACTCAACAATGTTAAATTTAACAAATTATGGGATGACGTATGTGAACATTTAAAAACAACCCACGTGGGTAAACATTCAATTTCGGTATGTACAGAAGAAAATAATTTTGTTCAATAAGAAAATGAATAAAAATATAAATAAAATTATTTAAATAAATGTGATAAGAAAACTAAATAAATAAATTAAAAAAAAATATTTGAATTTTGACATTTTAAATTCAAATTATGTTTTTCGCAATCACGAGTTTGTGTATGTAGGCGTGTGTGTTTGTGTCTGTAGGCAGGCATGGGTGATGAGTGTGTGGATGTGTGTGTATGTGTGTGTGCATGTATATGTGTATGTAGGCGTGAGTGTTTGTGTTTAGGCATGAGTGTGTGGGTATGTTTGTGTATGTATGCGTGTGTGTATAGGATATGGACGCAGCCTGGAGACGGTTTTCGCTAGAGGAGCAGCACCGGGAGGGGCCGGTCGGTCGACGGTGGTGCTGCAAAGGGAGGCGGGGGAGGGAATAAAATCATAAGACATCAAAACCGTCAAGTGAGAACAATAAGCAATTGTGATTGCTCAATAAAAAATAAAACCAAAATAATAAAAGAATTAAATAGAAATAAGACCTCCATTTCTGCCTCTTTTTCTGTTTGTAAAATGCTTAATGCCTAAAAAAGTGCAGTTAATAACATTAAAATTAAAAAGAATATTCAAAAAGAAAATGCTTTGGGTCAAGTAAAAAAGAAATAAGTTATGGCTGCTGATTCATTCAGTGGCACGGAAAGGACATGAACCATAGTCATTTTCATCTGAAGAGCAGTTTCGGTTAGTGAACAAGATTTGCAAATTCCTAGTGGGCAATCTTTTTTCTTTCTTTTTTTTGCGCAATGGGGTCGTTTTCAATATTTAAAAAGCACTTTTTTTCTGAAAGTACATGCTTAAAAACATAGGGTCTAACCATTTTTTAAATAATTTGTTAAAGTTTAATATTTAAAAAAATTACTTAAATCGTCCATCTTTCATTGCTTACATTTCTTGCCGATGACATCACAAATGATGAAATGCCATTCTGTGTTGCCATTCACAGAGCAAAAGATTTAATTCGCATCTTTACTCACTTGTATTGGCTACGATATGGTTGATAGCAAACGTAGAGCGCAATTTTAATTCGCTTCTTGATTATCATAACGTGGAAACGCGGTACAAGGCTGCGCCAAAGAGCATGATTTGTGACGTCATCAAGACCACGCCTTGTTTGCAAAATCGGACATTTTAAAAAATAATTAAAAAATAACTGTTGGGAAAATGAAAGAATTTTCTGGTTTCATGTTATTTATTTTTTTGCTTATTCTATCAATTTCAGTGACTAAAAGTACTACTTCTGACTGAAGGAAACAACCCCATTGGTACACTTAATAGAGGAACTAAAGATTAACCCTAGGTAGTTGAAACAGATCGAAGCTGTGATTCACGTCCCAAATTTTTGAGCAAGTTCGCAGACTATTTCTGAATAGGAAAGTTTTTTTTTTCTTCTTTTTTTCTTTTTTCGCTTTCTGCGCGAATTTCTCAAATTTAAAGCAGGATAATACAATTCAAAGTGAAACAGGAAAAAATAAAAATAAAAGAATGGCGCCTAAATCTATGCAAGAGTCCTCAGAGGCCTAAGAGGTCAAAAGCACTTGCACCCGTTGGTACCTGTACCTCAGTTTATATATTTTTTTGAAGCACTTTAGCTTTCGTTTTTATCGTAACTTAATTTAGAATTTTATTTTCAATCTTTCTTTTTTGTTGATTCATATTAAGCTGGTCAACCTTGCAGACAACTTTTCGGTTTTTCAATCTCCGTCGCAGACTACTGAAAAAAAAAAAAAAAACTCTGCTACCGAGGAGGAATCCATACCAGGAGCACCGACTTGCAAAAATCATTGGGGGGGCTGGCCCAGTCATCACCGGAGGTTTAGGGGGTTATGTAATCCCATGGAGGTTCCCCCCCCCCCAAATAAAGGTCGATTTTTGTGCCTTGAAAATGCCAATTTACATATTTTCTGGTGTGTATAATTTAAAAAACAAACAGTATGTGGCATGGCGTTTTCAAAGTAAAACAATCCAAAAATTGGTATACAAATTTTTCTGGTTCAACTAGATCATGTCACTTGTCTTAGTAAGAGACATTTTTTTGTTCTATTTTATTTGGAGTCATGCAGTGCCGTAGCTAGGCATGGAAAAGGTAGGGCGCTTGACTTGCACTGAAGGGCACTGCCAGAGACGCCGACTTAAAAAATATCGGGGGAAAGGGGGCATGCCGCAGGAAATTTTCTAAATTTGAGATGAAAAATAGTGAGTTTTAAAGTTTTTTTAAAATCATATAATCAACATTAGAACCACGAAAACTCGACAAGCCCGACACATATTTTTTGGCTTCGAAAAACGGAAGAAATAAATACAAACACACACAGTATTTTTGTAAAAGGAAATTTAATTTACGCATGCTTTTTAAGACCAGTTGTATTTACATTAGTGATATCGGCTAACATATTCAAGTGTAAACGCAGTCTCTCAATGTCTAGGTCATTTTTGAAAAACTCAGTTGATTTTTCAAAATGTTCTCTTCTCTTTCACCTCTACAAATTTGTGCTTCTACTTACGTTGTTTGGTCTGACTTTACTCAATGTATATTGCCTTGTAGTACAGTCAACTCCCGTCTTACGCGAGGGATGCATTCCAAGACCTCTCGCGAAGGTCGAGTTTTCGCGTTGTGGAAAAGGGTATGTGTAAAATTTTTTATAAACGTACCCAATTATTTTAGACATTGTAAACACCCCCTCAAACTGTTAAAAACATCTCTTAACTGTACATTACTGTCTCTTACATAAAGAACTGAATGTTTACTTGTATTTAAAAAAACGTTTTATTTAACATAAAATACTGCTACGATGTACAAAATCAATGATTAATGGGAAAGAAAGAAAAAATAAACCGGTATACGGTAGACACAGTATATAGTAAGAAAAGCAAATGCATCTTCAGTTGTACTGTGCAGTCGATCAATTAATGATATTCGTACACAATACATGAGCAGTTTCGATTTTGATAAATTTTTGCAAGACACTACTCGGTGAATTTTTACGGATTTCCTTTTCTTGATTTGTAATTGTATGTACGGAAGAATCACTCATACCTAATTCTCGTGCTACCTTCAACGCATTTTTTAGTTGACCATCAGCTTTTCATGAAGCTCTAGCTTTTCTTTAATTGTCATGAAACTTTCTCTTTTTATCTTCACAAACTTTAGATGAAACAGCGCTCTTAGGTGTCATTATATTTTATTAACTTTCGCATTTAAAATGAAAAGGGAACTTCTACTCTCAGCGATGCTAAAAGGATAAAGATCCATTCATGAAAAAAAAATTTTAGTAGCCAATAACAAAGCTGATACGAACACACCACGATTCCCTACCGAGAATTTTCGTGTTGCGGTGAGGAATTCGCGTTAGGTCTGAATACTGGAGAAAAAATCGTGTTATAGCTATTTCGCATAAGTAGCGCGAGTCAAATGTTTTCCTTTGGGGTTTTGAAAGTGTGCGGTGAGCTGCCTTCATTGTTTTCATACTTCTTTGGAAACGTCGATTCCGAGGAAGGGAAGGATCATCATTTTGTGAAGGTTTTCTTTTAAACACGATTCCCAAAAGTATTCAAAACTGTCACGCCTCCCATTTTATATACAAATCAAACTCTCATATATATTTTTCCAGATCAGCAACACTTAGGTGAGCACGCCGCAGCGCTGCCCACCGGCAACAGACTTGACCCGTAAGTTCGCGCACTGGGACAAATTTTTACAGTACTCACAGCACTGTAACACTATCATCATTCGCACCACTCGTTTTCAGTTAACCTGCTTACACAACCGTAATAATTATTTGTTTTAACTCATTACTGAATATATTTTACAAGGTAAACTATCTTCAAACAAGGAAAATAAAAGATAAATTTATGAGTTAAGAAAGCATAATGTAACTTATAATTTTCTTGATTTATTGGGGGGGGGGGCTCTGCCCCCTCAAAAATATTTTTGAGGGGGCTCGGGCCCCCTCAAGCCCCATGGAGTCGGCGCCACTGATCCATACCCATGCTTTACTCCATTTGTAAAATATTTTGACTTAAGCCACTACCATGCGATCAGATTCTCAATATTAAGACTGGTAATATGAAATCTTTTGATTAAATAAAACAGTTGCAGTTGCTTTAAATTACCATACCTTAAATAAGCAAATTTTGGTCATGTGAATTAATGAATAAATTATTTCCAGTCATTGACTTTGAAAATTCAGCACCATTTGTCACCCAAAATCGCTTTAGCTCCTTGATCATTTTCAGTTAAATTTTCAACTAATCACGGCATCGATCATTTTTCTCCACTTAATGATGATTCCCGTCTTAAGACGCAGCTAAATACCTCAAATTTGACTCACTAAGCAATTAAATATTTAAACGGCCTTAAGACGGGATCGTTTGTATTTATGAGGGCGGCCGCAGATGGAAATAAAAGGAACATTATTTGTATTTGGGAAGTCGTTGGACCGGTGAGGAAAAAGATCTTAATCCTCAGAAAAGCGAACTTCGTTTGGGCTAAAGAGCTTCAACTTATTGATGGTAAGGTCTCTCTTCCGAGATTAAGAGCTCACTTTTATTGCGCTGCCGAGTCATTTACGTTCTCCCTGGGGAGCATCGGGAGAAGACGAGAAGTGTTTTAAGCCTCGTAATGTCTCGGTGCACGGGGAACGTTTTTGAGCCGAGAAAGTGCAGGGAATTGCGTTGCTTGTGCGATGACAAAACGCAGTAACCCAGAGAAGAAAAATACATTTTTTTTCGCTTTAATCCTGATTATGAAATTCAAAAACAAGTGTGTTCTTTAAACTTTCTTTCTTTATAAAAGTTTTTCCAAATTTCGTTTCTCCGCACATGAATACATAAACTATGCACAAATAATTTCAAGCCAATTTATCATTAGCATGTTTTCAAATATTCAAACCAGCTTATCAAGCATTAGTGTACATTAAGGTGGTTCAAAAATAAATGTAAAAAAAAAAAAAATCTTCTAGATAACAGGACATTCCTCAATATTTTTAGACTTGTGGATAGTAATATACTGGAAGAATTTTAACTTCCTATTTCAACTAAAAGAGGGTGCTCAGCCCCCTCCCCTAAACTTCATAACTATGGGGAGGGAGGTTAAAAATACATTGAACTAAAAAAAGAATGCTACATATTATAATATACACTAGTAATATGCATATAAATTGCAATAAAATAATTATTTACAAAAAAAAAAAAACACCTGGGGAAATTAAATGTTTTGAAATTTGTGACCTTTTCTATGTTACGGCTAATGTTAAATTAAGGGGTCACTGAGCACCCTCTTAAAATTTCAGTTAGAAGCTAAAACTTTTGCAGCATAATACTATTAGTAAGTCTAAAATGATAGGGGGCGTCCTAGACTCTAACTGAAAAAACTGAAAAAAAAAGTTTTTTTGAAGCCACCAAGTGTACAAACTGCCGTGGGCTGTTGAAGGACAGGGACTGCATTTTTTTTTTTTTTTGACCTTTTCTGTACGTTAGCTTGTTTATTAAGTTTTCACTTAGTGCGAAAAAAACGTCTGATTCCAACATTTTCTATTATGAAATCCGAAACTCATTTCTTCAAATATCTCGAAAACTCATTTCTGTAGATATTGAAGTTCACTTTCCCCCGGCAGCATTCATTCACACTTATTTATTTCTTCATTGAATTACGTTTTTGTTAATTTACTAATTCTATCCTTAATTAAGTTACTTATTCATTATTTATGAATTCATTTCAAGACACTTTTTTTTAATAGTCAAATAGAAAAGACTCGTTGGAGAAATATTCGAATGCTCATTTCACTCCATGTATTGGAAAAAATGATCTCTGCACTTTTGTTTGACAGTGCAAATTTACTGTTAAAATTTAAAATAACACTTCAATACAATTTCTATTATAAAATACATTGTTCTCGCTTCATGTCGGCGAATGTGGCGCAAAGTGAAATGGTTAAAGTAACTTTTTTCAAAATGATCGAATAGGAAATTTGTTCTGAAAATTACGGTACATAAATAAATAACAATGTATTTTACAAAAAACCTTCCATTGAAATATTATTTTTAATTTTTGATAAAAAATTCTTCCTCCAGAAAAAGGTGGAAATTTCTCACTTTTTCTTTTATTTTTCATGGGGCAAAGCGAAAAATGAAAGTGAAATTTTCCAGTGAAGTGTTTTCTTTTCAATCATTAAAGATATTTTTGAGTAAATAAAATAAATAATGAATAAATGAAATAATAAATGAACACATAAATAAAGAAAGAAGGTAATATGTGAGAAAAAATAAATGTAAATAAAATAGTGAACGAATGAATAAGTAAGGGAATTATTATAATAATTAATGTAAATAAACTATTTAGTAAAAAAATTCGAGAGTGATTTGATAAAAGACTGAGTAAGTAAGTGAAATGAACTATTTCACTTTGCCCCACCCACTTTGCCTCGCATGCACTTGACTAACTGTACGAAGCATTTAAAATACAATGAACTTAATATTAAAGAAAAAAAATACTGCACCGAATATTAGTAAGTCTCAATTAATATTTAAAATGTTACAAACAAGAACTTGATCATTTAGTAATGCTAAAAAAAATATTTTTGACCTACTACAAATATTACAATATGAGTATCAATTTTTGAAAATTGCTTGTATTATCATATTCTTTGATTTTCAGAGTTTTTTTTTTTTTTGACTGGAATAGACTACATATGTTAACTACATAGTTAAAATATTACTAGATTGGTGGCCCTAAAAGCAGAGCAAATGTTTCATCATTTCACTTATTTCACTTTGCCCCATATTACCCTACAGTACTACCCAAAACAAAGTTTTCTCATTTTCGCAAATGCTACGATTTACACTCCCACTTCAATGCTGTAGAGAGGAGTAAAAAATTTTTGTGGAACATTCATGTGAAAAAGCGCCTTCTAAAATTAGAATTAAAAAAAGTAAACAGCAGAATATTATGAAATTGCGAATTACTTCGAATTTACATTTTATGTCTGAATCCTATTAGCACCTGAATTTCCTAACAGATCTTATTTAACTGTAACTTTCAGCGTTGCCTGATTCGAATCTCACGTTTTGCCATTGAATCAGATCGTTCCAATTACGTCGAAATAGCAAGGACCCTGCAGGATGTTGAATGTCATTCCGTTTGTAATCTGCTTACTAATGACACTTGAAATGAGGTGTGCAATGCTTACCCGCTTGTCCTTGCTTGTATAATGAGATTCGGAAGCACGCCGCGTAAATGGGCTGCATAGGAACAGCTATGTAACACTGGTCGACCCCACATTTTGGTTTGAAGCAGTTTCCTAGATCTGTTTCTGTTTGCTGCTCATGGCGGAGGTTCGTCTCTGTTGTAAGGAGTGAAAATTAATCTAAATATATTTTTATAAAATTGTAGGAGAAAATTTAAGATATTACATGAAGGGGTGCGTTGAAAGAAAATGTTGCTTATTTGGAAGGTATCTTAGTTTAAAGCTTCCTTTTATTGAGGCAGCACGAAAGTTTAATCTTAAAACTTTCTAAATTTAATATTTAAAAAAATAAATATATTAATCAAAAGCAAGTTTATTAAAAACTTATCGACCCTACTCTCTCGGCTTTTATATTTAAAAAATTAGCTATCTCTTGCGCGCACTCTTTCTTTCTATCTCTTCTTTTCTTTAAAGTTTAGTTTGTAAAGTTTTTTCAAAACGTTTCAACGGTTAGAGCACTTAATTTCAAAACAAATCTGTTATAACTAAAACCAAAACTAGTTATACAAACAAGAACTTCCGTTCAGAACTAAACAAGACCACAATTAAGACTCTGGTAAATTGACACTTGTCCTTCGACAAGTTCTTTTATGGTTAGGTTGAACGAGAAGAAATTCTTACTTTGGAATCACATAAATTGCGTAATAATGAGCAAAAAAAAAAACAATAATAAATAAATAGATAGCAAAAGAGCCAAGAGAAATATTAATGAGTGACAGAGAAACATGTCTATTTTACTTAAATTAAAAAGGCATTAAATAATATAAAACTGACATGACATTTATTTTTTCAGACTGCTGAAATACTTAAATTTGTCGTAATAAATTATCACTAAATTACAAAATAAAACTTAGAAAAACACAATGCTGAAATTTGCTAAACTCCAGCTGTTTCGAGATCCAGTTTTGTAAACGATGGACCGGGTGCTTATAAAGTTTTGCACCGATAAAAAATTTTATTGGGGGGGGGGAAACTATGTAAGATTCGTGCATATTTATTTTATCCTTTTCTTATCACACAGGTACAATATTACCCACATTGGTACAATATTAGCTGAAGGCATGTCTGTAGTGCTAACATCAATAACTGAAAATAGCGTTTATGAAATAAAAACTCACAAAGGTTCCGTAAGAAAGAGTTTTAAGGTCAACCTGAAAGAATGTTTGGTTTTAACGTGTATTGCGTATTCTAATGACAGCTTACATGCCTGTACGCACTGCAATGACCAAACCCTAACCCCCTCTGAAGGTAAATTCTGGCTGCACTAGTGCCTAGCACGGAGTTAAAAACCAATTAAAACTTCTGTTGTTGTTGTCGTGTATATAATAGACAAAATCATTGATCGAGTAATGCTCTGACGTCACCAGCAATGATGTTATTTACAAATATGAATTACTTTACATTTGAGAATGTTTATTGAATTTTGTGTATATTTCTATGAAAAGATTTCAATAGCTGATATTCTTGATATATCTCTCCCCACTTATACCAATTCTTTGGCACCAAAAACAGTTTATGTACTTTGATCCCCTGATTTTGCCGGAATGGAACAATGAATTACCAAAATTTTGAGACCCAAAATTTCAAACAGCGAAATATCCCCAAACAAGCATTCAAGCGAGGAAGCAAGTTTCACCCGTCATACCTTCACCGGTGATTTTCTAGTAGTTAATAATCACTATGAGTATATAGGCCTCTAATAGCTGAACTTTTTTAGTAACATATAAGACAACACAAAAATATTTACAGCACAACGAGAGGCAATAATACCAAAGGCTCCGGTGGGAATCTAGCTCATCACCTTTTGCTCTGGAAGCGAAGCTTCTACCTGAAAGCCACGAAAACCCAATTAAGTATTCTCAGAGCTGTGAAATAGCTCGCGTAAGTCAGAGTTGGGCAAATTTTAATTGCATGTACAATTAAAGATTAACAATTGATTAATTGGTAAACGTTCCTACAACAACTAACAATTGATCAATTGTAATGGTGGAATATTACAATTAACGATTAATTAATTGTTAATTGTAGTTTACTACAGTTAGCAATTAATTAATTGTTAATTGTACTTTACTACAATTAACAATTGTCAATTGTTTTGTGAATTTTAATTAAAACTAAAGCGACAGGTTTACCTGGGACGTGGACGCTGGACGGGTACTATAGTACTATTTAACTATTGAAATACACAGGTTAGCAACAAATAAAAGAGCAATGCAAAACAGTAAATTTATTACGAGCAATAAATTATTTACTTCAACATATGAATTTTCTCAAAAAATCTTATGCCTCCAGCAAAATTTCCTCAGAAAAGGAATATTTCACTTAAAAATTCAAAAATATTTTTTTTTCGTACTCTTTAAAGTCCAAAAAACATCTGAGAGAAATTACAGAAATGTATCTTAATTTAACGATTTAAAAAAAATAAATAAATAAATAAAACAGAGCGGTCTCTGTGACCTCACGTCCCCTGTTATGTCCTCCTTTCTCACCTCACCTGTTACGGGTTAAACTAAAACAATGATTTAAACTAACTTAAAACACTTATTTAAAACACAAACATTTACGTGTGGAAAAAGCTTGCCAAGACGAGACTTAGTTCACGCGGTGAGTGAGCAATCTCTCAGCACTGAATGAAAGTACGAAATTGAATAATACTTTGGACTCTGTACCCTGCGCTGTACCTATTGATACATAAAGTTAATTGTTAGTTTTAATTGTTTCATACAACAATTAAAAACGTTAATTTTAATTGTTAGGAACGATTAACGTACATTAATTCAATTAAATCAATTGCAAAGTGCAATTAATAGTTTAATTGCAATTAATTTAATTGCCATTACTTTTTTAATCAATTAACAAGGCAATTGAAAAAATAATTGATCAATGCCTAACACTGGCGTAAGTGAATTCATGTCGTGAGAAAACTTTTTTGAGATAAGGATCAAAGAAAAAGAAAAACTACATTTAAACCTGAGGTAGGTTGTTTTTACAACAGTTTTTTTTTATTATTATTTATTATTATTGCTAGACTCTATAAACACCCTGTATAGTTTATGCATAGAACATTCTGTGCAAATCAGGGGTTATCCGTGAAGACAATCTCGCGGTTGTCTTCTTAAGAGAACTGAGCGAAAACCGAGAAGATTCGAAAGTAGATTGTGTCTATGGCAGTTTAGATTTCGTTTAATAGAAGCTCCTACGACGTTCCTCGCAAATCAGAAACTATCTCCACAGGCAAATTTTTACTTAAATGCAAAACTGAATCCTTTTCCATGAGGAGAAAATATTCGTAAAGCACAGTTAATTAGCTATAACAGGATTAACCTACTGTAATACAAATCAATCGAATGTATGATTGAAATCAAATTTGATTAATCCCATAGATTTCTAAAGCATTCCTCGAGACAAAAGTCTGGTTACGGTTTCGGTCCCATTAATGACTTTTTGAAATTTGACAAAAATACTTATTTTATTCAAATATTAATTAAATTTCAAAAGCAATTTTTGCACTAGTTTAGCCATAATATAAATAACATCAGAATTGAACCTGCCATAATGTTTTATTTTGCTGCTGAAATTAATTAATATATACCTTTTAAGAATATGACTTGTATCCTTTTTACCCTCAAAATTTTGAGAGTCTAGTTAAGAATAATAACTGTGCAAGTAAAGTAAAACACATTAGTAAAAAAGTTTAACACACTGAAAAAAAAGAAAAAAAAAGTGAAGTATGCATAAAATCATCATCTTAATGAAATAACTTCCTCTAATTGTCTCATTATTTTGTTATGTCTGGTTTTTGTGAAGTAACAAAGTCAGATGTAAACAGAGGAATTAGAAGTAGAAACTATAAAACTGAGGAACAATCGAAAGTTTCACACTCGTCAAATGCATCTTTCTTGTCTGGTTCTGTGGGTCAGGTAATTAGTTCGTTTTAGATATCTGATTCTACTCAGTTGTATTGAATGATATTTATATGATTCTTTTCTTCTCCTTTATTCTGAGGATTTTCCTTTTGTAAAAAGGTCTGGTTCTGGTTAGTTCAGGTGACCAAGGCTCCTTTTCAAAGACGAAAGTTTTCTCTGATAACCATCTGTTGTTTTTTAGTGTCAGAGATGTGTTAGTATCCTAATATCCGAGGTCTACTTAATGAAATAAAAAAATTCTACTCAAAAATAATTTGATTGAAGATTTATTTAATTTATTTTTTGGATTTTTTTTTCTTTTGGTAAGTAAAAATTGTTATATTTCAGCATAAAAATTTAATTTGTTTTCCAAACTATACGAATTCTTGAACTTATGTAGTAGTAATCTCTGTGGTAACCAGTGGTGTTCCCATAGTGTATACTCCATATACTCTCAAACATATAGCGTATACCCTCAAGCTTCAAAAGTTTTCATATTGTAACATACTGTGTGATCGCATACACACATTGTGCATAACTGATTACTAGGAATATACCCTCAGAAAAATTTATGGTAACATCACTGATGATAACATATATGCCATCAATTTTGCTCATATTATAAATTTAATGATTTTCAGTTGCAGTATTTTAGTTTATTCCATGGTTTCGCTTTTGTTTTCAATACACTGAATTTTTGATAGCTCGAACATTTTCGCTTTCCTTAAAACTTCGACCCTATCGAAATTTCACCATTTCTTTTGAGAGAAATATTGAAATGCTTCCAAAAATAGAATTATCTGCTTACGTGTCACTGCTTATCGGATCCTTAACCAATGAAAGTAAGTCAAATGCAATATAAATCAAATATAGATTACATATTTCGTCGCCTTACCTTGAAAATTCTTTTCTTCACACTGCCAAGAAAACGGATTCTACTCCTTTGGCGACAATAAATCCTATGTAGTTCTTTCTCTAATGTGATTTTAATGGCAGTCTTCTGCACAAAAGGACCGTATCGAGAGATTTTCCGATTCTCAGAGGAATTTATTGTCGGTTTTTTGGAGTTTCATACAGGGGAAACGGATGATTGTGTACTACAGTTTTAAAGACGATATTAAATTCGTTGCCAATGAAAAGGAAAGTTAATGATAGTCAGCTGTAAATTACTGGCTTTTTATTGAATGTTGGTACATTAGCGGATAGATAACTAGAAAAAATAAGGCAAGGATTTGAAAAAAAAAAGGAAGAGGTAGAAACCAGATGTTGTCGTAGTATTTTCGATTGGGTGACTTAGAAAACAAAAACAAGCAGATTATGTGTTTGAATAAAATGAACAATAGCCGGAAATTTTGAGGAATGTGGGGCAAAGGGAAATAGTGAAGAGGAACTGTTTTTCAAAAACGAACAAATCGAAAATTTATTTTTAAAGAGAAAGCTATGTATTTTATAATTCGTAACTCCAACAAACTATAGGGGGCACTGCAGCCACCGTCTAATGGCGGATGAAAAAGATAAAACAAACGCACGCCGTAGCGTAGAAAATGCTAATAAGCCTAGTATTTTTTGTTTGTATGCATGAAATTTTCGCTTTATTCTTTTTAAATTAGTTTTCAAAGTCTTGTGAATATTTCGTAGAAATAAATGAGAATTCAAGAAGCATTACTAAACGTCAAAAATTAATGCAAATTACGTAGTTCGTAGTTCTAAGCAGCCATTTCTACGATGTTGAATTCGATATTTATCAATTCTTGATAAAACTAAATAATAATTGTGACTTGACAAGAATAACAATTAATGCTAGATAATTTAATTATATGACATTTCAAATTATTATCAAAAGAAGATGACACTTCTTTGCCTTGCTTGGCTAGCGCTTGTTTTGCATTTGTAGCTGAGTTATTTTTCTCAAATTTCCGAAGCGGTTAATTTAAAAATTTTTTGTTTCTAATTTCTAATTTACGATTTAATACTGTCATGCTCCGCAAATCATCAACAAAATACTCACGGATATATAGTGGTAGTTTTCTTTTCAATTGATCTACCATTGTCTCTTTTTACTTATCGAATTCTGTAATCTTTCTACCATTTTATGTCCCTCATGATAAAAAAATAAAAATGGTTTAATAACTGACATGCGAAATCTCGCCAAGGTTTCTTTGCTCACAATACTAAAACTATAACCCTAAAAAAAATTTGACGAAACCTTTCAGCTGAAAATGAAAGCAATAAAGTAAAAATTCTTTCTCGGTTAAACATTTTGCATTTCGTTCTACAATACATATTCAAGAAAATATTTTGCACACTGTCCATTCCAACAAAATGATGTAAAATATGGTTAGTTAAATTAATTTAAAATTAAAAACAAGACCCCGTATTCTTACAAATTCACACAAAACAATAAAAAATTTTACCTCGTATAACGTTATCCAAGTTTGTTAATCCAGAGTTTTCTGGTGTTTACGCTTTCATTATTTTCAATCAACTCACTTTTTAGAAGAAAATAAGGAAAAACTAACATTATTTTGAGAAGTTCGAGAATACTATTAAGGGACGAAACAATATCTGTTGCTGAAGGCGTTAGACATGTTGAATGCGTTACTCAGAACTAAGGCCCTTATAGCGGCTCTACTCAGAACAAATTGCCTGTGTTTACGTCAACAAACACACGTGGAACGCAATGTGGCAATGTTTTAGTTTTTTCGGCAGTTTTGTAAATCACCGCAAGGTAGCGTATTCGAGCGCTGGAGTTGCGAATGAAATATGCGCTGAATTTCTTTTTCCCTTTTTGGGCAGCATATTTTTACCATCAAACATAATTAGAACGTTATCATTATGACCCATACCTAGGGCAAAATGCTATTTAAAAACATATTAAAAGAAACTTATAATGAATTACTTTTAATTTGATTCGTAAAAATAATTTTTTTACAAGTAAATAAGTAAATAAATTTAATTATGACTGAATGAAAAAAAAATAAATGATACAATAAATGAATAAAAAATTAATTACAGTAAAAGTTTGGAAAGTAAAATGAGACAGTGTTACCAAAAAAAAAAAAACGGTAGAATTACGGTAACCGGTTCGCGTTGGCGTATTTTTTCAAAAACTGCCAAATTTGGCACCTGCAACTCAATTTAAACAAAGTACTACAATGTAAACGAAGGAAATCTTCCAATGAAAGTTGACCCAAAGAAAATGGACGGAGCTTCGGATTGCTCAAACTATCACCTTGGTAAGTACAAATGTTTATTAACCTTTTTCTTTCTCTGATGGCAACCGTAAAGGGAAAAAAAAGCATTAAAATTCCTTTTTTTCTTTTTAAAATATTGCAAAATATGGAAAGAAACAAATGATTAAGCCTATTTCTTTTATAGAACTATATTTTTTTTTCTTACTTTGAAATTAAGTTTGCAGAAAAGACAAATGAGAGGTAACTTTTGTCAAGCTGTTAACATAAACGTGAGAAGATAAAGCGCAGTATCTGCAGAGATGAATTTTTGAGAGATTAAAAGAACGTGTTTAGGATTCGATACTAACAATAGCCGAAATGATGGAATTTGAACCTTTTTTTTTTTTCAGTGGAAAGCAAGTAAACAAGCTTGTACAAGAAAGCTAACGTACAACGCATGACAAAAATGCAAAAATAAATAAATAAATAAATAAAAATTTGCCGATACTGCAATTACGTTTGCATTTCAGTGTAATATTGATTTCATTTTTTCCATTATTTTTGATCATTTTTTAAATAAAAAAAAATATTTAGAAGCGGAGGTGTAGGAAAAGAAATAAAATATCATGATGTATGTGAACGAAAATGTTCATGACATATATGGTGTTACACTTTTTATCAACATGTTTAATTTCTTAAGGAACCTTAAAATGAAACATAAATTTCTACCAAAATTTAACAACAGTAAAAGTTCGACAGAACACGACATTAGTCTGAAATAATTTGAGAAAAAAACCATTGAAAATACTAACTGTTTAATTAAGACTTAAAACGATTTACGAAATAAATTAAATCACATCAAAAGCTCTATTCAGAGAACGTTATCATAACTAAAATTATAATTCTAATTTACTGAATAAGTTATTACGATAATTAATAAATTTTTAATTTAAGATAGAACAATAAAACATGAAAGAAATATCTTACTGCGAACACATTACAAAAAAGTATCCAAAAGATATGAATAACTAATTTTTAAATCTATAAGTTTAAAAATTTAAAAGTGACAAACGTTTCGCGATGTAAAATTTCAAATAATGTTTCGAAGATCTAAAAAATGAAAAGAAAACAATTTGTTGCCAGTTTTCAGAAAAAAAATCACCTCTGAGAAAATTAAAAATATTATCCTATGGAATTTAAAAAAAAAAATATTGGACAAATAAATTGCAATTTTTTGGTGAATTCCGAAATGGTTGATTGGCCAAACGAATAATTTGATTTGGCCAAGCAAATCAGCTTTGGTGTAGGGTTATCAAAATTGCTCCGTCGCCAAGGTAAGTTAGTGGGTTGCCAGAATGAAATATTTATCGCCGCGACCTGGTTAACCGTAGTATATATACATACACACACATTCAGCAGGGGTGCCCACCTAGGGGAAGGGTTATAGCGCAGGTTGTACCACTGAAATTTTTAGGAGGGCTGATTTGAGGGTTATTTTTCTCTTTTTTTTTGGGGGGGGGGGCTCTCGCTTTTGGGGGGGCTTCGTGATTTCAGGGGGTGCGCCCTTGCTCGAAAGGGTATTATCCCTGCATTCAGTAGCACAATGGCGGGTGGTAGGGGCAGAAGGGGTGGTCCGCCCTGTGGTGGCAGCTTTCCAGGAGGTGATAACCAAAATAGATTAATAGATTATGAAGAATAAAAATACTTCACTTCTCAAATTTTCACTCGAAATATTTTTACTTATTTAATGTATCAAACGTTATACATTTAATTTACAGTTTGAATAGTAAGTTCATCACGCACATAGTAAAAAGATGTAAAAGCAATTTGCAGAAGTAACAGGTTAACATTTCACCTATAACAGAAAGACAACAAATTAACTGAACTTACATTTCAAGACATTCGTAAGGTAAAACTGATGTAGCTTCTGCTCCATTTAGCACCAATGTTTAACCTGCGACACAAGGGCTGCATAAGAACTGCCAAGATTTTCGAACCAGTTGAAAGTAGGTAACGTTAGCTTGGATTTGCCCAAATGTGTATGTATAAATATTTGCAATAAAAGTTTCGTTGAACTATTTTATTTTTACATGTGCCGTTAAATTCTCTCCCCCCGTCCAAGTTCAGAATCAGCCACGTAAAGCAGAGTTCCTGGTTAATATATATCCAAACTAAATATCAGTTTTACACTGAATACCTTTATTTTCTACTGATCTGATATAAAAACGCTTTCCTCCGTATTATAATCCTTTCAAAATTGAAGATTATCAGAAGTGATCAAATCTTCAATTGTCTCAGAAATCGCCTGAAAACGTAGTAAAAATGGCTTAACCGTATCCTAGTAGACTAAGAATTAGTTATTTTCCTGACTCAATGAGGGACTTTATTAAATTTTAATTGAATGCATCGTCCTCCGGCAGAAATACAGGTGCATCTTAAGAGTTTTTAGAACTGTTTAGAATAAGTTATTGATTAAAATTTTGAATTTCAATCACTTTCTTCCAAAAATACCGGCCTAGATAGCCTTTAAATTAAATTACTGAACTTAAAATGAATAGGTACTCTCAAAAAGATTTTTCCTCCAGACATACAGTAGACTCCCGATTATCCGCGGAATAGGGCGGCACGGTAACCGCGGATAAACGAAAGCCGCGGATAATCTGAATAATATAGATTGAAAACGAGCTGATGTGTGCATCACATGACTTCCTTTTACTCCAATTTAATGTCATTTAACCCATTATTCGCTATTTTAATGTGATTCAATATTTATTCTCTAAATATCACCAACAATGGCCAAATTGAAACCAAAAAAAAAAAAACTCCGCCAAATTTGTCGCCAAGTTGGCGACAAAACTTGGCGACCAAAAGACTGGCGATAGATCGCCAAGTGTCCGACAAATTATAACGCCACTTGAGTTTACATTGAAATTAACAATGATTTCCCCCCAAAAAGGTGCAAAAGACCCCCTTAGGAACATCCGAAAGCAACCAAAAGGGGAGGTGCACAACTAGACCCCACTACGAGTCTATGTACCAAATTTCAACTTTCTAGGACATACCATTTTTGAGTTATGCGAGATACATACGCACATACGCACATACGCACATACACACATACGTCACGAGAAAAGTCGTTGTAATTACCTCGGTGATGGTCAAAATGGATATTTCGCGTGTCTATACATTCTTAGGCACTTTTCCGCATGTGGTCGAATCGAAAAAAAAACTCAACATTCATTTGGGGGTGAGCAAAATGGAAATTAAGGGCGATTTTTGAGTGATTTTTTTTTCGCGAATACAATACTTCCTTTTTTGTAAAAGGAAGTAAAAAATGTACTAGAGTGTGTAATAGCTAAAAAATATGAATAGCACTCACACATACATTTAAACTATAGCTAAAAACGATAACATTTAATGTGAAGAATATATATAAAAGCTAAAAAGGAACAACAGAGTCATAAGTTTAACAAGAAGTTCCGTCTAGAACTAGACGAGCCTACTTTCCCGTATACCCATACTACTTTCTAGTACCTGATCAATATTCTCAAAAATAGCTAAAATCGCAAATTTTTTCAAACATATTTTTTTAAATATTTTAAGCTGATTTCTAGGAATAAAATATTCCTTACTTTTCTTCAAAAAAACGAACAAATAAAATAGCAGCACCTTTTAAACAAAGCAGCTAATACACTTCTTTCCATTAAAAAAAATTTTTTAACAGCTTTCAAAAGGAAAAAATAATAATAAGTTCATTAAAATAAATACATCATATAAAAAAAATCGTTTCTTTTTCCCCTGTTGCCGAAAATAATTTTTTAAACGAATTAATGCACTTACCAAAATAAAAAAAAAAAAAAAAAAAAAAAAACAATAAAATGTCAACTTAAAGAAATAATTTTCATTGTCAAAAAAAAAAAAAAAAAAAAATCGTCTGCGCATATTTTTTCGAGTTTATTCACCGAAAACTAAATACCTAAATTAAAACTTTAGCGTGAAAATAAAAACAAATCATATCAACAATAATTATTTCACAGTTAAAACCACAGCAGCGGAGTCGGAGTCGGAGTCAATCTCATTTTGGGATAAAAGAGTCGGAGTCAAATATCCAAGAATCGGAGTCAGTCATTTGTCCTCCGTGTATAAATGTTTGCCAAAGCTACGAAGTCAGAGTCGAAGTCGGGGAGTCGGAGTCCGATTAATTGTCGGGAACAGGAGTCAGAGTCAGTGTCAGGTCCCCCTAAATTCTCGGAGTCGGAATCGGGAGTTGGTCGTCAAGAGCTATTTCTAACAAAGTTTGTTTGAAGTAAATCCGCCTTCAAGTACGGAATCTACATTGACTTTCAGTTTCCCCGTAAGCGCTAATGTTAAGGGATTTGAACTGTTCAAAATTGAACGGAAAATTGTTCAAATCAAAAAGATATCTTATATACAAGTTTTTTATCAAAAGCTTTTTCCTACAAAGTTTGTTTGAAGCAAATTCGCCTCACAGTTCGGAATTGCTTTGAATTTCCCCGTAGGCGATAATGTTAAGTTTTTTTGAACTGTTCAAAATTGAACAAAAAATAGTTCAAATCAAAAAGTGAAATATGGGAATGAGGTGTCCTCGCCGAGATCTTTCGAACAAAAAAAAGTTTGTTCGAATCGGACTATTCATTCAAAAGTTATTAGGGGGGGACAGACAGACAGACCGACAGACAGACCGACAGACAGACAGACAGACAGACCGACAGACATTTTTCCCCATCTCAATACCCTACTTTCCAATTTTTAATTTTTCAACATTCATTTAATTATTTTATTTATTTTTGACTTTTTTTTGTTTTTCACGATATTTTTAAGATGCATTAAGCCTTCTTTCATGCTTTTATCTTCTTTTTCTGACTTTTACTGGGAAAGTAGGCTAAAAAACATTTAATGACTGATATTCGTCCAGAGCTTAAACATTTACCAGAAAAAAAATCGTTTGGTTGTAAATCATGACCATTAAAAAAAATAAAAAATAAAAAAAAGTGAAAATACACGGGGATAATCCGAACCGCGGATAATCCAACTGCCGATAATCGGGAGTTAACTGTATTTGCTTTTATCGGCAAATAACTGATTTGCCCTTTTTTGACTCTAATTGTTTAGACTTATTTCAATCATTCCGCCGCGTCCTGCATTACTTACACTCACCAAATAATAAAGGAACAGAGTTTATTGAAGCTTGGACGATTTCATTTGGTAATCACGGGCGAGGAAAGCCAGATATTGTTGCGATAAATATTGTTGGCTTTGTATTCGTCAAAGGTGTTTCTCCTCTTTCATCCGGAAACATAAAGGAGCTCGTCCAAGGTCAAGCATCAAGTTATATTCAGGTTCTGAGAACTGGATGCTTGACCTTGGAAGATCTCATTATTTATTGGGTTGATAGAGGAGAAATTCTTAGTTTGGCATAAAAATAATAGCACAGGCGAACAATCCTGTTAAAAAATTCTGCAAGTTAGATTTTTGAGCCGTTACAGAACCAAATAAACATGCTGCTTACAGAACTGCAGTTAGTTTTCTTCTCCCAAGTCAGTTTTTTTCTCTACATCTTTGGGACCCACGTGATTACTTTCTGCGGGAGAGCATGTGTCACAGAAAGTCCTATTGATCTTCTATTGGCTGACATGAGCCCTTTTAAAACTTAAATAAAATGTTTATTTTCCAAAATACTATTATTATTAGTGACTAATTTTAATTCATTTTTTTTTGTCACGGCAAAAAAAAAAAAAAAAATAAATAAATATATATATATATATATATATATATATATATATATATATATATAAGAAAAAAAAACACATTTTTAGTAATAAATGTAAAAAAAAAAAATTCAATAAAAACACAAAAAAAGTATTTTTTTAAAAAATCATTATTGCGCATCCTATGTAAGTACTAATTATTGTTTACCTAAAAATAGTTTTTTTTTCTCTTTTAATACATTAAGGAAAAATCCTACGCTTTGTGAATAGGTAGCTTTGAGCCGAATATAGCTTAAAAACTAGACGTGATGGACAAAAGCTGAGATCGGTTTTGGAATCCGTAGCCCAAAGTTTGTCAAAAACAAGTCACTGGTCTGAGTCTCCAAAATCACTGTTCCGTAGTATAATCGTTATCTTTACTCAAACTGGCTTTGGTCTGCCTTATTTTATCAAATGCAATAGCTCAAGCCTCGGCGGTTCAGAAATCAACGTCTATGCGAGCTTTCCTCGGATGACTTTTCATCCAGAAGCTCACTCTTCTTTGTATTGAAAAAGGTGTTCCTTGTAACACTGAAACAAGTGTCTACAGTAATTTGCAATTTTTGTGCTTCAAAACGTTGGTTGACTGATTCTTTCAGTAAATTAAATAGTTGCGGCCCAAAAAAAAAAAAAAGACATATTACGAACTCTACAAAATACTATGACATGGCTTGGAAGCAGAAAGCTCGAGCTTACATTCTTCCATTTCTGCGCGTAGAATCGCCCATTCCATGAGAAACTCAAAAACATGGCTTTCATATTCACTCTCACTTAAAGATGTAAAATTTCCGGAAATTTTGAAGTGGTGAAAAAAAACGGTTTTTTTACCGGTTTTTTTCGGGAAAAAATGGAAAATTTGATTTCTTTATGAATAAAATTAGGATTTCTTAACAACTCTGTGTTTCTTGGAATATATAAAGCGTTAAGCATTAAGAAATGTATGCTATCCAAACATCTTCTTTTTCTGCGTGTCGGAAATACACATAAAGATTAATTAGAAACAAAAAAAAAAAACCTTTTTGATTTATAACTGAGAGCTTTCATGGTCAAACACCAGAAATAAGTCAAGTCGTCATTCAACCAATAATATTGGGTAATGTGTGTCTAATCATAACAATTACATTTTCTATTTTAGAATGCCTTTGAAACTTGAGATATTAATTGAAATTTTCGACTTTCAAACATAATTGATATATTTTTTTGTGAAAGGAAAAAAATAAAATGTAACTTTATTGTCTGAAAATGAAAGCTATTGAGTTTCGGTTTTTTCCAATCCAGTGTAAGTCTAAATCAAAACTAAACTGGTTTTTCTTAAGCTGAACCAAAACTTAAACTGAAGTTTCAGTTTATTCATACGGCCGTGCTAAGCACAGTAGTAAAAGTAGTCATACCAGCACTTTTGAACAAAACTGAGTTATTATATCCAAGTTGTTCTCTGTTTCGTATTTTACTTAATAAATAAAATGTTTTAGGGGCATTTGATCAAGAACTATTTTTTTTTTTGTTAAAAACTCAAAAAAAAAAAAAAAAAAAAAAAAAGAAAGAAAAAGACATGTGAATCAAATATGTGGGAGAACCAAACTGCAGATTCCACTTTTTTACTTAGCACGGCAGTATACAGGGTTCGGCAAAAAAAAAAAAAAATATCGTACAAAAATTGTATTATCGAATGGAAGAAAGGTAATTTCATTTTAATGAGTGCCTTATTTATTTTTGTCTCTCACTTTATTAGAAAATAATTCACAATGTATTTCTTAGTTTATGTATTGTTTTTCGGTTTTCTTACAGTTTTAAGCAAAGTACTTGTTATTTTAAGTTGTTTAACCAAGTAGAACGATTTGTTGTGCCTCGGCAAACAGTATTTGAATCGGTATGCCGTTTCAAGTGGCTTGGAAATGATAGTTGATGTCCGGAAAGTGCACGAAAACGAACAGTAAACATATCAGTAAATCGGCAGGTCATCCAAAAGTGAGGTCAATGAAATCCTTGGGTTTCCACGAGAGAAGTCGTTCGTAAGATGGGAATTTGTGACCGATAAATGCGACTAAGGGAAAAAAACAGCTCAAACAGAAGTTTTACGAGATCCAAAAAGTTCAGGAATTCGTATGACTCCAAAGATGCGAGAAACGTTTGAGACGGGCCGCAAGTCCACGTTGGAAGAGATACCTTTCACTGATTTACCGTTCAACCAGCTCATATCCCCCAGAACAATAGGATTTGGTCTGTAGACACGCCAAGCACCTTAGAAAATGTTAAATGTCACCAAAGTTCAAAGTCTGGCTTGGTCTGTGATGGAATCAGCAACAAAACAAGCGACAAAAAAAATGTCTAGTTTTTTGTGGATGAGGACCGTAAAATGAATCAAAAAGTGAACCAGAAGGACATTTTAGAAGTTATTGTACTTCTGTGGGCCTAGGAGCTCTTCATCAATGTAGACTGAACATTTTCCTTAAACCGAAACCATTTTCCATCGATTCATATTGCCAAAAAGACAAGAGTGGAGTAAGGCGCATTGTTTTTGACATTATATCATCTTTTGAGTGGACGCTTTACTCGTTAGACCTCAATCCCATTTATTACACTGTATGGCCTATTTTAGAGTCAAAGGTTTACCCTAAACAACACATAAGTTTAAACTCTCTAAACCTATTGCTTTATAGGTAATAGGATTGATTAAAGAACTTGCGGCCCTTGAATGAAAATTTCAATAAGCAGTTACATCTCTGCATTACTGCAAAAGGCTACCACTTTGAAACAGTTAAATTTATTGATTCCTAAATATCTTCTCATTTTATCATTTTTTGTGTTTTGTTAATTTATTTATTTTTAATAAAGTTTCATGGAAAATTGCTTGCCCGGTTTTTTTTTTTTCTTTTTCTTTTCTTTGCCGCACCCTGTACATTTGGTTCGCACAGTTAGCAGAAACATAGTTTTGTAATGAAAGTTATGCTTGTTTGTTTTATGAAGAAGGAAAATAAATTCTTCGCTAAGGATATTGGTTTAAACTTTTTTTCAAACGTTTTATGATCTATATGCAAATTATATTACAACAACTTGCATTAAAGTTACAGTATTTTCACATACAGGGGGGGGGGAGGAAATTGCATCAGAATTTGAGTGTGAGAAATTTCTAATCACTTTTTGCTGATAATTTCAGTTAAAACTTCCTGAAAAGTTGAAAAGATTCATTTTTTCAATTTTTCCGGAGTGAAAATTAATCCCTTCGAAAAAAAAAAACGGTTTTTTTCTGTTCTTTTCGGAAATTTTCCGGTTTTTTTCCGACTGTTTTCATTTCTACTCTCACTGTAACTTTTCGTGGATCAATCAGCATGGACGCAATTATAAACTTAAACTTGAATATCTAAACACTTAAAGTTGAATGTGTGTGTGTGTGTTTTTTTTTAAATGACACTGAATGAATAAATAAAAAACGTATAATTAAGGTTTTTTTTTGCATTGCTGCATTGAAAATTGTAAAACATGTTTTTTGTAATTTTAACACCAGATTTATGGCAAAAAGCTTTGAACTTATTAATGTACTAAATACCCACGCTACCTTCATCGATTTAATTTTCTTCTCTGCTTTTGGTGTAATTTGAGCTTTTTTTATGAACAGTACCTAGACAGATTTTTTTTCCACTTGTTTCCTCACAAGAATAAATTTCAAACACAGTAATGTGCTGTTAAAGTCACTAGATTTCCCTTTCTTTCTTTCTTTCTTTTTTTTTGGTGTGTTCTACAGTTTATACTTACTTTTTGAACATAATTACATACTTAGTGAGCCCCAGCATCTAAATTTCGGATACTCCGAAAAATTTCCTCTTTTCTTAAAGTTTTTAATGAAAACTTTTTCATTAACTCGAAATTTATTCTACACTTTCCAAGTCTTTGACTAATATTGCTTAAGCTTTTTGATATATAGCTTCTGAAACTGAGTTATGCTTCTTTGCTTTTACAATTTTCAGAAAATGAACGCGTTCTGAAATGAAATACAGTAACCAACTGCTTTACGAATATGAGGAAATTTGAATATCTCATTTAATTACAATTCTCATTTCGCCATAATTTAAAAAAACGTGTACACATTATTATAAGTAAAAGTTGTCAGAAGAGCGAGCTGTAGCAAATATGTTGGTTTACTTCATTAAAAATTACCATAGGTATCTAAAGTGCCTTTTTGAGTTGTTAATCACTGAAAATAAAATATTCTTGCCAAAATTGCTCAGCTTTTTCAATTTTTAAAGATATTAAACTTAAATTAGAACCGTTTTAAGAGTGTGGCAGAAAGTTTCGTCTATTCATGGCATTAATAAATGAATTAATACGTATCCTTTTAAAACTAGTCTTTCTTTTTTCCCTACCAAATAAAAAAAACAAAGGTAAAACATTATAAAATAATTATAGAACCAAATTTAGTTTACATTTTTTAAGTTGTAGGGAAAGTTTTAAATTTGAGTGAGTTGAAATTAAAAGAAGAAAAACACATTTTCTTTAGCTATAAAGCATAGGGGAGGTTGGCCAAAAGTGGGTAGGTTTTCGAAGAATGCTCGAAAATCGTAGTTTTTAGATTGTTATCGCAACATTTTCGGTTATATTTCATAGCAGGGTTTTTGAACTTCAAAATAAAAAGTGATTTTTGTATTATTTCAAACTCAAAATCTATTTATTATCAAACTTTACAAACATTTAAAAACCCCGCTTTGCCCTGCCGGGGTGCCCAAAGCGGGTAAGCTTAACTAATTGTGTTTTGGTACATTTGCCAATCAAATATGAAGTTATAAATGATTAAATTAGTTAATTAGCTACCTGCCATTATAAAAATTTATACAAAAAAGTTATACTTATCCAATTTAAAGTCATTACACTTGTGTATAAAACATAAAGAAATAACTGATTAAATTATTAGACTAATTAATTGCCGTCATAAAAAATAACTTTTTTAAGTTGTACTTATCCAATTGAAAGAGAAAATCGAAGTTAGCACATGTGTCAAGAAATTATAAATAAATACATTATTAAATCCTACACCCGCTTTGCCCGACCCGCCCGCCTTTGCCCAAAAGCACGCTTTTTTTTTTTAATAATCACAGCCTTGAATTAATAATTAAAAAAAAACGGAATGACCATCGTAGTCTGTAGGTGGATGGTGTCAGAATAACTTAATATTATTGAAATTCAAACAAATAAGCTGATCTTCAACTAATCACAAGTTGCAAAACTTCATTTTTTAAATTTTTTTTAAAGAAATGTATCATTTTTTAACTTTAAGCCTGGTTGCGCCATGCCGCTTCACCGCTTCTTTACTGATACTGATTAAAACTCGAGGGTGTTCGGGTAAACACGACATACGTATGCATCGCCGCTGACACACCATGCGGGGGCATACGAAGGGCAGCCCGCTTTGAGCCACCCTCTCCCCTGTGGTTTTAATTTTACGCAACTACTTGGTTTCTGAAGCTTGACCATGAAAATAAGGCTTATAACCTTGAAGCGAAACATCATTTGTATCATTTGTAATAGGTAGAATCTGCCACAAAGCACCGAATAGTAAGAGGCATGGTCTCGCTAAACCTATCAGTTCCAAAATAACAAACAACCTATTACGAATATAATACAAATGATGTTTTTTCTTCAAGGTCATCCGCCTTCTTTTCGTAGTCAAACTATACCAACAATTAATATTATTACGGCGGGAGTCCGTATGGTATTTATTCCATACATAAGACTTTTACTTTTCCACCTATTTTTCTTCAATTTTAGTCTTAACCAAGGTCGAGCAACAAAGAATTACTTTCTAGGGTCTTAAAATTTCAAGATTTTCTTAGGATTGACGAGAATTATCGCCTATAATTGAACTGTTTATTTCAGAAAGCAGTCAAGCACCAAGCACTAATGTTTAAAACATATATTTTTCGGATCATATTAAAAAAATTCTAAAAGGTTCACAATATTTTAAACTGAAAGGGATACACTTTTAGGTATATTTCTTTGAATAAAAAGCTAAGTTCCTATTGAAGAATTTAATAGTATGAGTCCTAAATATACAAATTTTGACGTTCGATTGGGTTTTGAAATACATGATTCAACTATCTACTCATTCTCAATTCTTGAACAATTTATCTTAAAATGATTTACTTGCACCACTTAAAACGTGTGCCAAATCACGAAAATAAATGAACAGTATTTTTATATTTTTTTAATTTCAAAACACCTTTTTTTAATATATTCTTGTGGACTGGGGGGGGGGTCACCACTGCTTGAATCATAGAGCACAGTTTCGTTAGCACATCGGGGATTAATTCTCACCAGAGTGCGAGAATTTATGTTGTCCGGAGATGTGCGATATCTTAGCCCACAAGGAGTTGCATTCATTACTAGTTCCACCGAGAGTCATTCGAGTGTGTGGCTGCTTCGACGGGATAAGCGAATAAACGATACTTCTTAAGATAAGAGTCTTAGGCCACATTATGAAATGGAAGTAAACATACAGTAGGTGGTCAGATTGTCGTTTAGCAAACTGATTTATGAACGCACGCAAAAAGAAATGCAGTGGATAACGGTTGATGTTATCAACAGTTCATTTTTATCGAAATCACTCGATCTCGACTTTTTCTAATCATTTGTATGTTAAAATTATCGCTTAATGTGATCATTATATGGCGAGATCCCACTAGGCTTGACCAACACTCATCGAGTTTATTAAAATTGTTACCGTAGATGAAGAGTAAAAGTTGTAAGTAAAACGTGAAAGTAAGAATTTCTACCTCTTTCACGTGAACTAATCAAGGTTCCCAGGGGTTGAAAGGTGCCTAAAAATGTAATTTACCCTCATCGAGTTTCTGAAAATCGTTATCATAAATGAAGAGTAAAATATGGAAATAAAACGCTTAAAAGTAAGGTTGCCTTCCTTTATCGGGTCGTTAATCAGGGCTGTCAGAGGATAAAAGGTTTTCAATGAGGGAGATAATTTACCTCTCATCGAGTTTCCAAAAATTGTTTTCATAAATGAAGAATAAAAACTGTAAAGAAAACGTTTAAATAAGGTTGCCTACATTTTTCCGGTCCCTAACCATGGTTATCAGGGGGTAAAGGTGCCCAAAAAAATGTGTAATTTACCCTCATCGAGTTTCCACGTAAGTTATATAAAAAATATAGGTAAAAATAGTACAAAACCAATGGTTCAGGGTTGCCCAAGCAAAAGTGGTCCAATCATAGGTTGCCATTGTTCGAAGTTTCAATATTGACAACCCTGGATAAGGACCGGAAAAAGTTAGGTAACCTGACTTTGCCGTTTTCTTTACAGCTTTTAATCTTCTTTTATAACATCAGTTTTTGAAAACTCGATGAGGGTAACTTACTCTTTTTGGGCACCTTTTAGCTCCTGATAATCCTGGTTAGTTCACACGCAACAGGAAGGCAACCTTACTTGAACGTTTTCTTTACAACTTTTACTCTTTATTTATGACAACAATTTTGGAAGCTCTATGAGGGTAAATTACTCATTTTTGGGCACTTTTCAGAAACTGGCAACTCTGCTAAGGGACCAGAAAAAGATAGGCAACCTTACTTTAGCGTTTTA
This sequence comes from Uloborus diversus, assembly GCF_026930045.1. Taxonomy (NCBI): domain Eukaryota; kingdom Metazoa; phylum Arthropoda; class Arachnida; order Araneae; family Uloboridae; genus Uloborus; species Uloborus diversus. The sequence goes on from NC_072735.1 coordinate 87,649,520, forward strand.
TTTACAGCTTTTACTCTTCATTTATGACAACAATTTCTTGAAACTCGATGAGAAGTAAATTACCTCCCTCATTGAAAACCTTTTATCCTCTGACAACCCTGATTAAGGACCCGAAAAAGTTAGGCAACCTTACTCAAGTGTTTTATTTTCATCTTTTACTCTTCATTTATGATAACCCCTTGACAACCCTCATTAGTTCATGTGTAAGAGGTAGAAATTATTACTTTCACGTTTTGTTTACAACTTTTACTCTTCATCTATGGTAACAATTTTAGGAATCTTGATGAGGGTAGGTCAAGCTTAGCGGGATCTTAGACTATTACATTGTTTAATGTTGTCAATTTCAGAATCGAGAGTCGCGTCGCATTTCCGTTGAAACGATCGAAAACGGTTTCGCCTATTAAAGATTTTACAAAGCAGTTGACCAGGAAAGTGAAATTTGATATTTACGTCAGGTTGTGTTGCATTCTATCTCAGCGTGAAAAAAATTGATTTCATTTTGTGAGGCTTGTTACACTTACTGTTACATTGAAGATCCCAACGCCCGTCATATCCTATTGCTAATAATCCCTCTACTGAGTTTGAGGGCATCAATTAAGATGTCATTCTTGCTGTTGCGAACTTTCTAAGCATTATTTCTGACAGAGCAGAAAGTTTTACCTTCAAGCGATGCCAAAACACCTTTGCTAGTGTTTTCTATAAATAATGAGAATATTCTTCCGTTCTCTTTCGGTTCTGGTTTTGTTTTTTCAGAATAAATAATACAGTAGGAGGAAGTGGATTTTGTTTCGCTTTAAGTCAGAAGAAATCGCAACCGATTATGATGATTTAAGCTAAGAGTTATTTAGGCACAAAAAGATGATGAACGGAAGGGGTGAAACAAATATTTGAAGTGAAAATCGATAATCCTTCACGCGCAAGGAGTGTAAAACTGTTGAATCATTTTGCTTGAACTTGATATTCTGGAATTTAATAAAAGGTCAGTAAGGATGAGGGAAAAAAAAAAAGAATAAATATGATGATGGTTGGATTTTCATAATGGGAACAAGATTAACTCTTATTGGTGAACTTTTTTGTACTGTAAGTAATGTGGAGGGGTGCATTTAACACAAACATTGTACAGTGTTTCTAAATCGTAACTGCTATTGCTAAAATTTTACAGGAGACCAAAATTAAAAAGAAAATATGTATTTGAAATAAAACAGGAAAAAAACTAAGAGACTGAAAATAATGACAAAGGTGTATGCATAGTTCTTGGAACAGGAGTGTTTTCTTCAATGGAAAGTGTTACCTTTAGTTACTGAAATTGATATTAGAAAAAAAATAACATGGAGCCAGAAAAAACTTTTATTTTCCGATCGATTATTTTTTATTTATTTTTTTATGTCCAATTTTGGAAATAAGGCGTTTTTTTCAGGACATCACTTATCAGTGATGTACTTAGGAGTGCTATCCCATTGGAACAATAACTCGAGTGTTTCCAAACGCAGAAAACGTTACTTAAAATGAACTGTTGCCACATAAAAATGAATCCAACTGATTTGACCGAAACAGATTATTCAAATAAAATTATGGGGGAGAATGTATCAGAGAAAGAGAGAAAATAAACAGGCCAATCAAACATGTAGGGGCGCTCTGAACTTACATTTTTGGATGGGGGGGGGGGATGAAAATTTTAAGTTTTTCGAATGAAACTCGGAATGTTTCCGAATGATAAAATACGAGCTTACACTTACACACACACACACACACACCTGTATTGGGGTGGTTTAAAAATACATGTAAAAAAACGGTTTCTCCAATATAGCGGGACACCCCTCAATTTTTGTAGACTTGTGGATAGTAATACCATACTGGAAGAATTTTAGCTTCTTATTTTAACTGAAAGATGGTGCTCAACCCCTCCCGCAAACTTCATAAGCATGATATGGGGAGTTATAATTAAAAAAAAAACAGCTGGGAAAATTAAATGTTTCTAAATTTGTGACATTTTCTATGCTACGGCTAATGTTAAATTGTGGGGTCATTGAGCACCCTCTTAAAATTTGAGTAAGAAACTTAAAATTCTACAGCATAATACTATTAGTAAGTCTAAAAAAATAGGATGTCCTGAACTCTTGCTGGAAAAAAGTTTTTTTGAACCACCCTAACCTGTATGTAATGAGAAGTGACACTAATAAGCATCATAGTATGACGTAGCGTGGTCTATTGGAGTTCTTGTGCCAAAAAACCCAATAGAACCAACCAAAAAGCATCATTATCAAATTTTTTTAAAAAAATCGCAATTTTGCAAGGTCGTCTCCAAATTTTTTCGAACCGCCAGACAAAATTTGCTAAATAAGGAAAATGTTTGGGAGGTCACAATGACTTCTATTGACTTTAGATTGGGATGCCTCTGCAGCTATGCCAAGCGTTTTAAGAACGACTGAACCACTGCCTTATGTTTTCCGTATCTAATGAGCTAACTATTTTTAAAATTAATTTCAATTTTTTATGCAACTTTCTTTTTTTTTATATTTTAAGTAAAAGAGGAATGAAAAGCTATCACAGTATTCTTGGAAACTAAAATATTTGTCAAGAGCAGCGTTTCTTAATTTCTTTGATTAGTGGAACCCATTTTAATGTTCACTTTTTTCGTGGAACCCCTGGGCTTTCGGCATTAGTCGGAGGGGCCCAGGTTCTTAACTCAAAGATACTATTACATTAACTATTTGTCATTAAATCGCTAGTTAAATAAACTTGATTAAAGATCGTGTTTACTATTGATGACTGGTAATTAGTATTTGCCATTGTAAAACATTAATAAACTCCTAATTGTGATTTAAAAAGGGATAAATAACTTCAGAATTCATGCATGAGTTTAATGATTAAAATATTTTTTTTATTAGGAAGAGAAATACTGATTTATTTTACCTGCAATAGTGTTAAGAATTCTCTTAAATTCACACAGAAACAGTTTTTAAACCTTAGAAAGCAAAATGTCTCTTATTTTTGAATATTTTTAAAGTTATTTATAAATTAAAAACTTTGATTTCATTATGTGTTGATATCAGAGCTAGACCAATTAGACGCTCTTGACCAGTATTGCTCCTTAAATTGATTCTTACTCCTTAAATGTTGAAATTGTCCTTTCAACTGCTGCCATAAATACTGGCAGGGTATCTATGGTATCTTGGTATCAAGAGTAGAATATTTGCACTGACGTTAAAAATCGTAATTTTAGGCAATAGTAACGCTTAAAAAAGGGTGCTTGGGATACCCTCCCGAAATTTTTTCAATATGGAATTCCCTTTATAAACTATCTTTCGGAATATTAGAGGGTCAATGACTTCTTCCAGATTTTTTTCGAAATTGAAGTTTTTAAAACGCAATTTGAGAAAGGGGTATTTTGTGATAGATCTTGGAAAATATTCACAGTCGAAATCTAAAAGACAATTTCAGGCTGTTTTTGATTGCCTAAAATTTGCATCATTTTTGGCGATAAATAAAGTTATTCCTATAGTGGCTAACTCTGATGAGTAATAATGCTCAGATTAGTGTACGAAAGTAAAAGTAAATTTATTCTTAATATTGAAAAGGCATTATTTTTATCGATTTTTTAAGTGACAAACTTGAAAAGTGGGAAAAATATACATGCAAGTCTCGTGCCTGAGAGAGTTCCATGGAACCCCGGGGTTCCGCGAGCACAATTTTAGAAACGCTGGTCTAGAGCATTAATGTGCCCCCTTTCCCCCACCGACAGCTTCTGTTCTTGATTCAACAAAAATTTCTTTTGAAAGTTGGTAAAAATTCGAGTTGAAAATATTAAATTCATTTACTTGAACTCACTGGAATTCTATGTTTTTATGAAATTTGATTAATAGTTAAAAACATTTAGAACACCATATTTCTTAACTTAAAAGAATGTTTAAATATGTTCAATAAAATCCTTATTTCACTGCGTCCTTTTTAATTTTTTTTTTAATTTTTAACAATCAAAATACTTTAGTTGAATTTTTGTCTCTTCGTTGCTACAATCTGCCCTTGTTAAACATTGAAAACATGTTCAAATCTTTTTTACATTAAGTTAAAGTTCACGGAGGTAAGAGTTCACAATAACCACGCTTAGTTTTTAAAACAAAATCTATCTTTTTGTGTTTCGACAAAAATCTCACAACTTCTTTATGGCTGAAAACAAATAAAGGGGTTGGGGGGCTCCCTTGTATCATGGAAGATAAAATGTGTACTGCCACGCGTTAATGAGGAATGGCGTTTTGTGTTTAGGTGACGGAGGTGAGAACTTATTGTGTGATATGATTCCTTATCTTTCTAAAACGAACTAAAACACAATATTAAACAATTAAATACACTTAAACAATTAGTATTTGAGACACTTGGTGAAAGTAATGGATAAATAAGTGTTTACTTTTAACTAAACAAGTTATTAAGCAACATAAACAGTCATACCGGTGTGTGACATGCCACGGAAGTGAGAATTCACTTGTTGTGAACCAAAAATATATTAAAATAAAAATTATTTTTAAAAAATTGTTGGAAGTTTTAAATAGATATAATTTTGATAAAATTAAAAATCATTGCTAAATGAATTGTTCCTTAAAGTTTTTACAGTAAAAGGCGGTGTGACAGAAAAGATACTTTTTGGAAGGAACCCTAATGGGGAAAATGTACGAAAAACATTTATTAGATTTGATTTTTCATGTTGGAAAGAACAGTTGGGACTTTTAGTATACATTAATAAGAATTTGCAATTAAAACATGAAATAAGTCTTTTTTTTTTACTCCGTGTCAATGTTTATACAAGATACTAAATACTTTTCAACTTGCATAGCTAAATGAACACAGTTAATTACTTGAAAAAATTAATTTAAAGCATTGTTCATCATTAAACTGGCGCATTATACGTGAAGAAGTCAACATTAAGAGAGCCTGGGACGTAGCGTAAAAAGTTAATTCAGATTACGTTTTTCAAAATGAGAAAATTAGAAGTTTGTTTTGAAAATTACAGTACGTACAGAGTAAACAATGTATTTTATAATAGAACTTGCATTGAAATAATTTCTTTCAGTTTTGTTAATAAACTTGTATTTAAAAAAGGGGAAAATTTTCGCTTTTTTTTGCACAGTACAAAATGAAAAATAAAATATTTTTCTGATAAAATATTTTGAATTTAATTCTTAAAAATATTTTGCATCAAAGTGAATGAATAAACAAACAAATAAATGAGTAAATTGATAAATAAACTAGTATGTTGTGGCCATCACAAAACTTTCTTCTATATCTTTCTTATAATTCTAATCCCTCCTCATGCTTGTCGAGGAAGCAATATTCCCAACTAATACAAAATTACACATGCAAAAACTTGACGACCCTGAATTATCTCAAAATCACAAAGCAAAAGAGCGAAAAATGAATGTAATTTTAAAAGACTTGCTTGAATTAATTAAAAATATTTTATTTGTTAACAAACATAAGATGGCAACAGTTAAAAATTTTAAATCATTTTCAGATAATATTTCCGATCTATACAATTAAAATCACGAGAAATACGCAGACGACATTTTAATACGATTTATCTTTCTTATTGTTGAATTAATAACGCTATTTTTATTCTCAAAAAAAAATAAATAAAAATAATAATAATAATTTTAATTCTAAAATTTTAGATAGAAATTATGTTTTTCGCAATAACGAGTTTCGACAGGATCCTACTCATTGGAGACATTGTTTTTAGAAATGGCTCCTGTCCAACCGAGCCTGCCCCTCCTCTTGGGCTGTTACGTGTGTATAGTTGTGTATGTGTAGGCTTGTGTGTGTGCGTACAGCTGTGTGTATGAACATTGGCCTGTGTGTGTATGTGTATGAGCGTGCGTGTGTCAAAACATTGACGCCACCGACCAGGAGCAGCGGCTACCGGGAGGAGTCGCATCTGCAAAGAACGGTGGAGATTGAAAAAGGCACGGACATCAAAGACGGTCAAATAAAAACAATTAGCAATCGTGATTGCTCAAAAATAATCAGCACCTCTTGGAGCTATTGGCGCCAAAATTAAACCAACGCCTTTTTACATATGGGTTCACATTTATTCCAAATTTCATTCAGAAGGTAGCATTACTTCTTGAAATATGTCACTCACAATGGAAAAAAAGAACGTTCGATTGCGCCACCCCATCTTTAGCTGTTGGCACCAAATAAAAATTAGCTCTTATACCCTCTAAGGGCTGCTTGTCGATAAATTTTTGTTTGATTCCGTTCGTTATTTCTTTAGATACAGCAGTCACAATCGACGACAAAAAACGTTTTATAACTCAACCCCCGTTTGAGCTATTGACACCAAAATTGAATCAGTACCTGTTCCTGTTAAGGGAAACATATAGACCAAATTTTGTTTGATTCCGCCAGTTACTTCTTGGGGAATAGCAAGTACGCATAACTCAAGAAACGGCCTATTGCTCCACCCCCCTTGGAGGAATTCACGTCAAAAACCAATGAGTACAAGTTTACATAGGGGCACATATGTGTACCAAATTTCGTTCGATTTCATGCAGTAGTTTTTGCTGTAGAGCGGCCACAAAAAACTGGTCACACACATACGTGACACACACACACACAGACAGGCATTTTCCAAAAATGGTCGAAAGGGACTCAGCACACCTCAAAATGTTCGAATCCTTCGCAATTTGAAAATTTGCACGAATCCAATATTTTCTTCCATATATTAGATATAGAAGAAAGTAAAAAACAATAAATTAATAGCTAAATTTAAATACATTAATTAAAATTTGAAAAGAAATAAAGGAGTGATAAAATAATGAATGAATAAGTTAATTAGTGACCGAAGGAATGTAAATGGATTAATTAATGTGTGAATATGTAAACAAAATAAACTATTCCACTTTGCACATTGAGCACTTGAAAAATTGTATAAAACATTTAAAACCAAAATGTGTCTAATATTAACTAAATGAAAAATAAGTACTGCACTGAATTTACTGAATTTCAGTGGATCTAAACCAATATTTAAACTGTTAATTTCAAAAACTTTATCCTTTTATAATAACAAAAATTATTTTGGAAAACCAGAAAATATTACAATATATGTATAAATTTTAAGAATAACTTACATTATTATTTTCCTTGAGCTTCCAACCTATTATTATTATTTTTTTTTTGACTGGAATCAGTTATATGTTTAAGAAATTAGTTAAAATAATGTTAGACAGATGGCGTTTCAAACTTCATCAATCATTTTACTTTGCCCGTTATTTCACTTTTTCCCAGATTCCTTTACAGTCAGCAATTTAATTTGTAAAATCAATCAATAACTTAAAAATATTCCATTGTACCGCTGTCCAGGATTTTCTTTCTAGTTTTAAATAGATATCACTTGTTTTTTACTATGGTGTGTACTCGCATTTACAATGAGTATATGTGCACTTCTTTTTTGCTTGAAAAGTATTTCACTTCCTAATCTCTGTGTTCAGCATTTTTCGAAAAACCCAAGAAAAATGGATAGTTTTTCGCAAGAAATGGATTTGAATGTGATTTATTCAACTTCACTATTCAAATTTCAAATAAATTTTTCATTTCAAAAGACCGGAGGCAAAGCTCAGTTTAGATTTGTAAGAAATGTAGCATTAAAGTATCAACTTTTGACTTTGATAAATTTTTCGAGGACTTTGAAGTGTATTACTCTGCACTTGATACTTTTTAGAAAACTAATATGAATTCCAAATGATCATTGCAAAAAATGAAAGGAAGTTTTAGATTTTTTGAGATAACAATTTAGAGCAAAGAACAAGTGAAGTATTCATTTCAGAAACCAGTCAAATGTGTGAAGTTTCGAAATTTTGAAAAAGCATTCTCAAAATCATATTAAAGTATTTTCTATGAGAATTATGAAATCTTAAACTGAAAGGAAAACACCCATGTAAGCATATTTCTTTTAGTAAAAAGCTTTGAAATCCCTATTGAATAAATAAATATAATAATATTTTTTGTTCTAAAACTAGAAAATTTAGGGTTACTATGCTGTGTACTCGTTTGTACAATGAGTATATGTGCACTTCCTTTTTGCTTGAAAAGAATTTCACTTCCTAATGCATATAATAATGACTTCCTAATAAAAATAATAAATATAATAATATTTTTTGTTCTAAAACTAGAAAATTTAGGGTTTGACAGGTTTCTGAAATAAACGATTGAATTCCTTTCCTATTCGTGAGCAGTAACCGGGAATGTTAAATAAAAAAGGCAGCTGTATTTCATTCTATTTAATATTCTTATTTTAACCTACGCGTTCAAAATGTGTAAGCAAAAGTTCTGCATTTGAGCCGTCCGCAAATGACGTTAAACTTTGAAGGGAACGGGGTTCGTGAACATGTGACAAGAGGTGGGGGGGGGGGCAGAGGGGTAAAAAGAAGTGCGGCAGTCACTTCTTTTAAATTTTTTAATAGCAATACGCATTTGAATAACAGCATGTTATGTGACAAAGGGGAAGGGTAAAGCGATGTGTGACAAGTTTTGACATCAGGGGAGGAAGTCAAATTCATTTAAAAAAGTGTGACATCATTTATATATAGACAGCCCCTAAGCAAACTTCAAAAGTGTTATTCCTATTTCACTATTCAGCCGACTTCACACTCCAGAATCCCCCGTATTTACCATATTTGTGTTTTAGCCGGCTGAATGGGACCTTGAATACAGCTCCGTTTTTTTTTTTTTTTTTCAAATTCATACCAGAAGCTTATTAATCCCTTGTGCAGCACTCCCAGAGGTTACTTGGAGAACTTTGTGACTACGACATATTTAACGTGCACTAGTCACCATTAACGAACACGGAGGACCTTTGACAGTCTGGCATGGAACCTGGGGCCCTCCGTTTGCGAGTTCGACACCTAACCGACCAGGTCACCACGACATTTGACACTTACAAACAAAATAGCGGTAGAAGCACTCTTCAACCAATGATAAGCCTTCAATCTGCGGTTCAGGTGTCTTACCGAGAATCAATCTGGTGAATACGGGCTCTACAGTCATTAAAAAATATATATTTGTGTTTGTTTGTTTAAAGATAAAGTATATAAATATATATTTGTTTAAAGAAAACAATTTTAACAAATTACTGTAGTTTCTAAAGCGTTGCTAAATTATTTCCTATTTGAGCAGTATCTTTGTGCTGTAAAACTAAAATATTTTAGTTAGAATTTGGACTTTAGTGTGTTATTGTGAATAGAATGGGGCTCCTTATTGAAAATTTAATTCAAATTAAAAATTAAAAAAAAAAAAAAACTTGTGTTTAGACAATATGTATTGATACCTTGTTTTTTATCATGGTGCTGTGATATCTAAATACTTTGAAGTGTGTCTTCATTTCATTCTTTTATTCCGATTATCATTTGGAATGACGTTACTTAACAAGATCTTAAGAGATTTTCTATTATTACGGCATTTTTTTAGTGCCCGTTACTTCGCATTTTACTACAAGAGATCATAACTAGATCCCTATCAAATAAATGATGTTTCGGGAAAATTTTTAATGAGTTCTAAATCATCACCCTTCTTGAAGTAGAAAGTTTTCGTTTACTGATATGTTGTTCTACGACAATTTAACTTTTTTGAATACAATATCTCAATTATTTATTACATAGATTTACGAATTTATTTGCATATACATTGGAATCCGCTTAATTGGTCAAATCCGTATAATGAGAGAAAAAAAAATTTAAAAAAAAAGGAAAAAAGTAGAAATTACCCACTTGAAGCAAGTTTCAAGTGGATTACCGAACTAAGAAGTTAGAGCAATAAAAATAAATTTTGGCTCCTGTAACTTTAAATTAAACTCAGCAATATTTACAGGAAAAAATGCTTAAGGAAATTCCCAATGCGTAACGGCAGCACCGGTCCAGCACAGGTCAAAAGCATTCAGTGAAAATTCAAATTGTTTCATTTAAGTATCACGTACAATAAACTAATTTTAAAAAAAAAACGTGTTTCGTTGTAAAATACGTAACTTTCATTACAATAGAAACTTAAAGCCAATTAGTACTTTTTGGAGCTTTTCTTTTTGCTCTCCCATTTTTAGTTACTTTTGGTTACTGAATTAAATCTATACTAACTGAAAGGAATGTAACTAAAACTGTATTGGTTGAACAGTTTACACACATTGTTGAACAAGTGTAAAAAGATTCTTTGCTTTATTTTAACTTATTTTTCAATAAAAACTTTTCATAAACAGCAATATTTCTTCTTTGTATGCTCACCATACGCATGGACCTCACAATAATCATAATAACATTTGATTGTTTTATGTATAGCATGTTCAGTCATGCTCCTTTTCATTTCTTTTTCATTCCAGAGTCCCCCGTACCTACCACTATTTGTGGCTTAACCATTTGGATGGGACCCTGAAGACAGCTCTGATTTTTTGAACCAGACCGGAAACCGAGCAATCCCTGATCCAGCATCTCTAGAGGTATCGTTTCACTTGGAGGACTTTGTGACTACGAACATATTTAACGTCCCCCAATCACCTATAATGAAGACGGTGGATCTTCGAAAAGCGAGGCTTTAACCTGAGAACCTCCGGCCACAAGTCCGACGCCTTACCGATCAGGTCACCACGAACTGTGTTCAGTCATGCTACATAAACCCTGGTCGGATAATCGGACCAGATGGTTATTAGGACCAAAATGATCCCATCTCAGTGTGGTCCGATTAATGGAATAGACTGTACTATTTTTTTTTCGTGCTTCTTTGCAAGCAATTTGCTAAATTGCTTCATAAATAGCAAACATTAACCAAATACGTATGACAAGAAACTTTTCTACTGTAAATGCGGAAAAATATTGGAAAACTCACTGAAATCAGATTGTTCCTGGAAACCTTCAGGATGAACCTTGCCCTCATATGAGCTGTTTTAACTATGAGTCTACGCTTTTAACTACCACACAGGGCCGTGCTTAGGGGGTGACAAACAGTGCGGCAGCACAGGGCCGATAAGATATTTTGAAATTAAGGGGCCGCCAAAATATTACAAGAGAATAAAATACTTCTGTGTGAAAAAATATTTTCTTTCTAACGGTACCAGCAAAGGTAAGATACAATGGGACAAACTTGAGCTACAACGCATTAAAAAGTCTATTTTTCATGTGAACGATTTTGACAGCCACTTTGAATGCCAATATCTTTTAGATAAAAAATATTTACGCTCTGCAACTATAACCTATTAAAAGCATGTATACTGACAATAGAACAAAGTAAGAACTTTTGAATCATTTTTGTTCAGAATTTATGACATTCTAAAATCTAGGAAAAAGTCTCTCCACTGCATTTTTCTTGCAACTCTGTATGCGTGCTACACAAAAGTTAATGAACTCAAATTCATAAAAATAGTAGAACGTATTGACAACCTAAAGTACTTTGAGCTCCTAAAATTTCAGGCTTCCAGTGTGATAAAATTTTCCGTAATCTGAGCTTAAACATGGCAATTCGTCACGAGAGACAGAATTTCACTCATTTCTCTATCCTCATTCGAAAGACCACCATCGAAGAAAAAAGTATTTTGAAAGGAAAAATTCTGTTCTTTCTAATGATATTACTGAAAAGAAGATGCGAGGTGACAAACTTGAGCTACAGTGCTTTGAAAATAAGGTATTTTTTACTTGAACGATTTTGATAGCCACTTTGGATGACAATACCTTTTAGAAAATAGATATTTAAGCTCTGAAACTGTAACCCATTAAAAACAAGTATTTTTACAATGTAATCACGAAGTACGAATCTTTTTGTTCAAATTTAATGACAAACTAAAATCCAGGAAAACTTTTTCCAGGCCGCGCTTTTTCACGTGTTTATACGCGTGCTATAAAAAATCTAATAAGCTCAAATTTACAAAAATACATGAATGTACATTTTTTCAGCCAATTGTATTTTAAGCGCTTAAAGTTTCAGGCTTTCACTATGATAAAATTTTCTGTAAACTTAGTCTAAACGTGGCAATTTGGTACAAAAAGCTGATCCGCCGTTTTGGATCAAATTTTTCGGAGATCCTAGATCCTCATGATTTGGATCTAGGAAGCTGAAAAATCGCATAGGTTAGTTTCAAAGGTATCTCTACGCTTCTATGAAGTTTCATCCAAATCGGAGATGGTCAAGCGGGGACTCTTAGGTCACTTGACATGAAATTATTTTTTCTATATTTGCTAGTAGTAAAAGTAAGTAAAAAGGAGAAAAAGGTCAAATGTTTTTCATTCTTTTTCCGAACGTTGTTCTGAAGTTAGATTTCAATTTCGTATTTCTCCCCTCAATTGCATCTCTTTCGGATTCCAAAAATTTTCTTTGCAAACCATATTTTGTTTCATATTTTTTCATATACATTTTGTAATTAAAAAATCTTGAATTAACTTATACAGCTGGGTGACACACTATAGCGGGTATGTTTTAGTAGAGAATAAATAAATAACAAAAATGATTATTTATCAACTATTGAAACAAATTTCGCACAGGGCCGCTAAAACTCCAAGCACGCCCCTGCTACCACACTATCGAGTTTCTTCTTAAATCTCTTGGCATAGCATTTGACACTGAAGAGAAATTCATTACATTAACAGCATTTCATTACTTAAGAAACCCTCTCAGCGCACAAGAATAGTTAAGTAACTCAAGTGTAAATAACAATAATAGGAAAAGATCCTCCTCTAAAGGAAACAAATAAACGGATCCAAGGTGAACATACCTTTGAAATCGAACTCGACGATAACAAGCCCGACTGGAAATTTTCCACGGATTAGGTCAAAGCAGGACACAAAATGTGGTTTCCAGAGGGATAGAAAGGACAGAAAAGATCAAAGGCAAGAAAATCACAGATGCAAATAGAAAGTGCATTTAATTCGGTGGTGGCATTAAGATAAAATGCAAATGTAGGCAAATAAGTTCAAACTTACTCTCCCCGTTGGTGGAACTTCGTTTGAGTTTCATCGCCTAAATTTAATTCTTTAACCTTTGAGAATTCTGATGGTTTTATAATAGCTGATATAATTTATTAAAATCTGCATCAAACAAGAGAGAACGGTATGAATCCGTAGTTTCGGATCTGTTTGTGGTAAATTTAAGGAAACGTTTAATCATGCGCGTAACTAAACTTAGTATTTTTCTAAGCTATTTTGAAAGCTGGTTTTAAAAGTGTTCAAAAGTTTTATGCGTTATATAGCACGTGGTTTAGCGTTATTAATAATGTAATTTTAATAAATTGGTACCTTAAATAAAATTTACAATGTGGTATTTTAACCAGACTTATAGATTTCGTAGATATGATATTTTTGAAATATTTATCAGATATGTGAAGAAGAAAAAACGAAGTAAAATAAACATTTTTTTTTTTGAATATAAGCGTTTTTTAAATATTTTTTACTTAAAATATGATTATTTTTAATAAAATGAAGCATCTTTCGTGACAATGTAGCTTGTTCGCTGTATTTCATTTCATATGCTATATTTTTTATAGGAAACCTTCTTGAGTAAACTGTTTCATGTCTTTTCCATGTAAACAGATATGACTTAGTATAAACTATTCAAAAGTCTGTGATTACAAAATATATTTCGTTGGACATATTGCCTTGCGGTTATGCATTCGATAATAGTTTCCTCAATGATAGATGTTAATTCCATTTCAAATTATTTCTTAACAAAATTAAAAACGATAGTTTTGAAAAGATACTTTAAAATTAAATTGTAAAAACTTAATAACATAGAATTGAGTTTTTAAAAAATTGCATCATTCTTAATTCATTACATATACCTTAGTCTCTTGAAAAGTATATTTCAGTAGAATTTTATATAACTCCTGAACTAGACTCAATTTCAAATCTTGTCTTATGAATATTGCATTTAATCGAATAGGGATTTAGGAAAATGCAACTTAGTAGGTGAATCAGCTAACGTTTATGCAGACTCTTTTCGATGTAGTTCTGAACTAATTTAGATTTATTTGGCGACCTTATCTAACAGCATATTTATTTCACTGGGATCAAATCTAAAATTTTCTGAATTATTAATGATGTTTTGGTGGACGGACTTATCGTGGTTGCAAACTGTAATACTCTGTCTTATTAAATGATTAATTACTCTGGATGTGACTGGTGCTGTTATTGTGTATATGTAGCTGGTCATGAGTCATTGGAGTTAACATCATCGGATTTATATTTACGTCTCAGATAGTAGGGTATCAAAAATTGATAAAATATTAAAAGATTTCGCATTTTAAAGATGTCAGCCAATTTTTCTTTCTGTTCAAGCTTAAATGAAAAGCATATTTTCTAAACATGAGACTTGCAACGAAGGATTAAGAGGGAAAGCAATTTAGTCAACATTTGGACGATTTAGTGGAGATTTCACCATGTACCGTGCCTCATAAAATCCCTTATGCAACGAGTTATAAAGCTTTGCAAGTGGTCGTCTAGAAATGATGTCACGCTTTAAGGGGTAGGGGGTTCGTGAAATTGTGAGGAGAGGGAGGAGTCATAAGAGGTCTGATACCATACATATTTTATAACAATATATTTATGAAAAAAGCATGACATGTGACAGGGCTGTATACAAGGGGGGGGGGTTCTTATGGTTACACCCCCCTCCCCGAAAAGTTCGGCTTGACATTTAAATGTTCGTTTATGTTTTAAAACTTCCAAAAAAAATATTGCTCCAAAAACCATGAAACTTTTTAAACCCTTCTCAAAATTGTTTTCTGGTTATGGCCCTGAATGTGACATTGAGAAGTTAGAAAATAGAAGTGCGACGTTTTGTGACAATGAATCAGTCAGGATGTGTCGTGAAAATGTGTGACATCATTTATTGACAGCCCCAAATGTAAATGTGGAAATAAAAACCCTTATTTTTCAAAAAAAAAAAGGGTAATATAGAAAGGCATTATGGTAGGAGGGGAGAGTCGGTAGGGATGGGACAGCTAGAGTTATGCTGAAAACAAACAATATTTTTCATTTCTGATACTTCCACTAGATTGATGAAGCATAGCACCATGCTTTTTTCTGTCAATCATACTGCGGGGTTCTGTGAATTTAGGTCAGAAAAGACGAAGCACCAGTTTGGCACCAATGCAGCTGAACAAAAAAATGGCAAAGTATTTGCTAGAAATAATACTGTGTAATTTTGTTACAAAGCATTGGTTTTTGCAGTGGTAAAAGATAAGACTGCTTTTGAAGAATGTATTGCTTATTCTCCGGATTGTCTTTGGTCCCAGTTAGTTCATAGGGGTACTCATCATGGGCGTCCATATGCAAAATTGCAAGGGGGGGGGGCTCAGATATTTCAACATGGTTTAGCATGACATTTTCCCCATGAAAACCAATTTCAGGACAGATTAGAGTCATTAAAATTGGATATTTTTAATTACTTATTCATTAATGGCTGGAGAAGAAATATTTTTACATTTTTGCAAAGAAAAAATATTAAAAACAAGGAAGTTCTAATTTCTAAGGGGGGGTCGAGCCCCCCTTGCCCCCCTATATGGGCGCCTTTGGTGCTCATCCCTCCAAGACCAGGGGAGCTTCCTCCGAAATACCTCTAAACCCCCTGAAAAAGAGAAAAATACCCCTCAACACCCCCCCCCCCTCTTAAATATTTCAGTGGCACAGTCTGCACCCTGCCTCTCTTTAGGTGGGCACCCCAGTACTTCGAATAACGAGGTAGTGTATTCTTGGATAGTTTTATGGTAAAAAGATGGTTTATGATTAAAAGTGAACCTTTCTGCTTTAATGGCGTAGTAGAAATAGCGTATTTTCTTGTGTGAAAGTAAATTGGTTATTTTTTTTAAATCATTGGAGACATTCCACGAAGCGGTCTACCGCTTGTCCCGTACAAGACCGTTCATACATTTCCTACAAAAGTAATAATTTTAAAGGGTATTTAAGACATTTTTTGCTTAAGTTATCACACCTAAATTTGCAATTTGTTAAGCAGAAACAATTTGTTCAACAATATTTTAAAGCACTATTTTTAATATCATATATGAGGCGTCACGTGCGGGACAAAATGACCCTTTTTCCATGGAATGGCTCATGATGTTCTGGAAATAATTAAAAAAAAAAAAAAAACATCTGTGTGTCGAAAAATAGAGCAAAACTTCCGTTGAACTTTGACATAAGAATGAAGGTTGTGTGATTGTTTTTGTAACAGATATTCAAATCGACTGATCGAACCACAATAGAAAGACAATGGAAATTGCTTTGATTGAAGAGAGATCAATAAGCAATTTTCGTGATTGTTCAATAATGAGTTCTGTTGTAATTTTAAATTTATAATCAATTCGCGGAACTTGAGAATCTTGTTTTAAAATAATTCCAAAACGGACAAAAGTTTTAATCCTACCTGTAATCAACTACGAAACTTGTGCCGTGCATATACATTCAGTTCAGCTAAGAATTTCAACGTTCCACAATGAATTACCTAATTAGTTTGCAATTTGATTAAAAGCGTCACGTTAAGCGAATTAATCACTTACGAGTGCAATCGGTGATGAGACAATCTTTTAAGCTCCACTTAACAGTGTTTGATAATGAGTGGAGTTATATGGTTATTCAAAAGTTCGTTTAACGTTTAAACGAGCCTTTCTTTTTCAAAAATATGTACACAGAGAAATTAGACACATACTGTCGATCCCACTTAAAGGAGTACTGTCGGTTCCAACATACATTAGTCCATGAGCGTATTAAGAGGGGGGGGGGGGAGGTAGCTGCTCCCATAGATACTAAATGCAATGCATTTTATAGTGGGTAAGCAACAAAATACTGCTCCTCTTCCATTTTGAGCAGGATACGTCCCTGTGTTATTCGTCTAAGCGATTATGAAGGGACGTGTTCTTTTTTTTAGCAAGTGATAGCACTTTTCTCAAAAACTAAATAAAAAATCAGTAGCTAATTAACAGAGTGAATGTTAGTGGCAAAAATTTTGAAAATCAACTTCATAAACAGCAAAATAATATAACAATTAAATATTTCTTAGTACATATGAAAAATTGAAAAAAAAAAAAAATACTGCAACTTGAATTAAGAAATCTATGTTTTGGTACAAGTTTTCGCTACATTACTTTTTGTAATTAATCCATATTAGAGCATTGATCACGCTATTTGTTTAATGAAAACTTTTACGTTTCGTTTCAAAATTATAAAACGTATTATTATTTCCAACAGGATTTTTAGAATGTCTTTGTATAACTGTTTTTGATTGCTCTACATCACTTAAAGAAGGCGGAGAATCCACTACTACACTTACATATTAGGTTCTTGAGGTCTGTTTCATATTTGAGAGGAAACACGGAAAAAGTTCTTATTTAAATAGTTCTATTTATTCAAAATGTTTCATAGCAAAAAGCTTTACATCATCTAATCAGTCTAATTTTTTTAGCCGGGGAAATTATTTGATTAAGCGATGTTCCTTAACATTTTGTCCGTTGGGAAAAATTCGGTTACGGAGGGATTTATTCTTCTTAACGGGGTTTTTGTTTATCACTTACTCGATAAGACGGTGCTGACAATATTTAAAATGAATCGGTTTTATTAAAATTTGTGAAAAACAAATGTATAAATAAGCATAGATCTTCGGGTCAGAGTAATTCCTAAATTAAAAAATCGCTTACCGTAAACTCGATACTTTGAAACCTCCAAATGTCCAGGTGTACTGAAATAAGCAAAGTAATCCTCTGATATTATTACGTACATATCTTTCTCGAGTAAGCATTGGCAAATAGAAAAAAGAACATTTCTATTCAAAATTACTGAATCGGAACTTGCAATATCCGTATTTATAACGGAACGATAAAAACGGCCCAAAATGTTAACACAAAATAGTCACTATATCACTGCCACAACCAGTTGAACTTGTGCGAGAAATCTGCGCATCTGACATGCGGTGAGGAGCTCCAGCTTCTTTTCTTCTTTTTTCTTTCGGTGCTTAATTGCACAGGTTTATTTTGATGAGGACTACAATCTGAGTGCTTTGCCTCCCTTACGCATGATATATTTTATTATACATATAAACAACACATGAAAGAATTCACATCACAAAGAGGGACTAGAACGAGGGTGGGAGTCGAACCCACCGCCTCAAGTGTGCCAATGTCAAGCAGTCACTCAGACCGCTCGGCCACTGAGGCCCCAGGAACTAAAGCTGTACCTGTATTTCTGTTGAAATCTCTTCATTTCAGTTCTTGTAACAGTTTTCAGCACTATGTTATGACGTTTTACAACCACATTTGGGATAGATAGAACCCTTTGTTGACAGGCCGACTTGTCCGACATTTTGGTTCCAAGATGGCACTGGATCCAACCTTGTTTCTAATATTTATAAATACGTTGTAATATTCGCTGGTTGCTAAGTCATAACAAATTGATGATAAGTTGAGTAAAATGTCACTTAGGGTGCATTCGGAAACAAGGAACGATCGCCTCGGCGCCCCCGCAGGCGTTCGGAAACGCTTGCGGTGGAACCGGTGACGTCGATTTTTTTTTTTTTTTTTTTTTTTTTTTTTGACATCTTAGTTTTCAGGTATGCGCTCGAGATTTTGATGATTTTAAACAACGAAGTGCTCACGGCTACGGTTACAGTGAACAAATGTTGAAATTTTCGAATGGCGACCCCCATTTTTCTTGCTTAAATCCATCAATGCAATAAAAAATACAAATAGTGTTGTAACGAATACGTGAGAAACACAATGCAAGCTTAAAGTAGTGAAGCAAAGATAAAACATTTATGCCTAGTGACAACAAAAAAGAGGAATATTTTCGGCGCACTTTGCATAACTCACAGAATTAGACCGCAATAGAAGCATCAATCATAAAGCACCACGTGCAAAGCGTTGCTTGAGGGAAAAACCTTCACAATGCAGTGTCGGAAGAGAATTTTTTGAGTCTAGTGCTTGAATTTGCCAACGCGCAAATTTTTTGTTACACACCAATCGTTCCAACGTCACCTGTAGTTTTTCAAAACACAGATCATTTCGCGTCAGGAAAAAGTGGTTTCTGCCATTTGGAAATTTCAAGATTTCTTCACGTAACAGAAACTGTGAGTAGCGTTCGATTTAATCATCACATACCTTTTTTAAAGAACCATATTTAAAGTTTTGGCTCACGCATAGGCCGTTTCGGCTTGGGTTACTTTTTGGTCCACCTTGCACATATCAGCATTGAGGTCCATCCTCTTATAGATAATAACCGATGATCATGTAACCCGCGTGCTTCAACAATGAAGCTCGCGCCACGGCATGATAATTTGATAATATGTTTTAGCATTGTTTAGCATGCAGGGAAAGGCTTTATCATGACAAGGCTGAACTCGATCCGGTAACTGAACTGTTTTACTTGTAAGAGTCATTTCAGGGGAATGAAGAAAAGAAAAAAATGATCAACAATCAATGCTACCTACTGGATTTTAGGGTTAATCCACTGGAGTTAGGGTTACAGTTTCAACAATCAAAATATCACCAAACAGGCAATGGCTTCGTCAGGGCCCGATTAAGACGTCGAGGGGCCCTAGGCCAAACTCTTTTTTCAGGGGCCCCTGTAATCAAACATTACCGTTTTTTTCGTTAGGTAAAGCAATTTTAGCAATTTGGGGGCCCCTGAAGAGCGAGGGCCCTAGGCCAAGGCCTAGTTGGCCTATTAAGTAATCAGGCCCTGGGCTTCGTTCAAATGTAGAAGCAATTTTCATCCGTCATACCTTGACAGGCGACTTTCCGGTTTTCAATAAGAAAAATGGAAGGCGAGCAGTTATGTTTATCATTAAGCAGGTTTTTTGATTAAAAAAACATTTAAGAGAGAAAGAAAGAAAAGGAAAAGGAAGCACAGGGCTGTTGGCGCAGTGTCTTATGAGAACAGCTAGACTGAAAATCAGTACTTTCACATAAAATTGACTTCCCAGCACCGTAAAAGCTTTTTGATTTAAAACTAAAAGTGTCACCGGAATATTTCTAAAAGCATTCGATATGCGAAATTTTGCTCGCCATATTGAAATCGTTTTTAATGTAGGAAGGAACAAGATTCTTTTTTGCTAAAATTTTGTAAAACTAGCAAAAGTTCCATGGCGTTTCCCAGAACCGTATTAGTTTTGAGAAAAAATACAAAACCGGTACACGTTTGGCAATCAGCAAGAGAAATGCAAAAAAAAAAAAAAAATCTAAAGAATTTGGAGACAAATTTCTAACACAATTGGAAAGATTTCTTATGCTGGCATAAACAGCAGCATTTGTTTTCTACAGTCAGTTTCTACTGGTTGGAGAATCTTTAATTGCTAAGTTATTGTTACAAATACTCAATTATGTACATGATGAGAGATGAGATGAAAATATTATTCATCGGAAGAACTGAAAGCCTTAAAATTTTAGCAAAATAACTAGTAATTGCATTGCATTCACAAATAACACAGTTAAAGGAAAGCAAAAGTCTTGGTTTATTGATCTGAATTAAGATTTAAACCTCGTTTTATTTCCTTCTCAAATTTAGTAAATAAATACGGTTGAAAAATTTATTCATTTAAGCTAATTTCGGATATTTCGGAATAATTGTGAGGAGGGTAAACAATGTAGTGATAAATTGCGATAATTAACATTATTTAACGGTGAATTTTTTTACTCAAATATTGATGCAATTTATCTCAATGCTTAAACAGTGGCTATTTATCCTAAGCAAACCAAAATTATATGACAGTAATAAGATAATTGATGATAGTTTCATTAAATTTGAAAGAGAAAACAAATAGTGAAACCTGTGTAAGTTGACCACTCACGGTGCAGTACTTTGGCGGTCAACTTAGACAGGTGGTCAACTTATAAAGGGCGGTAATGTTTTTTTTTTTTTTTTTTTTGTCATTTCTTGCAACATGTATTCATTTTTTGAGGAATTCACCCTTACTCTTTCTGTTCAGATCCACTTTCATTGTTTAACATTACTGAAAGTGAAACAATAATTAAAAATACTATTCAAATACTTTTGTCATTTTTCCCTTGTTTTTAACTATATTAGACACTGTAGTTTTAGAAATTCCATATATGCCAGCTAATTTTCTCTCGCTTTCTCCATTTTCAATTACTTTTAATATTTCATACTTTTTATTAATCTCAAGTTCCACTAACTTGCTTTTTGAAGCTTTTTTATGTAAAATTTATAGCACAAAGAGCAACTGGCTCGACTCCCCCAGTTCATAAAGGCAAAATTAAAATGTCTTATCTCTTGATCCCTTGCACCAGAAACATGTAACTTTACGCATTACTCATTTGCAGACCCAGATCTGCGTACCCTCAGTGCGAGGGGCCCGCGTCCTTAAAGGGGTTGACGACCAAGGAAATTGATGAAAAAATAGAGAAAAAAAAACTAGCGCTAAGGCCTATCGCTTTTCAAATAGACACTTCTGGCCACTAGGGAGAGGCCCTACATATTTTGTTGCAGGGGGCCCAAAATGTATAGATCCGGGCCTGCTCTTTTTAGCAGAATTCCTGTGTTGCCACAACGTATTGCAACTGAAAGAAAAGACTTTTAACTTTTCTACTGACAGCGTTTTTCATTGAACAGAGTACAAAAAGCTATCTCAAATAGAACAACAAATGAAAAACAAGTTTGGAGAATAAAAAGCAGCATAAACTTTATACTGCTGTTCAGTTAGTAAAATGCTAGTATGTCATCAAAGCATTAAAAACATTTTTTGAAAGCTATCAAAATATATATATATATATATATATATATATATATATATATATATATATATATATATATATATATATATATATATATATATATATATATATATATATATATATTATAAATAAATAAATAATAAAATAAAATAATATGCTGAAGAAAGTTTGAAAAATAAACCAAGTGGTCAACTTACAAAGGGATTTTTGCAATACTCCAGACCAAATTTGGCGTACATTAGTGGTCAAGATAGAGAGGTGGTCAAGTTACAGAGGTTTTCCTTCATTATATGAGATAGGGGTAATTCCGTTCCTGACAAAAGCGGTCAACATAGACAGGTGATCAACTTACAAGAGTGGTCAACTTTACAGGTTTTACTGTATAGTCATAAAAATTGACAGTGTGTTATACATTCCTGGTTTAGATAGGAATTTACTTTGTTTCAAGCGAGTGATAAAAAGAATGTTTTTGTAACTTTTGGGTGAAACAAACAATTTAGAAATTAAATGAAAGTTTATAACTGATACATAATTAGAATTATTTAGGTCACCGGCTCTCAACAGGTGGTTCGCTGAAAAATTTGAACTGTCCTCAGAGATTTTTTCTCATCCACGTTAGAGCAATTTCCTTTCTTGAAAAAATTAAACACCATGATGATTAAAACAAAAAACCATACGACATTTTTGACTTGAGTTATGTGATTAATTTTGTATTTTTCTATGATTTTTCAGCATTGTTTATTACTTCTGTAAAATCATTTCGATAATTACTTATCTTGTTCTGAAGATTTAATAAATTTGTTTAACTGTTTTTAACACCAATTAAAATTGTATTTATATATTTTTTTATATTATTATTATTATTGTATTTTATGAAAAAGGGGGAAAACAAGAAACCTTAAACGTTCGCAAAATTTTTTCACAAGTATTAAACTGTTCTCGAGTCCAAAGGTTCTTTTTTTTTCTGAAAGAAAAAAAAAAGAAAGAGACGAAGAAAAAAAAAAAGAAAGTAGGGAGAAAAGTCACCGATTCGTAAAAAAATTCACATGTGAGACAGTGAGAAGCAAAGGGATGTAAGTGCCAAGACTAAAACTTTCGAGATAACTAGTGCAAAAGTTAGGAGAATCCCTTCTCTGTTGTGGGGCAAGAACAGCTCTGATAGGTGCTGCTATACAGCAAGATTTTGAAAAAAAAATGTCAATGAAAGCCTACCTAGGATCTGAACTTTAAAAAGGCATTTTACTCAAAACTTTAAAAAGTCCACTTACATACCTTTGCTTCCCACTGCATCATGTGTTCATCAATCCGCTATGGAAGTTTTTTTTTTTTAAGAAGAGGGGGGGGGGGGGACAAAAAAAAAGCTAAGAAAAGATAAAAATAAAAAATAAATTAAAAAAAAAACAATCACCTGTCCGCGAATTTTCTGCAAAAGCTCTTGCCGGTTCGCGGTTCAAAAATGGTTGAGAAACGCTGATTTAGGCAAATCAAATGCAAACGAAGCCCCAAATCAACTAGGCCAGTGGTTGGGGAGTGCAAAAAGGTCGAATATGGAAGTAATTGGTGGAAAGCTGGAAATTGCTTTAATCTATGCCGTATGGGTCTGGAATGAACATACTAAGTTTTCCCCCCTCTACTAAGTGAGCTTCAGCCGTTAAGGGCAAATTAATGACAAAAAACACCTGTTTTTTCATTAATATAACAATATCTCAAAAATAACGCTTCCAATAGCCATTCTCATATGCAAATTACTTGTAGAGATTAAAATTCTGAACAAAGTGAGTATCTACAACATATATCTTTGTTAAGTACTAAGCGCAGAACTTAATTTCAAAGTTTGGCTAAAATCACTAATCAAGTGCTTCAAGCCAGAACGCACCTTTCCTCATTCCCGCCGGCCCTCCCCAAGATTCCCGCAGTAGAACGCCGTAACACTAAAACCATAGACATGGCTTTCCTACCCACAAAAGCAGCTACACGAGTACGTATTCATCAAAGTTCTCTAACTAGATGTTGCTGAAAACAATTTATTTCATTACAATGAAGCAAAGAAATGAAAAAGGATCCAATCTTCACACAGATCTTAGTTCTTAAAAGGAAGTGAAAAGATATTGATAGGTTAATTTCAAGTAGAATTATCTAGAGAAAATGACTGATTTTGAGTGACATAATTTGAATTAGAAAATTAGTTTTTTGTTTTGAGGCTCTATAGTGAATGTTTGTGAACATACGAAACGAAATTGGTCTCGAATGAAAGACTGCAAACGTATTAAAAGAATACATTCATCTTATGTAAATATCTAATAACGATGTCGCAGCAGCCAATCAAAAAAAAGAAAGAAACATCATGATGTAGAATAAAAGAACAGGTGAACTTTCAATTACAAAGAGCACTATCAACAATTAGTGCTCTTTGTAATTGAATGTTCACCTAGATTTTAGCTTGAAATTAATTAAAAATGATTTAATTCATGACCGAATTACCTAAGAAAACTCTAAAAATTTCATCTTATGAGGAAGAATCTGGGCTTTTCCTTGATTTATTGTATTGGGAAAAGGAGGGTACGATGACGAATTGGGAAAGATGACGAATTTAGTATTTCTATAATTCATTCATTCATATTAACGTCTCCCTAAGTACTGTTTGTGATCCAAGCGATGTGTAACGACGACCAAAACAAAAAAATTTTAGTGGACATTTAGTGGTCGATATTTATCTAGATAAAAACTAGAAATAAAATCAATTGTAGTAGTAGTTAGCTGTCGGATTAATCCTTTTTTTTAGAAAAATAAAAACAATTATATTTAAAACAATTTTCCATAAGATGGTTAAAAGAAAAAAAAAACGAGAGATTTCGTATGAACATAAATACTGGTTTAAAGAGTACAAATAGAAGAGAACGTAAACTTAATTATAAAAATTGGTCACATTATTTTTGATAGTTTATAAAACGTGAAAATTAGTCTAGCTCAACTCTAATACCCATCAGTTACCTTACGATTTTAAACGTTTGCATTAAAAGATTCTTTATTAGTTTAAATAAAAACACTAAAAACAGTTACATAAAGATGAATTAACTGACATCCTTTCAGGAAAACTTTTAATATTCGTATCATGTTATTCCATACGAAATCATAAATTTCCGAATAACGAACAACAAGAAAACTTCCGTATTTTTCTTAGTATATTATTTTGGCTTTTATTTAAGATGAGAAACTGAGATGAGTTCAACCGAAAAGTCCGGCAATTGTCCAAAAAGATTCACAGAAACTGGCGCATCCGGAAAATTAGAGCTATCCCGGACGTCCACAGGGGCGAAAGGATGCAAGCGATAACGAATCAGATCGACCTGTGACCGGAAAGAATCAAGAAAAGGCCTATAAGGATGTGTTATCATCGTATACGGTGAATGACTTGTTTCTTGCTAATTCGCCCAATCAATAGTCTTTCTCCAGTCACTCCTGTGATATTGATTCATTTTTTATCCGTTAGAATTCTTTTTTTTTTTTACTTTACCCATGCTGATCTAGAAAACAATGTTAGCCAGGGTTTGATTTTGTGTCATTGAAACACAAAGGTTCTTACAAATATTTGTGTGACTATTTTTTTGTTTCGATATTTCAATGCTTCTTCGGAGAAATCTTCTAATTTACATACGCATCCTCAGGTTTCAATACAACTGGAACTATGAAAAATTGTAGTTGCAAACATAACAGTAAGGGACTGTCCATTAATTATGTCGCACATTTTTTTCGACATATTTTACTTCCCTTCTTCTCTTTGTCACAAAGTATCACCCTTCACCATAGCCCCTTCCTCGCCCCCTTTGTCACATGTCACGCTATTTTCATAAACATATTCTTTAAAAAAATGCGCGATGTCACATTTCTTGCTAACCCCTTCTTCCTCTTTTTGAGGAACTGTCACAATTTCACGAACATCCCCCCCCCCGCCTCAGATATCATTTGTGGACAGACCTTAAGCAAATCTAGTTTGAAATTCAATTTCTTATGAACATTACTTAAATCTGTAAACATCCCCCGTAATTTTTTTAACAACAGGGATAACGTCGGTCTGAAAGTTCAAAGTATACTAATTTACAATTTGAAAGTCAGACAAACTAGCTTTGTTTCCCACTATTCTTTCATCGCTTAGAGCAAATGTTTTTCATCTGATTTAATATCTGATGGCTGGAAGAACGTAGATAAACCAGAATAAAAACCACCATATTTTAATGGAGTGCAATACAAGGACATCAAGTAAAAACACGTTTCTGTTGCAGTTTTTAAGAGTCAAATTCCAAGTATTTATTCACCGGCTCTGAAACCATGATTTTGATATGAAAACGTTTTTATATCAAAAGTAAATGCTTTGTTAAGTGTTAACTTGAAAAAAAAAAAAAAAAAAAAAAGAAGATAGAAAGAAAAAGAAAAATGAAAATTTTACAAATACTGCCCTTTATTTTCCCACGGCAGCTTTCGTATAAGACATTGATTCCCAACCGGTGGTTCGCGAACCACCAGGGGTTTGCTAGATGTACAAAGCAAAATATATACTTTAATGGCGGAACTTTAAAACGCTTACTTCAGTTTTCTGTGTAGCTCTTTATCTGAAAATAGTTCATTAAAACTTGATAACTAATGCTTCAAGGAGTCTATGCGAACGTCTAAAGCATTTTCAATTAACTTTCAACGATTATAATATGAACCGTTTGAGCTTAAAACATCAGCGGAAGATTATCAATAAATATTTTTTTCCTCAGAAAAAATGTTACAATATAAGGTATGCAGTAAAAAGAATGGTTATGGAATAAAATGACCCAACATAATTTCTCATTATATCTGAGAAAGCAATTCATTTTATTTGTGCAAAAAAATACTCTAGTAGTAGAAGAGAATAAAAAATATTTTTGTAGTAAAAATTACTTTTATGTGCACCAAAATGAGTTAAGTATCATCTTTTCAAATTGTTTTTTTCAAAAAAAGGAGAAAAAAATGTTTTTGTTATAGTTATGGGCTTTTGAGGAACTAAAAAAAATGTTATAAAAAATTCTTTATTTTTTAATTTTTAGTATTGGGCAATTCCACTGTTACGAACGTAACAATCACAGATTTTAAATACACATAATTTCAAATTGGTTTTATAAAAAAGCTATATTTTTTTTCTGTTGCATAGTTTGATGTTATTTATGCTGTTAAAAATTTGGGTGCAGATTGCTTGATTACAAAAAGTAACAAAAAAAAATAAAACTGCCTGCTACGGACGTAACTCAGAAAACAGTAAAATGTAGGGAAAACCCGGGCAACGTGAATACCTTAAGCTTTTCTTGATTATTGTCGTTTAGTTATAACTTTAGAAATTGAAACAAATGTTTATAATCAGTCTTCATTTAATGAACTTGCGTAATGCAATAACAGTTGTCCTTAATATTAATTACACTATTAGATATAAGGCCAGTTTTCAACGATGGCATAAATATCCACTTTGCCCAACACCCCGGGTAAAGTGGATTCGTTACTAGGGCAAAGCGAGCAGCAACATTATTTGTCATGAAACTAAACATGAAAAATAAAATAACCATCGAAAATTAAAGGAACATATCCGAAAACCATTTTTTTGCTACAATGGTAATTATTGTAGTTATTGCAAACAAATAATATTAAATTTAAAAATAAAATAAACGCCGAAAATAAAAGGAACGTATTTAAAAACATTTTTTTGCTGCAGTACTACTTACTGCTGTTATTACAAACAAATAAACTAAACTTAAGAATAAAATAAGCATTGAAAATTAAAGGCTCATATTAAAAAGTATTTTTCTACAATACTAATTATTGCAGTAATTATTGAAACAAGCAAAGACATTTTTTAAAAAATCAATATCTAAAATTTAGGAACTTATAAAAAAGAAAAAAAAACATTTTTCTGCTACAATATTAATCATTGCAGTTATCACAAACGAAATCATTACCATATTCGAATGCTGAACACTCTTTATGACACCACTGAGAACTGAATGACTGTAGCAATTCGTAGAATATCCAGGTTTAAGTGAAGCGGTGGGAACATCATTACCTTGAATTTATTCTGTTGTTTCAGATCCCATGGAAGTATAAGGACGGTCTTCAATGGTAGTATTGTCTAGGGATCTTAATATTGAGAAACTTCCAGGTTCGGATGAAGTGACTTGTTATAACCGGGCAAAGTGAATATGGTATTCACTTTGCCCAATCCGCTTTGCCCTTCGGGTACATTTTTGAGGTTACTAAAAATTACTAACAAACCAGAGCATCTAAACTAGTCGTCTACGGATAGTTGAAAGCTACATAATCGTACATCAAATCCTACTCATAACAAAGAACATGTCACAAATAGTATTAAAGCTATAAATGAAACACTGACCTCTGTTAACTAATATTATTTTCCCCAAAACATATTTTGTTCGCTCACTGGCGTCGCGTGAGGGGAACTCGTCCCGACGTGTTTGCCCCACACGGAGCGGCAACAGGCGACCGTTGCTATGACAACGCGGCAGCCGGCCAACTAATTATTTGGGAGTCATAGGCTAAATTCGCTTTGCCCAGGGTATTCACTTTAGCCGGGTTTCCCCTATACATTGTCATACAATTGCCAATATTCCTCTGAATTATTCATAGATTTCTAAAATTTTCTTTTAAATACTACTTGTTCTAGAGATTTCAAGCTTTCTAAAACCACAAAGTTTTCATTGATATTGTTTAAAATTTATGATAGAAATTAATATGTTTGTTACGGTCATAACGTGTCTGATATGCTAATTGCACAAAGCAAATAAAAGCTTAGATATGTGTACTAAATATTTTATTTAAGATAGTGCAATGGTAAGGGAGACTGGGGCTACTTGATCCCTAGGGGTACATAATTCCATAGCCAAAAATGTACCAAAATCATTAAGTACAGATCTGAAGACTGACAATTACATTAATGTTATACTTGTACATAAAAACTGGCAACTTTTTTTTTTTTTTTTTTAGCCATTTTGTTTTAGCTCAAGAGATGAGCATCTGAATGTGTCAACGGAGACTTTTTTTTTTGGAAAGCATTCGGAAGTTTACATTATCCATTAAATGCAACTTTAAAAAAATTCCGAAGTATAATGTTAAAGTATAGACAGTCTTTAATAACTGAGACATATTTTTAGTAAATTGTCACGGATTGTAAATGATAGAACAAGTATATTTGTAAAAATCGCATATTAGGGATACTTGATCCCTTCGTTTAGAGGGATACATTATCCCAGGGATCAAGTGTCTATGTAACTATTATGTGTTTATATAACTATAAACACAATGAGAACAATATAGATGCTGTTTACTTAGTCGACATTATTTTTAAACATTCAAAACCATGTTAACATTATAAAATTTATCATAGTTTGAGTGATAGATTTAAACAATCACTACAGTAAGTATGCTAAACAATGAAAATATCAGTTCGCACTTGTAACCCACGTAACACCTCAAACATCTAAACATAAACTAACTCTACTGATAAATTATGTTTCGATCAGCCAAATGAGGTTGAACAAGTTGAAGTAGATGTTAAATCTTTGTTTGAAAGAAAAAAAAAAGATTTTGCTATAGTTAGATTTACAACAAAAAGGTGAGTTGTCTATTATGTATACCCATTAGCGGATAGAAGGCAAAGTTGGATTTTTATAGTTTGAAATAAGTTTTCGCTAAAGCGGAAAAAGTAATAAGCTTAATCAATCTATTTTTCCTGAAAAATTGACAAATTGTGTTAAGCTGCACACATCCAGTTCGGTTGAGCGGAACTTTAAGATCCATAACAAACGAATTGTTTGCATTTGACTTTTCAGGTTTTGAAAACATATAAGCTAGGCTTTCTTTCTTATAAGTACACTGATACATTTTCCTTCTCTCATTTTAAAAATGAATTCAATTGATGAAACTCTTTATTTTATTATTGCAAGACTAGAAGCAAATAAGATCACTTTTGTGCTTGTCATCCTATTTTTTTTATTTCTTGTAATTTTAGCTACATTACGCTCCTTTAAAAAAAATTGTTAGTTTTATTTATAAAATATAGTATTTTGTTCATAATTATGTTTTACATTTATGTTCACATTTATGTTTATGACATCTCTCTGTCCGGATCTCTCTCTGTCTGTCAGGATCTCTGTGACGCGCATAGCGCCTAGACCGTTCTGCCGATTTTCATGAAATTTGGCACAGAATTAGTTTGTAGCATGAGGGTGTGCACCTCAAAGCGATTTTTCGAAAATTCGATTTTGTTCTTTTTCTATTCCAATTTCAGAAACATTTTCCCGAGCAAGATTATCACAAGATGGACGAGTGAATTACCAAGTTATCATAACGTGGAACCGTAACATGGGCAAGCCAATTGGCGGGAAATTCATCATATATTATTTGTAAATATACAGGCGAACCAAAAGACCTTTAATTTTTCTACTACGGGCAAAGCGGTGCGGGTACCATTAGTGGATAATGCAACCCAAATTCAAAATAATAGAATACTTTTCACGTTTTGTAAAAAAGTTTATTCTAACCAAATATAAGTGCAAATTAGGAATTTAAACGAACGTGCCACCTTTCTTAGACCTTAAAGTGTGCATTTCATTTCAAATATACTCAATTAAAAATTATCTTAGACAGAATAATCCAAAACTTTATAGTGACGAAGATTTACATTGAGTCAAAAAATTAGAATATTCAAATCAAAGGGGGAAAAACACTTTCAAAATAAACAATATCAATAGTAAAATGCGTTACATTTTGCTGAATTCCATGCTTTAATCCTTCCGCACACGGATTCAACCACCCGCTTACATTAATCACTTCTGACACTGTTTCCATACCTTCTTAAATGCGGCAAGGAGCTCAATTTTGTTGACGGGCATCAGGTCTTGAATCGCTGTCTTTAAACTTGACAGTACCATAAATTCCTGATCGTATTGAGATTGGTAGAGTTGTTTGAGCAGTTTAATACCGAGTTTCTTCTTCCTGTTTAAAATCTATGAGTCGATTTAGAGATATGATACGGAGTTGAATCTTGCTGAAAGACAAAATATGACACTAAATATGTAACTGCTGTGCCTCAGATGAAGTATTATCCAGTATTATTTATGAACAGCGGAAGTTAAGCATTGTTTTATTTTAAGATACATACAATTGCCCAATTCCAGCAGCCCTCATGCACCCACAAGCCAAAAAAGGATGCGTCAAATTGGAGAGAACGTCTTACACAAGATTTATCATACGCTTTACTTTTTAAACGCCAAACCCGAACACTTCTTTTTTTTGTTCAAAGATATATAAAAAAAAAAAAAATTTGAATTTTGACATCTTGAATTCAAATTATGTTTCTCGCAATCACGAGTGTGTGTGTAGGCGTGTGTGTTTGTGTGTGGGCGTATGTGTTTGTGCGTACGGGTTATGTGTATGTGTGTGTAGGCATGTGTGTTTGTGTATGTGTGTAGGTGTATGTATGTGTAGGTGTATGTGTGTGTAGGTGTATGTGTATGTATGTGTAGGTGTATGTGTGTGTAGGTGTATGTATGTGTAGTTGTGTATGTATGCGCGTGTGTAGGACATGGATGTAACCTGGAGACGGCTTTCGCTAGAGGAGCAGCATCGTGAGGAGCCCGTCGAGGATGATGGTGCGGAGGGTGGTGGTGGGAAAAATCAAAGGAACGTCAAAAATAGTCAAGTGAGAACAATAAGCAATCGTGATTGCTCAAAAAAAAAAAGATTAATTACTGAATATAATACTTTTCCAGCTTTGTTGCTCCTGTATGAGCTTCTCTTTACTCCAGGAGAGTCAAGCAGTTTCTTTTTCATGTTTATCATTTGGTAGATCCGCAATTGAAACTGTAATTTATGCAACCGTCCAAGTGTAGTTTGCGTGGACACGATAACTACAGATTCTTCCCAATACTTATGGACGTAAGAAGCATCTTTCAACGATTATTTTGGACGATTTATTTTAATTTGAGTTCGTCTCTGACAGTTGTTACAATTTTCTACCTCGTTTACTTCGGTTGTTTTTTAGTTGGCCAGTCCTTCTATATTCCTTTAAAATCTTACATACCGTAAATTGTAAAATGTTCATTTGAATTGAGTTGGATAGTTTTTTTTTTTAACTTTAAGCAATTATACAATAAGTAACCTCGTTTTTTCTCCTATTTATCAACTTGACGATCCATTTTGAGCAACAAAAGTCTTTTAACAGGGCGTAAAAGTATTCGGGTGCCAAGCTCCATACTTCTGACAAACTATCGGTTAACAGGCATGCAATTATTTTCGCTAATTTTTAAAATTCACATTGAATGAATAGATTATTCTAATTTTTTGACCCATATAAAAAATTAGAATAATATTCCGATGTGTAAATGATACATAAGTTGTTTAAAATAATGTCTGAAAAGTTGTTTAAATGGATTTACCCATTCATGAATAATGTGTTTTACTCTTTTTAATTTTCGTGCGTTCTTTTTTTCTGACTCAAGAACAAAGTGTCTAGTGAAATTTGAAACTACTTTATTTTGTGTTCACATCATTATAATCTAATAAAGAAAATTAGAAATGGTGTTATTTTTTAGAATTATTATGTAGAAAACTAAAATAAATTGCCGATCTAATGAAAAGTCTTTGTATTTTCTCAGTGGGATCAAGTATTCCTCATGAAGGGATCATGTATCCCTTCATGTGGGGATACATGATACATGATCCCTTCATGAAATTTTTGAAAAAAATTATTTTCCCAAAACTAGCCGTTTGATTTCAACTAAAAAAAATACTGTTAGGTACAGGAAAAAATTAACTTTGTTCACGTACTAAAAAAAAAAATTGCAGCAAAGAAAAAAAATTGAAAATTAAAGTTGGATCAAGTATCCCCAGTCTCCCCTATAAATTAACACATTATTTTGACATTTTAAGTTATACTTTAATAGTTTTCAAATATTTGGGGAGGTAGGGAGCAGGGCTCCCTGCATATACCCTCATGTAAATGTAAAAATGAATTAGTGCATCATAAGAAGTAAAATTATCCAAGGGGAAATTAAGCAAAAGAAAAGTGTAGAATTATTCAGTTACAAATAATTTTTTCAACTTCTTAATATGAGCATGGGGGTGGGGGGGTGGGGGGGGGAATTACAAACCTAACTTTAGTAAAGTTGTTTTTCCTCCTGAATTTGTAACCATTTTTCGGAGTACTTTTACAGTTTGAGAACTTTTGATGATTTTCTCAATCTCCCACCAAACATATTAAATGCAAATCTCTTTTAAAATTTAACATTTCCCTTTGATTTTGATCGCTTGTTAATAGAATTGGCTTGTTTTTGCCAAAGGTGGAAAAAAATGATCGAAACTGTCATCAGAAAAATACATTTTGACTAAAATTTGCCTAAGCAATCTAAATCTTGCTGAAAAAATATATGTGCCTTATCTGAGGATCAGATGTAACTGGTTTAATTTTTATTACTTTCAACTCTGATGTAATTATATTTTAAAATTTTTTAACCTATACAATAATCAATGTATTAATGAAACTGAAATCTAAGTATTATTTTTTGTGGAGAGTAAATAATAATGAAGTAACTCAATAACTTTGGTTTAAACTGTTAAACAACAGAACAAATTGTTATCACTAAGTTAATTTTTAATAAAGAAGTAATATCGATTTGGCAATGCTGTCAGAGTGATAGAAATTTGAAGAGAAAAACTATTATTAATATATGTGATATAAATTTGAAAAAAAAACTTTATTAATGAACATTCCGCACAAAATGCTTTGGATTTCATCATGTCAAATGATAAGAGTAATTTTCTTTAAAATCTACTTGGAGAACACATTTTTTTGTGTGTCACACACACACACACAGATATATATATATATATATATATATATATATATATATATATATATATATATATATATATATATATATATATATATATATATATATATATATATATATATATATATATATATATATATATATATATATATATATATATAAACTCTTAAAAATAAGTGCATTGATAAAGCAAAGTTTGAAAAATTAAGGAACTTTCCCTCTAGAATATTTTTATGCAAGTTAGTAAACATTAATTGCTAGTGTAGAATTATTAACACTAATTAATTTATTGCATAATTTAGAGAGCAAAATATTTTACTCGGAGAGGAACACACGTGTATTTCAATAATTTAAAAAAATAAAATTAAATATCCACTAACATTTATAAAAATTTGAAAATCAGAGCGTCAGAAGTTTGTGTCATATTATATGTTATACATTATATTTTCATTGTCCATCCTGTACTTTTTTTTGTATTTAATTGGAAATATACATGTGTTACGGACGCAACGTACTGCTTTTTGTTACGTCCGAAACAAAAAATGTTACGTCTGTAACGCATTCGTTTAAAAAAACTAAAGAAAGTGTAATGTTTTAAACTATGGTAAACAATTACTCTAATAAATTGCTAAATGGCCAAAAATGGATTTCTTTTAATTTTGATTTTTTAGGAAGTAATGCATTTTATTATAGTATCATGTTAATAAACTGTTTTGTATATAATTTTGTTTATTTTTATTTTTTAACTAAAAATAAGAGTTTGAAAATGCGGTATTCTTTCCCGATTGTTATCGAGAACCGAATATCATACTTCCAACTAGGGGAAAAATTTATTATTTAACCTTCATTTAAAAATAAACGCAATTTTCTGAAAAAAAACATATTTTAAGCTTTACAATGATATATAATATAGCAACATAACTGCAACATGAAATTTTGACCTACTGGTTTCACTTTTCATGGAACTGCCCTGTTATCATTGATTTATAACTTACTAACTTCAAGGGGTTCGTCTATTTCTTTAAGATATTGTAAAGGGTTCCCAACGGAAAAAGGTTGGGAATCGCTGGTATAAGAGATACATAAATGTGCTTTCAATCCCTAATGTACCCATTTGTACTACTTCTTCAAGTTCTTGCATACCTTGTTCATTTTTTTTTTTTTTTCAATTTGTTGTTATTTCGTTATTTTACACTTACTTCGTGCACGCATGGAGGTGGAACACATGCATAACAACAAATATTTAAATACATTTGATGCTTTAGCCGCAATTATGCGTTGGTTAAGTGTAGAATATATTATTTTTCATATTCTCCATTTATATATATATATATATATATATATATATATATATATATATATATATATATATATATATATATATATATATATATATATATATATATATATATATAAGATAAAGCAATACATGGAATCACCATTGACGTCCTTTTGTACCTGCCTACGTAGCATATCTCCTGAGACTATCAAGAATTTACCGCATGCAAACTTCTGCTGAGAAGAAGTAGCATTTTGCTCTTAGTTGGTACAGGATTAAAGCAATAAGAGCAAAAGTTGCCCTTTAAAAACAACACAATATCGCCGGTGACACTAATGCAACGATACGCTTGCTCGAGATTTTGAGCAACTAGGTGTGAGTTTTTCACTAAACAATAAATCTGATTGTACAGCTTTCGAAACCGATTATTCGCTTTTCTAACCCAGTAGTAAGTTTAATTCATGACCAACAAAAAGCCCCTATAGTCCAAGAAAATCTTTGACAAAACCACAAGGTATTGTTATGTTGATTATATTTTATTTCAGAAACAAATTTTATTGCGGTTGTTTCCAGTGCTGAGCAATTTTCATAAGTCTGCAACTTTATTTTTTTTAAATTTGGTATTAATGAAGAATGGAGTAATAAACTGAACTGCTTCCTCTCTGAAAGAAAGCTTTTTGCAGTTCATAAATATTTGTAGTTTATTTTTTGTCATAAAGGAAAAAAATGACAGCGTTTTTTCAGAGCAGGTACATTGGTTCACTTTTATTAAACTCAAAAAACACGAAATCTATTCAAACAATTAAGAAAGCAGAACTCTAGTAATGGGGTGTTTTCTTCAGTCAAAAGTACTACTTTTAGTCATTGAAATGGATAGAATGAGCAAAAAAAAAAAAAAAAAAAATAATAATAATAATAATAATAATAATAACATTTACAACCCGTAACATTTTCTCAACAGTTATTTTTTAATTATTTTTTTAAAATGTTCGATTCTTTAAACAATGAGTGGTCTTTTATGACGTCACAAATGATGCACTATGGCGCATCTGTTTATCGCGTTTCAACGTTATGATAATCAAGAAGCGAATTAAATACGGCGCTCTAGCTTGCTATCAATCATATCGTTGCCAATACACGCGAGTAAAGATGCGAATTAAATATTTTGCTCTGTGAATGGCAACATAGAATGGCATTTCATCATTTGTGATGTCATCGGCAAGAAATATAAACAATGAAAGCGCACCGATCACACCGATTTAAGTTTTTTTTTTTTTAATATTAAACTTAAACAAATTACTTAAAAAATAGTTAGATCCTATGTTTTTAAGCATGTACTTTCAGAAAAAAATACTTTTAAAATTTTGGAAACGACCCTATTGCAACAGGGAAATAGATGAAGACCTAAGCTGTGCTGATTCTTGAGAAAATGATGATGGGTTTGGCCTAAAAAAACTCAAAGTGGAAGTTGGTCAATTTAATATTTTAATATGTTATATCGATCTTTAAACTTTATTTTTAATTCTAAACTCAAAAGAACATAAGTTAGTTAAAATATTGGTTGATATTTATCATTAAAATTGTTATAGAAGTTGTTTTCGGAATGCGAATAATATACTCCGTGCTCAGGGCACATTGGTCCGTTTCAAAGAGTTGTGTTGAAAAATTAATATACAAAAGGGTACATAAAATGCACCGCCGGCTCAGCTATTCCATCCGAGGACTGCAGTTTTGCGCTTTTTAGCACTCATCAGCCAGGAATAGGAAGTAACTGAGCTGGAGGTGGAAAACCTCAAAAGGAGCCAAGAGAGCCAAACAAATCGAACATTTTCGAAGAAAACCCTGGGATGATGAATAATATTAAATGAAAATCATGGTGGAATATCAAACTGTTCAGTTCATTTTTTAATGAGGTAAAAAATTAAAAGTAGAAAAATGGACCAACGTGCCTCAGTTGCCTCTAAACTTCTACGTTATACGAACTGAATTTGAACTTCATGGGGTTAAAACATTGATTTTTCTATCGGTCAAACTCAGGTCGGCAATTCCAAAATTGGCATAGTTGCGTTACTCGAACCGATTTCGGGCGTCACAGGCAAGCTACCAGGTTTAAGACTAAATACTACTGCTAATTTGTTTTACATCATTACCATAATACATTTTACTTCTGATTGCAGTAATTTCTAAAGTCGTTTAACTTCAGAATAACAAAATTTTTGATGCACTAAAGAATAAATTATTATTGTGAAATTCATTTCTTTTAGTTGCGAAATAAGATGGAAATGTATGGCACGGTAAAGATGGAAATGTTTCCACCATTTTGGAAACTCAAAAGTTGAGGCTTATGCCTGGATAGTGTTCGAAGGAGGCAAATCCTTGTTCGCCACTAAAGGTAAACGCATCCTAACGGAGGAGGCGGAGAGAAGATTCCAGCTGACGTCATTGATCCACGGATTGGAGGAGAAGACTCCTCCGCCTCACAAGCGATCTCGCAGCCGAGAGTGCCGTACACGCGGGAAAAATTCTCTTTCGAAGAAACAACAAGTGGTTGCGCCACAACTTTCTTCTTCCACTTTGAGGCTTTATCCCTTTTCCACTTTTCTCTAAAGGCAAACTTTTCTTTTCCATTTAGACTTTTTTTTTTCACCGGAAGTGAGCCTAAATTCTTTTCCCCCTCTGTATGGGGGATAGAAAGAAAATGAAGAAGACGAAATATTTCGAAAGAAAACTTCATTGTCCTCTCTAGTAAAAAGGTAATTGCTGCTTTTATTTCTCTTTTCTTGTATTTTTATGTTTGTAATTTTTATTATTATAAAGTGCATTTTCCTGCAAAGTTTGAACAGTGGCGTTTGCTGAGTTTATCTTCGCATAAAATCAAAAAAAGAGATTGAAATGGGATTGTTGGAAAAAGGATGTACAGCAGATGAATTTTTACTGATCATTAATTTTTTGACAAATTATTTGGTTTAATTGTAAGCAGTAAAAAGAAGTGTATTATTTTTATTCTTTCATTTCTATATTTGTAAAACTTGTCTATTATTGTAATATTTATCTTGGTAGAAATACTTGTTTTACTTCCTTCAACTACTTGTTACATTTTCCAAAATTGCAGCTTTAAAATATATCAGTGAAAATTTTTATTTAACGTAATATTTAGGTTAGAATTAAAAGTGATTGACCAATTCACAATCTGTTTTTAAAAAATATGGTTTCAAAAGTTTTTTCCATCATAAATTAACAGTACTAATTTCCTACTTAGGAATTTTTAAAATAGCGAGAGGAAATTTTTGTGTTGTGCATTAGTTAGAGGTACCCTTTTGCTGGTTCGTATAGCACTTTTTTTCCCATTTAAACCCCTAACAAACCGGAAGCATCAGCATAAAGTTTGGTCAGTTTTTCTCGATCGTTAAAAATTTAATTTAAAATGTTTCTAATGTTGTGTACCAAATAATAGTTTTTAAGCACATTTTGAATTTATAAAAATGAAATTCAATTTAACCGTTAATTTACTGTTCAGACTATCTTACTCAACGCTAAAATATTGTCTTCCACATTTTTAAATCAATAACTTTAAATCAATGACTTGAATCAAGCATATCTTCGAAAACCTATATTATTTGGAAAATTTCAAAAGCTCAAAATCCGCAATTCTATGCATTGCTTAGGTCCAGTCTTAAAATTATTTGGCTAATTTTGTTAACTATTAACTTGCTAATTTTTGTTTTTGGCGACGATGACAAAATCCTCGCTCTTGTCCCAAACTAACAGGACCAACGAAGTACACTAAAAGCCTTCAATAAAATATTTAAAAATATTTTTAAACCTAAAGTCTGTTTCTATACACTTGGTTATCCCTAAAAAAAATATGGAATATAAGTATAAGATTTTTTGAGTGCACCGCTTTAAAGTTACAGTTAATCTTAATATATTAATATTTAAATAAATTTTAAAGTTGCCAATAAAATGTAAATTAAAAATTCAGGGAAGAAAAAATATAGGAAATATAGTAAAAGCTATTCGTAGAAACGCCTATTTCTTGTCTTAAATTTTGAATTTAAATTATTTTGACTGCTTTAAAATTTACCTAAGTATAAAGACATAAAGATTAACTTCTGTTTTGAAGGTTGTACTGAGGGAATCATATGCTTATTTTATTTCATACTTTTTAGTGTGAACCAAGCCTATATAAAGTCTTCAGAATAAAAAAAAATACATTTTATTTTAAAGTATTTTCTCTTTGAAATTTTTTTAAGGTAAAATGTTCCGAAATTTAAAGCAAATTTAACTGTTCTCTATCCTTATTCAATCCTAGAATCAAAAAGCAAATTTTAGCAAGTAAATGGGAAGAAGAAACTTTTCTAAACGATTTTAAACTGATTACTTGACTTGAGTCAAAGAAAGATCGAAAACCTGCATTGTTTGAAAAATTTAAATTGCCTAAAGTGTACAAATATATGCTTGCTTAGATTCAGCTTTGAAATTAATTTGTTAATTTTTTATAGAACTTTTGACTTTATAAATTCTATTATTTTTCACTGTTTTTGCCAACAGTTAAATAGCGGAAGTATGTTAACTTTACAATTATTATTTCTTTTCATTGTTTCGGCCACCGGAAGTAAAACGCAGGTATCATGACAGAGAATGTCATTCTGAATTTATTTGCTTGTATAATATAAATTTTAATAAGCTCTTCGTCTACATAAAGGAAACGCGAAAAAAAGAAAAAAAAAAAAAAAAAAAAAACCCGGGAAATTTAGCTTTTAAAATTGAAGCAATCACAGAGATCAGCTTTTTTAAAAAGGATAGATGAATGATTATATTAATAAAATTATGGCTTTTAAAGGAAAGCATTAAGGTGGAGTTTTTTTTATTAACTTTAATTTCTCGAAGCAATGTGCATTTAGAATGTGGTTTTAACGTGGACACCATGTTAATATATATTGTTTTATTCTAAAATATTAATTTTTTCTATTTTATTACAATAATAAGCCTCACTATATTGTGAGGCTTTATTTAATTTTTAATGAACTAGAATTGAGTGCACAAAAAAGAAATGTCCCGGGAACATCGTCATCTTTTAGTAAAAGTTTACCATCGCACGAAATAGGGCAAGCTTTTGAACTGCTCAAGGTAACACTGCTCCGCAGTTAAGAACTCTTTTCGTCTCTAAGTACTAACTCTCTTCACTAAGTTTTGATTTCATTTTTGCACTCTTTATACAGTCCTTTTGATTTGAATCTCAGGATCAAAACGTGTCGACTTTTTTTTTTTTATTACCTTATGCTCGCATGACTAATGACTAAAAATTATGATAGCAAACGTAACTGTAACTGCACCAAACATTCGGTTTAAAAAAGTAACTGCGCCAAACATTCGGTTTAAAAAAAAAAAATCGCACAAATCCTACATAGATGGTACAATCATTGGCGGATACAGAGGGAGGGTCATGGGGGTCATGACCTCTTCCTTAACAGTCGAGAACAATATTCGTCCACATTGCGTTCAAACACATTATGCGTAACATGTAAAGGATTTGCAGTATCTTTTCAATTCATCAATTACTTTTGAAAGTTAATACTTGAACAACTTTTTGTTTCATCGCTTATGAAATTAATTTACAACGTTTATCCCCAATTTGGTGCCTTATTCGTGGGGGATTTGGTGCTTTTTATTGATTAAGCAGATTCAAAAATATTTCATACGTTTGTTCATGGGGGTAGGGGGTCATTCTTCAGCATGGACCCCCCCCCCCCCCCTAAAATAGTTTTCTGAATCCGCCCTTGTGTACAACAAATGGTAATTTAACAAACATCATAGTATATTTAAAGCTTTAGTTTCAACTACCATTTCAAATGGAGTATAAATGAGAAAGCGCAAGGGTGACCCTGCTTTATTCAAACGCCAAAGTGTTTGAAACTAAAAACAATGGACAAATCTTTGTTAAGGAATCATGTAACACATTACTTATCTATTTTCAAATGTCTTGTATACAGTTCCATGCAATTTTGTTGCAAAAACCTTGTTGTTTTTATCTTGATCAGCGTAAAGTCTGCTTATTTATGGATTTGTTTTGCTTCTTTACCACATTATCCGGAATTTGGGTTGCATTTGGCCCCAGTTAGGGGCCATTAATTAATAATGTGAGGATGATTTTTGCAAATTTTGACCCCCCCTCTACCTTCATGTAAGGGTACGTAAGATTTTTCGAGCCCCTCCCCCTATTCTTACGTAAGATTCTATTTCGTTACTCAAAATACTAAACTGTTAGAAAAGGATTAGTTCCTAAAACTAAAACTCTGACGTTTATCAAAACTTTTATTTTTCAACAGATAAATCATATTATTTTATTGCTGTCAACTACAAGTGTTGTTTAGAAGAGGATCAGTTCCTAAAACTAAAACTCTGACGTTTATCAAAACTTTTTATTTTTCAACAGATAAATCATAATATTTTATTGCTGTCAACTACATATTTATTACTGCAGCAGAGCCTGGAAAATCTGAGTCTCGAAAGTTCGAGGTTCCGCTTAATCCGAGGTGCTTTATTTATATTTTAAGTTACATTTTTCGGCAGCTAAAAATTTAATTTTCATGAAAATCTGAAAATAGAGATATTTTGCTGTTGTAAAACTTATTGACTACGTTCAGTAAACAATAAAATACATTAAGAGGTTTATTATGTTTTGCTTGCTTTGCACATATAAATGCGTGCGGATATCGAGAAAAAATTAGGTTAAAA
Source organism: Uloborus diversus (assembly GCF_026930045.1). Lineage (NCBI taxonomy): Eukaryota > Metazoa > Arthropoda > Arachnida > Araneae > Uloboridae > Uloborus > Uloborus diversus. Next base: position 87,691,104 of record NC_072735.1, read on the forward strand.
TTTGTCTAATAGCAACTGAAATGAAAATTCATGTTAATGTTTGAGTGTTTTTTTTTTTTTTTTTTTTTTTTGTGAAGACCATAATTCCTTTTCTTTATGCAAGAAAGAAGAAGGTTATCCTCCTTATGTCTTCAGAGCTGTGTACATTTTAACTGTGGAAACATTTTCCGGGTAAGCCGAGTTTTCAATAATCTGAGGTGACGTGAGCCCCAATTACCTCGGATTTTCGAGACTCCACTGTAGTATATTGTTAGATAAATATCTAGTCTTTGGAATACCATTTATTGGTAGTTTAAAGTACGTTTTTAAGTGATCTAGAATTATAAACCAGTAAAACCTAAAAACCACTAAAACTTTTAAAATTATAATCAACTAGTTTTTAATAAATTTCCAAGAAAATAAATTAAAATACACTGGTGGACAATTGCTAAGGACGGATTCCAATGCGCTGTGTAGCGCGTAAAAAAGTAAGTGTAATTCGATGCCAAGTGAAATAAACTGTCAGAACTCTAGAACATTGCAATGACGATAATTTATTGTGCTCTGAAATCCAGAAGGCGTTGAAAAGTGTTCAAAGGACGAAACGGTCATTTTGGGATGAATACGTAAAAGTGAATAAATGTAATTACCGTCCCCAGGCATTCCGGCGTAAGATGTCAGTATGGGATATGGCTACCATGGAGAGCGATGCAAGCTTCCACACGTCATTTGATGCTCTACACAACTTTATCCAGCAGCTGTTGGGGTAATCTCATTCTTCTGTCAGTCATGGATAAGAGTGTTCTTGCTTATTGGAGAGCGTTGTCGACAAGCAAGACTGATCCCCAAAGCATCCCAAACATTTTCAATATGATTCAGATTTAGAGAAAATACTGGCTATCCGATGAGCTGAATATTTTGAGTGAGCTAGACACTCCAAGACGGAGATTGATAATTACATGTTACGTTGCCATATATAAAAACGAATTTATCGCCCACAGTACCACAGAACACGTGAACATGAGGTAGTAGAACAACATTAATGTATAATTAGTCGTCATAGTCTTGTTTTGAAGCACACAAATGCCTTACGGTCATTGATCATAATGCTACCCATACCATGACACAACTTGTAAGATATTAGTCCTTTTCTCTTATGTTTGCCGGCTTGTATGCTGTACCATTCTCATATCAGGTGAGTTGTCGTACAGAATTAGACGACAGACTGAACCTGCTTTCATCTGAGAATAGTACCCAAGCCCAGTCGACTTCTCTCCAAATGCGATAAGGAAGACATCATTACAAACGAGCAAAACACTGACTTGTAGACAATGGGATGTACAAAACAAGCTGACGGGCGCATAGTCTTACTGCATTTAAACGTCTGGCTACAGTTTTTCGGGATATTTGCTTGCTAATAATAGCGGGAAACTGCTTAGCTACCTCAGTAGCTGTGTTGCACTGGTTCCTTTTCGTTCCTAGACCTAAGTACCAATCTTCTGTTCACGTCGTATTGCTTACAAGACCTCCCTCGTGACATTTGCTACACATTCCATTTGTTTAAAATGATATCCAAACTCTAGAAACAACTCTGTGTTAATCTCCCTGGCAACATCTAAATTTTTCTGCCCTTCTTCGATGTTCCTAACAACACGACCACCCATAAAATCTTCTAAGGGATGTCGGGAAGGCACACCGAAAAATGCAAGTTCGTCAATTGACTCTTTCCCGTCAAACTTTGCTTTTGAACAACAACAGTCATCACTCGCCCAATCCTTTATATCGCTTATCAGCGCTCTCACGTTACCAGCAACGTCGTGAGTCTAAAATTTACATACTCACAACACATCTTACTGTGTCCCGAACTCATGCTAATTTCCATATTTCTTTGCTTTCTATTTTGTGGTTGCTAACGCTGCTATTGTCATCGTCCTTAGCAATTATCCACCAGTGTAGTTAAAACGAGATCAATTCAGATCATCTAGACTGAATGTTTTTTTTTCTACATAATGCGGTATTAATTAAAGATAAAAGATGCCATACATAGTGCGCTTCTTTAATTATATTTTACACTGTTCAGTCTTTGTAAAACAAGTAAAAAACAGCTCATCAGTTTTTTTACCTTCCCAGCGTAAATGAAATATAATCCCTGCCAAACCATTTGACCGCACGATTTCTTACATAAAATAGACTTGGAAAATATTACGTCAGAATGGGTTTGACCCCCTTCCACCCAACGTAAGGATACGTAGCGATTCCCCCCCCCCCGTCTGCATTAGGTTATTTGCCACTCTATTGTTTCATCAGTAATCTAAGTTCCATTCAGTGAGCGTTAACTATCACTACTTAAATGTTATAAATAGCACGTCAACATTTAAGCGTAAACAGTTGCTTGTTAGGAAATTTTACATTCATCTGCTTTAAAGCATCTATTTTTCATGACAAATTTTGAGTCAAAAAATATAGTTTTGAATGAATTTCATATCTATCTTAAAGCATGAGGTCATTTAAATTATAACTGTAAGCTTTATTGTTATTTGCCGTAGAATATTGAAGTTAGCAATTTACGAAAGTATACATTCTTTCCGTCTCGATGAACCACTTTTGGATTCAAGTAGATATAGCAATTCGTCCATTGCGTGTCAACTCTGAAGTTCAGTTCTGAAGTCACACTGTTAAAACCTGAGGTGCCTTGTGGGTGAACGTTTTCGCCCTAGAATGCAAAGACGGAGCTTTAGGGTGCAATGGAGGCTAGAAAATATGGTTTCGGTGTCTTTTTGCACATCAATGTATGAAAGACGCTAATGAAGGTTCCAACAGCCAGCTAACGGAATAGCAGAACTTCTTCCTCCATTACAGTGCGCATGCGCTCCGGCATAAGTTCAACATCTTAATGGCGAATGAAGAAGTTAGAACGTAGTTATTGATATCAAATTTTCACATTAAAACGATATTGGATTAAAATTTAACATTTCTTGGACAAATCCTCAAAATCTTGCGTAAGTATAGGCATTTAATCATGGTGTAACATTTAGGGCTTTCCAACAGGCATAGTGTTTTTAGAGTTTTGTTTCAAAGTAAACTGACAACTACTTATTGAATAGTTTACCGTTATAAACATTGTAATGTCTTGCTGTTTCTACGAGGGCAAATCGAAAAGTCTTTTCGCCTATTTTTTTTTTTCCAAAAAAAGATACCTACAAGTATTTAGAAATATACGCAGTAAACTAAGCCATTTACACTATTTCTCCACATAGTCACCACACCGGTTCAGAAATTTGTCCCATCGCAGCACTAAATTAGAGATCCCCCTGTCGTAGAATTCTTCCGACTGCCTGTGGAATCACCGTCGAACCGCATTCTTGGCTTCTGTCCTGCCAGAAACTTCTTCAGTGGACTGCAATCTTTAACGGGAAGGTCTGAATTGCAGGTGCATTGCTATGGGAATGCTTCCCTGTGAATTGCTATGGGCTTTTGTCCCTTGTTCTGTACCAAACAAATAACACTTCGCTGCTCATAAGCTGCGGACATCTGAAGAACAACCGTCATCTTAAATGACAGATAGCAGCTCCGCTATTCCGAGCAAAAAGCAAATATGGCTGATACGGTTCAAGGAACTGTCACTGTTGGAAATGTATATGTTTGCTTTGTATTCACAGTCGTATTTTGGCTAAAAAAAAATAGGCGCAAGAGTTTTTGATTTGCCCTCGTATGATGTCTAAAAGTTATTTAAAATATTTATCAGGATTTTCTTGAGTACTGGATAAACATCATTTAGTAATAATCAAAATGTTTAAATTACCTATTATTTGAAAAACAAAGAGTATTTAGAAATTATAATTTTTTTAACTCTAGGATTCTTTTAAAAATAAAATATTGTGTTACTTGCGAGGGATCTCGCGAATTTTTGCCTCAAGTGCCTATCGTTAGCAATATGAAGCAATAATAAATATGCAATGACGAAATTAACTTTTAATGCTACTAAATGTCTATTTCTTCTCAATAAAGTAGCTGCTTCAATGTTACTAGTAGAAAAGCAAAAGTAAAAAAAAAAAACCGTTTGAAAAAGAAATTTCATTTTGTGTTTGAACTAAGGAGTTTCATATCGCGTTTACGTTAATATCTTTCATAGGTGTAATTGCAAGAAATGAATGTAATATCTACGCTTTTATTCCTATTTTTTCTGATTTCTCTTACCAATGCTTTTCCTTTGTAAGAATGAATTTATCGTTAAAAATTTATTTTGATTTTTAAAGCCAAAACGTTTATATTTTTAAAAAGAAAGTGCTTTTAGATTATTTATCTTCAAAATGGACATATTCAAATGTTGAACTATATTGTTACGAGTCCGGCAACTTCAAGAAATTCTTTGATAACGACACAGCTCTTGAAAGAAACACAGGAGATTTATTTACAACTATGTACAAGAAATGTAGTTAACAACTGCTAAATTATTCTTAGCAATTAGGCAAATATCAATTAACACCGTAAACGCAACGGTAACACACGTATTTACATCAAAATACGCAAAGGCTTCACAATAACAGAGCTCATACACGCTTTTCCGCGCAATGGCTGAGACGAGACTAAGCACTTATCACGCCGCCATGGCTATTTATAAATCTATTCCGAAAATTCTACTACGTTCTACCAATTTCTCATATTTTCCTTTTAGTCATTCACGAATCTTATCAATCAGAAATGGGGGACCATATACTTCATTCGAATATAAGGGGGATGTATATTCATTATAAAAAACTACAGAGGTGTGAAATTTATTAGACTTAAGGAGCGAAAAACCGGAAAATCAAAGATTCCGGTCTAAAAATAACCTATAGATTATTTCGAAAAGCCTAATTATGTTTTTTTTTTTCCAGAATGGTCAAAATACCATACATTATTTCCCTGCAAAATTTCATGTTTTACTTTTGTTTCCCATCCTTGGAAACACTGATTCTCATCTGATAACACTTGCAACACTGTTGTCTTGTTGTTTCCAAAAGTGTTTTTTCAGCTGTGAGTGGTGTGAAGTTACTTCTTTTGTGTGTTTTTGCACTATAACCACCAAAAACACTACTTTTTAAGTGATTTAGTGTCACGTACTGGTTTCAGGGAACAGTTTTGGTGTTCGTTTTTACTTTTTCTCCTTCGAACATCGAATTTGGTGAATTTTATGAAATGAGTAAGCCGTCTGACCTTCCACCACGTAAGAAAGCATGGGTTATGCATATGTTAGACGAAAATACCTTTTCATAAAGAAAATGGCCGAAAAAACATAATATTTTCCGAGAACTGTCAGCAGAATCAACGTTTCTGTCAAAAAACATATTAATTGTCCTAAGAGGCTGAGAAAATGTGACAGAAAACACAAAGTGTCTCCAAGACTGGAATGAAAACTTATTCGGATTGTCAAGGCCAACAAAAGAGCAACTAGTAAAGACTTTGCTATCGGTTTGAGGCATTATAGTGTGGAGGTCTGGACACCGCATTGGTCCGGCCACGACTCATCGCCAATGGGATGCCAGCTCGAAGGCCATGCAGAAAAGCCAAAATTACCCCAGCCATGGCAAAGAAAGGTATTCAGTCGTCCTTTGAACATCTCTTGAACATCTTTGGCCAACTGAATCCTTTTCTTTGCCATAGCGGGGGTAATTATGGCTTTCCTGCGTGGCCCTCTAGCAGGTATCCTATTAGTCGTGGCCGGACCAATGAGGTGTCCACCTCCACACTATAATGTTTCAAACCGATAGCAAGGTCTTTACTAGTTGCTCTTTTGTTGGCCTTGTCAATCCGAATAAGTTTTCATTTCATCCTTGGAGACACTTTGTGTTTTCTGTCACATTTTCCTAGCCTCTTTGGGATAATTGATTGTTTTCTTTGACAGAAACATTGATTCTGCTGACAGTTTTTGGGGAAATATTAAATTTTTTCGGCATTTCTCTTTGTGAAAAGATATTTTGGTCTAACATATGCATAACCTATGCTTTCTTACATGGTGGGGGAACAGTCAGCTTACCCATTTTTTAAAATTCACCAAACCGATGTTCGAAGGGGGAAAACGTAAAAACGAACACTAAAACTGTTTTCTAAAACCAGTATGTGATACTAAACCACTTACAAACTTGTTATTTTGACAGTTCTAGTGCAAAAGCACAAAAAAAAAAAAAAAATTCACACTACTCACAGCTGCAGAAAGTTTTCGGAACACAACAGAATGTAATGGCGGGTGTTATGAGATTAGACACACTGTTACCAAAGAGAAGAAACTCATGCAAAACAGGAAAATTTGTGAGGAAATAATACATATTACTTTGACTATTCTGGTAAAACAGAATTAGGCTCTTAGAAAGGATATAGAGGTTATTTTTACATCGGAATCTTCGATTTTCCTGTTTTTTGCTCCTTGAGTCTAATAAGCTTCACACCTCTGTATTTATAGGTTACGTTACTAAGATAATTTTAGATGAAAAATAATGGAGAAAACGCCAAATTTTAGCCAGATTACAACAAATTAATCATAAAAATAATTACTATTCACAGAATTTGTAACAAAATAAACGTATCAATACATTACTCTTGATTAAAATTTTGAACTTTTATGAAACGACTACATTTTATAAAAACGATTTGATTTTTCTGTGGTTGTAATAATTCTGAGTACTTTGGCTGGTTCCTATTAATGATCCATAAATACCTACACTCTTGATGTTCGGTACGAATCATGCTGTAGTGAATGTAAATATCATTTAAGCTACTGAGCAATCCAAGTGGATAAATAAGAGTTAGAGAGCGGATAGAGGAATGAACGTTATGAACACTTCTAAACTATGTTAGAAAATCTGAAATGTGATCAAATGCCTTAAATTACAAGCCTTAATCAGCATTAAATTCAATGTGAAAACGTACCAAAACTTCGTAAATATCACAAAACCAAAGCAATAAATAGAACACAATTGTATTCAAAAACGCACACAACACGGAGGGAGGGGACAGGATCCGCAATAGGACCATCTTTCACCCCTGCTCCACGTTAGGTTAATGGTGCCAGTTTTTCAACCTAGCTAAGGGTGTAATTTCGGCTCCCTATTGGGTGCTGCTGGTGCTACAAGCATTTTGCCCCTAAAAGGTGCCAAATGCAACGTGTAATTTTAACAGTGTACGTTTAGTCTCAATTAACAATAAACAACATGTTTTGTATATAAAAAGGTATCTAAAAACATACCAATTAAGCTTCTTAAAGGTCTTAAACAAAAATTCTTTTGAATCAAACGTGTTGAAGTAAGCAGCATTAGGAAACAATAGGCAGTAGAACATTCATTTTAGGTTGGTTTAGAAGTAGGGTACATAGTATTAAAACTGCACCTCAGAAAAATCGTCACAACTGCAAATTTTACAACTATTCCACAACAACTGCACATCCTCTTCATATACCTAAAAAGTGAAGAAAGTAGTTTGATTTCTTATTTATAAAATTAAATGCATTTTTATTACTAGAAGAAAAAACATGAAATCAGTAACTAACGGTAATTTCTAGCCTCTAGCTGGAATAAATAATATATATATATATATATATATATATATATATATATATATATATATATATATATATATATATATATATATATATATATATATATATATATATATATATATATATATATATATATATATATATATAAGAAAGTAGTTTGATTTCGTATTTATAAAATTCAATACATTTTTATAACTAGAAAAAAACATGAAACCAGTTACTAACGGTAATTTCTAACTTCTAGCTGGAAAAGAAAGGAAAAAGATTTTTTGGAAAAAGAAATGTAAAACAAAACAAAAAAAAAATCGACTAACTTTTGTCGGATAAATAATATCTATTGCACTTAATTTTCAAATGTTATTATTTAAACTAGTACAAACCTTATTAAATTTTACTTCTATATTTAGTATTGAGAAATTCATTTCAGCCTTTGCTCGATATGATTAAAAAAAAAACACATTATTCGCAGGGGATGCACAGAAAATGTTGGGTTCGTTCCAAATCCATCTTCGCATAAAGTAAAAAGAAAAATCTTGACAGATGAATAAAAAAAAGGACAAGCTTATGTGTCAAAAGAAAGTCTAGTCTCATTGCAAAAAGTTCAAATCTGATTGGTTTGGTTTGACAGCTGACACGTTCACTCCAATCACTCTCAACTGTCTATAATATCGCAGGAGAGAAATATGACAAGATTGTAGATTTCTTCAAAACGTTCCCACGCGATTTCGGTACGTGTAAAATTTAACCGTACTTGAATATAGAGGAATTTTTTGTGATGCGATGCTTCATTTTTATTTAACTCTGAAAAATTGCTCTTTGGCTTTTAAATTTATAATTTCACTGAACCTTTATGTGATTGATTTAATATTTCGTCGCATTGAGGGTGCCGATAATCTTTTGTTAAGAGATCAGAAAATTTTAAGTTTAACTTTGTATAGCATTTTGGAAGCCCTGTTTTGTCCAGGGTACTATCATCAATGTGGGATGCGAAAGATGGTCATTTTACTTTGTGAAACGTTCAGAATTTATAACAGAAACATATCTAAAGAAAAAAAAATACATAGAAAATGTACAGATTTCGCTAGCCATAAGTTACCGCCCTGAGTCAGGGTTAAGGCAGAACTACATGCAATGTATCAAAGAGCCCGCTTATCACATGCAGAGACCGTTGTTTCTTTCTAATTAGAACTCATGAGTCTGGATTAGTGAATAACCAAGCTGGAGGTAGATGTCATCGCATTGAAGCTGAGAGTGCCAACAAACTGGTAGATGAAGTGAACCAGTTTGTTGGCACTCTCAGCTTCAATGAGATGACATCTGCCTCCAGCTCGGTTGTTCACTATTCCAGACTGAAGAGTTCTAATAAGATCGAAACTTTGGTTTATGGGTGTGACAACGGGTCTGTCTAGTAGATTTGCTTGCAGATTACGCTAGTTAGCGTATGATAATCAGTCTTTTCATCTCATAAGGAGTACGACTTTGATTCAACTGATTCGAATGATACTGAGCTAATGGCAGTATTTCACTTGCGTTAAGTACTTGTAAAATATTTGCATCCATTGCCTGTAAAAACGCAGAAATATACATGCAAAGTTTACCCGTACTTTGTATATGAATTATGTTACCTCTTAAACGCCGTGGCGTACGCGATAACACTCTAGATCAGTGGTTCCCAACCTGCGGGCGATCACCCCACAAAGGAGCGATTTGGTTCTTCAAGTTGGGCTATAAATTCATGAGTAGGGAGCAATGAGTATTTAAAGAACCAAATAATAATAATAAAAAGCCAGCGAATATCGAAATTGAAAGCGGATACGAAATCAATTGTTGACAGTTCAGACAAGAAATCCCACGTCACAAAAAGAAACAAATTAAAGTTCAGTAGCTTCCTCTTTACACCTCAATAGAGAGCCTTAAGAATGTATTTCACTGTATATCTCCGATTTTAAAATCTTTCTAATTTTCACTTTCTTTACAATTTTATACTTCATAGTTTAATGTGTACACCGTATGTTACTCGAACTAGATTTAAACAGTACTAAAGTTTATGAAATGTTCACAAACCTGTGTACTGCAAAAGCGGTGCAGTGGGGAAGTGGAGGAAGCGGAATATCAACCTCCTATTCAGCAAACATTTCGCGTTCGGTTCCAATTTTGCCGACATGATCCTGTTCCAGATAGGAATCAAAATATCGTGTTTGTGTATCAAATTTTAGAGCGATACTGAAAATAAAAGCGCATTAACGATCTCAGACGTTACAACGCTGGAAAATGTAGCACATATGAGCCCGATCATCCATGAATCTCCAAAGCGTTTAGCACTTAAACATGTCGCTGCTCTGATGTTTTCTGATACGAGTGTGAGAAATATCCTGCAAAGTGATTTTTACAGTTTAATAGTTTTTCTAGCTGAACAGGATCATGTCGGTGAAGTTAGCACCAAATGTGAAATCTTGCTGAGTTCTTGTTCAAAAAACCATCAATCAAACCCTTTGTTGAACTGCTTTTTCAAAAAACCACCAACCAAATCCTTTTGTTGAGCTGCTTCTTCAAAAAACCATCATCCAAACCCTTTTGTTGAGCTGCTTCTTCAAAAAACCATCATCACGAATATACTTCTCTACATCACATGAGGATGCTCACCGCGCCATGGCATTGCTACTACTTCAAATGGCACGTATACCTTAAAATGGGGTGACTTAGTGACAGCAGGAGTTAGATTGCACGGGATAGATTATGGCGTAACTATATGAGGTACGATGCTGTTTTTATAGCGGATTGATGGTTTGAAATTGGCAACACTCTGCTTTATATTTAGTGCAATTTAACATAACCTCTTTGTATTGTTGTTTGTACATAAAGTAATGTGTCTCAATCCTACATGTTGGCAAAAAAGTCACCCCATTCGATTGTTATCTACCGCTACCACTTTCACCATCGTATCCAGGAGTGTCCCGATTGGTCACGGAGGTTAATGTGACCTGCCGAAAATTTCCTAATTCAGCACATTTGGTCTGATGATTCGGCAAAACTCATCATTCTTCACATTTTGTGCGACAATTCGGCAATATTACCAACGGCAAAATTTGGAGTTTTATTCGGCACATTGAGAGCTTCCGCATTTCCAAAAATTTAATTTCGGGGCATACTAGATGGTATCCTAACCACAACTCACATACCACTCCTTCAAAATATGGGAGGTTGACATGCCGGACCCTGTATTTCTCTGATTGCTTAGTGAAGTTAAAAAATTGTTCACGATTCAAATTTTATTTCTCTGGCTGCAAGTTCGCTGCTTGCACCCTGAAAATATTGTTTAAAGTTCAAAAACATTATCTGGCATCGGAAAATAGCTATTGAGATTCGAATATATTTTACAGCATCTGGAACAGTTGGAAGAACACCATTAGGATTTAATAAATATTTTCTGCAATAGAAAACATGGCCGCTATCTGAAAATACTCAGACAATCAAATTTCGTTCATAGTCTAAAGATAACATTTGAACGTTAAAATAACACACACACACACATATGGGTCATTCTCCAGAAAACGTAACTTTTGAACGCAAATATTTTTCAATTTCGAAACCTTTTGTTTTCTTTTTTCTTTTTTTCGTTCTTACATGAAAGTGTTACCTACTAGAAGCAACCATAAACTATGGCCCAGCTAAGTTCGAATTATTTTGCTCATAAATAAAAAAAAAAATTAAAAATGCCTTGTTCATGGAAAGAAGAACTTTTAATATTTAAAATTCGAGGCCAATTTAATATCGAAGTAGTAATTTTGTTAATTGTGCAAACAATAAGCTATTTTAATGATGAGTGGGAATATAATATTAAGCTCTCTTGATTAAAGCACGACTAAATTAATAGTTTCATATGTATGTTAAAAAATAAAATTAGTAAATTTGAGGATATACAGTGAAACCTGTGTATAACGATACTGTCTATAACGATAACCTGTCTATAACTTTTTTTTTTTTTTGGCGCCAGCTAAATGTCAGCATGAATAGTCAAACGGTCTATAACGATAAAATGTCTATGACGATATTTTTTTAGGTCCCAACAGTATCGTTGTAGACAGGTTTTACCGTACTGGCAATTTATAATTTTGGTAGAATGCCTATTATTGATGTATTTCCTCTCCATCATTTATTTTCACCTCAGAAATAATGATATTGATAAGGTGAGGAATTTTCCATTAAAATTGACCGAATAGATACATTTTTTAGGGATTTTTTTTTTCTTCGGTGCTACAATCTGCACATGTTAAGCATATGAAAAGATGTTCACTTCTTTTTTTACATTAATTTACATCCCTGAAATTCAAGTTCACGGAGGTAAGAAGTCAGAATCACCAAACTAAATTTTTAAAGCAAAATCTATTTTCTTGTTTTTCGACAAAAATCTCATAACTTCAACTACGGCTGAAAATAAACAAGGGGGCTCCCTTGTATCATGGAAAATAAAATTTGATAATTTGATGTCATTACTGCCACGTGTTAATGAGGAATAGCATTTTATGTATAGGTAACGGAAGTGAGAATTTATTGCGAGACATGACTCCTTGTCCTACTAAAACGAACTAAAACACAATATTAAAAAAGTAAATATACTTAAGCAATTAGTATTTCATACACTTGGGAAAGGAATAATCAATAAATAAGTATATACTTTTAATTAAACAAGTTATTAAGCAACATAAACAGTCTCACAAGGTGTGTGACATGCCACGGAGGTGAGAATTTACATATTGTGAACCAAAAATGTACTTAAGTAAAAATTATTATTAAAACATTGTTGGCAGGTTTAAATAGATATATTTTTGATGAAATTAAAATCATTGTTAAATGAATTGTTTCTTAACATTTTTACTGTAAATTTTACTGTAAAAGGCGTGTGACAGAAAAGTTACACTTTTTGAAGAAAGACCCATAATTATATATATATATATATATATATATATATATATATATATATATATATATATATATATATATATATATATATATATATATATATATATATATATATATATATATATATATATATAATTATGGGTCATAATTATATATATATATATATATATATATATATATACTGTATTACTCCGCATTATTCGGCATGCCGGAAAAAAGCGAGGATGGCCAGCATGCAGGGAAATTCGAATTTTTGTATTATTTTGAAGCAAAATAAAAATATATTTCCCTATTCAGTTCCAATCAGAAAGCAAACCACTGTAAGGAAAAACATAAATAAATCCTAAAAGTAACTTTCTTAAAAAAAAAAAGAAAAAAAGAAAAAAAAAAACAGTATATTGCATATAATATGTGTTTGTTTTTTATGGTAGGTCATTATTAATGAATTTAATTATATGGCAATAAAATAAATAAATTCATAAGCAGTCATCGTTACTGCGATTTGTTCATATATTTTTTAAATAAATTTATTTTTGGTTACTTTAGAGAGGCAAGTTAAAATTTTATTTATTGAATAGCTGTGGTAAATTCTTTAGCACTGGTTTAGAGAGGGTAACTTAATGCTTAAATGTTTACTTACTTAGTTTGAATTTAATTTTTACAAAATTATTCTCGTTATTTAACAATATTTTTCTTGTTAAAATAACAAATGATATTGTTAGTAAATATTTTTACAAAATTAAATTCATTAACACTAAATAAGATATGTATAGAACTTATATTCATTTTTAAGCTAAGCATGTATTTTTTTATAGATTTTTTTTCCCCTTACCTTGATTTTTTCGGCATGCCGGAAAGGACCAGGCAAGTAGTATTGAAAATTTGGTGACCCCCGAAGTTTGCAGCATGCCGGATAATGCGGGGTAATACGGTATATATGTATATATGTGTGGTATGGTAAAGTAAACACGAAGTCATATTAAACTTTATACCGTTAATAAAAACAATAATCCAATATTTAAAAATGTGTTTTTAAGTTCAAGCACATCCTCTGACATCTAAAGATATTTCTTTGAAAAAAAAGGAAAGACAAGGGACAGAATAATGAAAAGAATTTCGATGACTGAAAATAGTTTTCTACGTTTAAAAATATCGCTCTGCGTCTCAAATCTTAATCAAAATTTAGTTGTTAGCGATGACTGGGGGAGAGAAAATAGAAAGCACTGCTTGACTACGAAACATTTAATTTATTCTAAAACATATTTTTAAGTTTTTAATACAACTCAAAAAACATTTCTATAAATATTTGAACACGTTTTTCTGTACGTGTCAAATATCATTCGCATTTTCAACCCGTTTCCGCTTAGTTTAAAATTTACACAGTACATCAATTCAAGAAAAATCAAAGTGGAAAATATTTTCTACGGAAGTTTTCTTAAACATTTGTGCAATTATTTTTCCTTGCAAATTTTTGCTTTGTTTCATTTTACAAAAGCTAAATAATTGCTGTTGGAAGTATTAAACATTACTTTTCCATCTGCTCTTGTTCTTAGTTTCCTCTACTCAATTTATAACAATGTTCTTTGTTCTTTCAAAATGGAAGAATGTTTATTCAAACGTAACGAAAGTAATAGCACTCCTGCGTACCAGCGAATTTTATTTGGAGGCATGAGAATTAATTTCTTCTGCAATCATTTTAGATATAATTTATTTTGCAGAAAATATTGCACTTTTTTATGTTATTTTTCGCTCTTCTGTTTTATATATTTTGATGTTTTGTAACAATTCTTTTAGATTTTATTGTTTGCTGTTCATTTTTCAAAAGAGTTACAGTAAATTCCATATGGCATTTTGAAAAAGCTGTGGTAAAAAAAAAACCTTTCCGTACTTAAAGTGTTTTTGCTTAAAGCTTTTTTTCAAGAAAGGAGAAACTAACTACCAAACGGTACAACCTTGAGGGTCACGGATTTTTACAAAATTCTAGATATAGGTCAATTCTTACTAGATATGAGCCCAGGTATGGCGGTTTGACTGCATAGGCCCTAGTTCGGCTGCAATAGGGGTCCAAAGTTGATAATTTGGACCCAGAAATGCAATAGAGTGTCCTTTAAAATTACAATTTTTATCGCTTTTTCTGCTATTGTACTGTAGAATGAGTCGTTTGCATGCTTACCTTTGAATTAATTACATTGAACACTAATTTTTAATAAGTGGTTCTCCAATTCAATTTAGCTACTGCTCTTAATTTTAATAACTTTAAATGCCAAAGTAACATAGTAACAGGATATTTATCGTTTGCAAATGAAACTAATCATTTTCGTTTTATTGATCGTCAGCTAGAAAAAAATATTTATCGTTTGCTAATGAAAACATTTACTTTAACTGGATGTTTATCGTCTGCTATCAAAGATATCCTACATTCAAAAGCAAAAAATAGGAGAAGAGAAAAAGCTCTGATTCATTGCACATGGCACACAAAAGAACAAAAATACAAGATCGTTTCGACTTTTCAAATAACTTAGATAATGCCCAGAAATAAATACGTGTTCTCCTTTATACTCACTTTACTAACAAAAGATGCCAAAGGTGTTGGGAGAGATCGCACATAGTGTCGAATTCTGAAATTCCAATGGAAACGCCATTGCATTTCTGGGGCCAAACTAGCAACTTTGGACCCTCGTTGCAGAGAAACTAGGGCCTACGCAGTCAAACCGCTTTACCTGCGCTCAAATCTCGAGGGAATGGACGTATAGCTAGAATTTTGTTCAAATCCGTGACCCTCAAGGTCGTGCCGTTTCGTCGTAAGCTTCAAAATATGAAGTTTAAAGTTTCAAATAGCTCAAATAAAGTAGTAAAGTAATAAATGAATGTAGCTCAAATTATTTAGTTTGATTTGCACTTTTCTTCAAAAGTACATTAAGTAATATTGTTTCTTTTTTAATTTTTTTAAAGTTTATGGACGTTTTTGAAGTTTTGAAAAAGCGTCGACTTTTATTTTAAATTTTGAAAATAGATGATAAAACATAGGAGCTTTTCTGTAAAACCAGAACCAAAATTCTGCTACTAAGACAAAAAAGACAGAGACAAATTTTACGTTTTTTAAACTTATTTTTCAAACAAGTTTAACAGTAAATAAACATAAGACATCATTTTAAGTTTATGGACTTAGTAACGCTTCAAAAACATGGTAGGTTTGATTATTTCAGGAGAATGGGATGGGAATTGAGGTCATGAAAAGCGAAGCGGTTAAGTGGACCTTTTTAAAGTTTTGAATAAGACGCATGCAAAGATCAGACCACAAAATAACCACACCAGTAGTGGCCGGTGCTCAATATTGCTTCAGTATAGTGACTACTTCAAGGTTTATATTTGAAAAAATAGGATTCCAGGTTTCGTAAAGGACTCAAACGTGCAGGAGGTAATAGCCCCTGCACGTTTGATGCACTTTCTAATCTATTGGGAGATCTGGAATCCTATTTTTTTCAATTATAAACCTTGAAGTTACCACTACTGAAGCACTGGTCAGTGTTGCCAGATGGTCAAATCCGGATTTTCCCAATTCTCTTCCAATTTTTCCCCAAAAAGCGATGTTTTCTATCAAAATTCCCCAAATTCAAAAATTATTTTTCCACCGATATTTTCATAAAACAAATGAACTTCCTCTAATATTTTTGTCTCTTGAAAAAAAATTTTTCCCGAAATAATCAAATTTTCTTACAAAATTCCCCAACTTTTTTTTCTCTTCCCATTTTTGCTTTGTTTTCGTCATTATATTTCTTTACTAATAATAAAGCTGAAAGTCTCTCTGTCTAGATATCTCTCTGTCTGTCAGGATCTCTGTGACGCGCATAGTGCGCTAGACCGTTCGGCCGATTTTTATGAAATTTAGCAGAGAATTAGTTTGTAAAATAGAAGTGTGCACCTTTAAGCGATTTTTCGAAAATTCGATTTTATTTTTTTTCTATTTCAATTTTAAGAACATTTTCCCGAGCAAAATTATCACAGGATGGACGAGTAAATTACCAAGTTATCATAACATGGAACCGTAACGTGGGCGAACTCCATAAAGTTGAGCAAAGCTAAACCAACGCTGTATGATACAAACAATGTAACTACTACTTCTTGACGCGAATTTAAATACGAAAAAAATTCTTTTTTCCCCGAGTTTTTTATTCCCCCAGCTTCTCCCCAAGAAAAAGAAATTTCCCTAAAGAATTTCCCTCAAAACCCATTTCCCCAAAATTTCCCCAGAGAGCACCAGATTTCCCCAAAATGGGGAAATTTCCCCCAATCTGGCAACACTGGCACTGGTCACTTCTGGTGTGTTTACCTTAATTAGGCTTTCATTGAAAAGTCTTTCCCCAATGGCTGCACAGGTTTAGCAATAGCCCGTGTGCTGCTGAGTTTTCAATGCTATTACAGTTTTGAATCATCCGTCAAGTTGCAGGTTGGTTCCTTATGTTACACACTCTTTTATTGCCGTACTTTCGTGTATTCTGACACAGGAAGGATTTACGTGGATTAGGCTTTCATTGAAAAGTCTTTCCCCAATGGCTGCACAGGTTTAGCAATAGCCCGTGTGCTGCTGAGTTTTCAATGCTATTACAGTTTTGAATCATCCGTCAAGTTGCAGGTTGGTTCCTTATGTCACAGACTCTTTTATTGCAGTACTTTCATGTATTCTGATACAGGAAGGATTTACATGGACCTTTTTAAATTAAAAAATAACAATAGCAAACGATTTTTTGGGCATCACCCTTCTTCTTTTTCTCCTCAATTTTATATTTTAGAAGTTCTGATGCTGAAAGAACGAAGCTTTCAGGTATAAAATACGAAAATAAAAAATCGATTTAGTGTTTTTTTTTCTTTTGTTTTTCAATTTCGACCACATTGTTAAAAAAGGATAATTCTGAAGCATTAAATCCTCAATGAAAAGATGGGTTCAAACTGTCTGGGAATTTTTGTCGTTTTAATCTCCAATGTCGGTTAGGAGAAAAAAGTCTGCTATTGAGAAAACGAGATTAAAAAGGAATATTTGGAAGTGATAACGAATGCTTTGTCTTAAAGCTTCTGTGGTTCTTTTGTGCCTGATTATTTCTACTCGAATTACCTTTTCCACGCGAAAGCTCTTCTGTCAATATCTCCTGATGACCTCCAAGAAAAGATAACACCCAAAGTAACGTTCCAAAGACTGAAGCAAAGGCGAAATTACCGTCGATAAAATTAGAAATATCGATTAAGTTCTCCTAGAGCGGCCAAGAGGTGATTAATGTTTATGGGACCTTGATTTTTCAGTTTATTAAAAGAAATCACAAGATACATCGTATAGCTAGATCTTTGTCAGTACTGAGTAATGTCAAAACCGTTTTAGCTACCGATCAATTTTATTGGTTTTACATACGCGTGGTGGCATTTTCATTGAATAAATTTTATTTCTTTCTAACAAATTTGTAACAGTTTAATGCAACCCGCACTTTAACGGTTGTTTTTATTGGTTTTATATTGATCCAGAATATACTTTCTTTTCCAGTTCTACTTATCACCTGTAATTATCCAATTTTCATGTATTTAATTTTATAAACCCATATTGATGATGACGTTTATTGTTTTTGGTTGGCTCATGAGGTTTGCTCTTTACTTTTTGTGTTTTCCAGTACGTTATTGAAATACTTTTAAAACGTTATTCAAGTTTTTTTTTTTTTTTTTTTTTTTTTTGAAATAAAGAAATAAATTTCAAAGCTCCAAAATAAAATATTTAACAGAAAAAGGAGAAATGGCAATTGAAATTCTTATAAATTTGAACGAATTGTGAACATGAAATCTCGAAACAACTGACGTAATACTTAACTAATATTTAAAAAAAAACTCAACTTCGTATTTTAATTAACAAAACAATGTAATTAATTGAAAGTGCATTATTTGTTTAGAGTTTAACCAAAAAACACAAAAACTGTTGATCAAACATCAACATAGAAACAAACTGCCGTTCCGAAGAATGCCATTTAGTTATCTCATTTCATAACATCTCGATACAATTTTCATTGACGTTACTGAAAATATTTCATTTTAATTTTCCCAAGATTACAAATACACCAATACAATATAAGCTCTTTGTTGAATCCTCTTCTTTTTCTTGAAGAACTTTTTCCTATGTCTCCTTCGTTTTGAATCGACTTGTAATGAAGGAGTGGTACCCAACCTTTTTTCACCCGCGGGACGAACCTCATATTAAGATTAATCTTGATTAAAGATTAATCTAAAAATTGTTGTTATCATTACTGCTTCATTATTTTATTAAGAAGAAAGTTTCCGTCTGTTTTTTTAGAAATTAATTTCTGAATATTTGACTGTAAATTTGCAATAGTACTAATAGTTCTTAATACCGAATGAAGATGAATCTTTTTTTTTCCTGAAAGCTCCAGATTACAGAGGTAGAAGTGGCTAACTTGTAACTTATAGGACATTTTCCACAAAAAATATAGGACAAATATAAAACACAATTTATGAATAATTTTGTTTGAAACAATAAATAATGCATAGTTTATATTATCTAGTTATTCTTGCATTATTTATTACTTATGATTTTAATTAATCATACTGCGTAAAGTTTTAAAACAAAAACTAATATATATATATATATATATATATATATATATATATATATATATATATATATATATATATATATATATATATATATATATATATATAACATACCTAGAATGAGTATACTGAGTTCTTGAAAGAATAATTTTAAAAAAATAAAAAATAAAAAAAATGTGCATCACGGGACGCTTGGAAGAAGTGATAACTTTCACAGGATTAAATTATTATCATTATTTAATCCTATGAAAGTAACAATTGTTGCGTCTGTTGTTGATGTTGATGCACATATGCACCGAGTTCCATTTGAATAGCCCTAAAATAATGATTTGTAAAAAAATATTGAACGTTTGAATACGTAAGAGAGAGAGAGAAAGGTGCTTGCTAGTTAGATTTTTATTAAAAAAATTTTTGAAAAAAAAAAAAAAAAAAAAAAGAACCGACTTCAAAATTACTCTAAATGAAAAATAATTTTTTTTCTTTGATCACCATTCAGACTACTTTTAAACATAAATTTTGATGTCGGCGCAAAAACAATAGATTAAATGACGCGTCGTTTCTAAATATTTCGTTTATCAGAAAAAAACACTCATGTTTACGAAACATTTTAGATTTTACTCTGTGATGAACAAATTAAAAGTTTATTTATTATTTTTGTTTTCTCGGCCGTCCCCAACGCCCGCGTTGCGGAGTCTGCGGAGATGAAGTTCGTTTAAAATAAGTACACCTTATCACAGTTCAAAACCCTAAATGAAGCGAGATATTTTTAGTATAACTAATCGCAAAAATGTTTTTGTTTTGAAAATCAATTTAAAGACTAAGTGCTGTTTTGAATATGTATTGTTTACAATGTTATTGGTATTATATTGTATTATTAAACTTACCTTTCGTTGGAAGATTGCGTTATGTTGCGACGATCATCCATCTTCTGTTAGTTTCATTACTTTTTCTACTATCACTTAACGCTTAAAGCTGACCCAAAGAGTAAAGAAATAAAATTTACCCGATCATGCGCGCTTCTGACGTTAGAGCGAACGAAAGGAATGCCAGACGAGAGTTACGCCGTTACGCGCGTTATGTCACAAATTGGTTTACCCTCCCATAAGAAGTTATCACTTCAAAAACTGTTTAAGTTATGTAAAAAATTTTTGAAACAAAATTTATAACAATGTGACATATATTAGCATTTAATACATAAATTTATAATTATTGATTATTTATATTTTTGAAATGCTTTTGTCAAACCTTTTTTTCTCCTTTTCATCTTTTGCAAGTTCAATATTTTATTACCAACATCAATAAGAATTTGCAAAGCTTCTATTTAATACATCCTCTTATACATAATAGCCGATGATCGAGTAACCCGCGTGTTTCAACAAGTTCTTTCTAATAAGATGATGCAATTTTTTTTTCGTTTATTTCTGAAAAGCCTATTTTTCAATAACAAATTATGCTAAAAATATAGTGTTACAATAATGTAGAATTAACTTTTGCAAGAAGTTCAAATTTTGAATTCAAAAAGAGTTAATTAATTTTTTTTTTTTTTTTTTTTTTTTTGTACATTTATATCAGATGAATCTTCCAAACACTTTGGTGTTAGTGCCGATTCATTGACAAAGTACTTCATCAATAGTTAGGAGAGCTTGTTGTCACGCTTTGAAAGAAAGGGAATCAAAGTGACCTAAAGGTTTTCAAAGGTTATTTTCTAAAAATACAGTCGAGCCCGCTTATTAGAATATCGGTTAATAGAATATCCCGCTTATAGTAATACGTATGACCTACGGGCCGTAGGTTGGGCACCACTGTCATAAAATATTCATCGATAGCAGGGGTGCCCACAGAGAAGGGAGTTGTGCCATAATTATTTTTTTGAGGGGTGGGGATTTTTCAAATTTTTATGTTATTTATAAAAATTTATTTATTGATTATTTTCAATTTAAACAATTTATTTTATTTACATTTCATTTCATTATTTCTTTTAGTTTGTATGTGTGTGAGTGTGTATTTGTGTCTGTCATTGGCGTAGCACAGAACTTTTCTAATAAAATAATAATAATAATTAAAAATAAATAAATAATCAAAAAAATTTTTAAAAAAGTAAATAGAATTTTAAAAAATATTTTTAAAAAGAAATAAATTAAAAAAAAGAGAGTTAAAAGATGAAAAGGGGAAAGAATGTTGAGGAAAGTTTTTTTGGGGGGGGGGGCAGGAAATTGTGCCATTGAACTGGGGGGGGGGGGGGGCTGCACCTTTATCGGTAGAAAGAAACGCTCCCACTGTAAAGTCTTTGTTTCAGAGGGAATGAAATAGCTTTCAATAAATGATTCTCTCTCTCTACCATCACGTAATTGTGAAGACAGACTAGATTTGCTTCCTGTAACTATACCAGTAATTTAATTGATATAAATGGATATGAGATCGAGTATACCGATGGATTCAAACACTTAATGGCTGTTCAAACAGATCAGACACTTGATCGATCTATAATTAAATTAGTTTATCTCTTCCATTCCTAATCACTTGTTCCTAAATTGCAACCAATCATTTCTATAATGAGTGTAACGTGTCTTACATATTATAAAGCATTTCAAAGGGAACACACAAGTGTGTGTTTTCACTGGCTTGTTAGTTATTTCAAGTTAATCATACGGTACGTTGTGTTGTTGTTGTTTAGCCCTCTCCGATGTCCGAGCTTAAGTAGATAATACTAAACAAGTTAAGGCACATATATAAAAGGCTTCCGTTAACGGAGTCCAACTTTAGCTCAAACAGCGCAGGATAGATAGAAGCACAATCTATTAACATTTCGATAATTTTGATGTAAACCAGAAGGCGAACAACCCCTGGTTTAGCACCAGCAAAGGTAATATGTTACCTAAAAAAATTCATTGAAGTCTCGTTTTAATCCTTTACTCATGCGGGAGACTCCAAGAATTTGACTTTTGCATTCAAACATTTTGTAACCGTTATATGTACAGTCGGACCCCGGTTTAACGAATTCATTAGGACCTTTTATACGCTAAACCGGGGTTATTCGTAATATCGGGGACCGAATTTTTTTTTTAAATGTCACTTACTTCATCTGAAAGCCCTAATAATCAACTGCACAAAAATATCCTTACTTAGAAAGTGTATTAGAAAGTGTATTTATTCAGCATTCCGCGACTTATTACACACTAGTTAATTTGAAATTTTATCATACTGAGTAATAGATTTCGATAATTTTCTTGATACTTGACTCGAAACAGTTCTCTTTCGATTTTATGGAGAGAAGAAAATACTGCGTGTCATTTAGAGTTTGCTGCATGAGAGATAATTTTAGTTTCTATTCCATGTAAAGCATTAGAAAAATTAACAGTTTTAATGAGAGTTTTATTATCGCATTCTGCAGCAGAATGGATATTCATTGGTTGCCTACTCGTCTGCCAAATAATGCTGATTCCAAGAGAGTATCTTCTTCTGCTTCGCAAAAGATGGATACATCATTTGGAAAATAATGCAATATTTCCTAACTCAAATTAAATTTAGAAAAAAAATTTTTTTTTTGGCTGTTAAAATAACTTGTTAATTCAGGGTTTATTATTCGGTAAATAGGAGTTTTTGCGTTCATTTTTGTCGGGGAAAAAGAAAAATTCGCTAAAACGCGAAATCCGTTAAATAGAGGTTCGTTAAATTGGGGTCTGAATGTACATGTATTGCTTAATATACTGCTTCAGCTTTCTCGCCGCAAGAAATAAAGCAAAACCTTTTGGAAATGTTCCCACTTTAATATGCTAAAATTTGTGCTGGAAATATGATGTTGATGTTTATTGCAAACCCAGCTCACCATTAACGTTGCAAAAAAAAAAAAAAAAAAAAACTCACTAGTTAAGGGGTATTAGGCTGGTACATTTTACGTGAGTCAAAATAGCTTTATAATTGATTTTATGTATGAAACGTTTTGAAAGTATGATTATCAATATCGGAAAAGGTACTAAAACACACACGTGACTAATATTCTTCTTTTTATTCCGAAAAGAAATACTCTTCATAAATTACTTGTGTAAAAATCATTGATACTTGATTGTACATACGAAGAATCAATCAAAAAGTATGATTAATTGCTGGGAATATTAAAATTGATGAAAAAAAATCAAATGCGTCGGACATGCACTTTTTTTGTTAAAATGACAGCTTTATTTTGTCCCATTTTTTTCAGTCCCTCTCTCTACGTCAAAGTTGCTTGATGCAAAAAGAGTTTGATTTCAGAACATTTTTGTTACCAGATGATGCGAGACACTTTAAAACACTCGTCAAAGGGTAAAGAACATCTATTTGTGATAATAATCTATTGGAGTAAGTAACTCTTTCAGTCCTTTCTAAACATTTACAAAGTTTTTCCTTAAATAGATTTAACGATCCCTTCATATTATTGGAAACATCCCCAAAAAATATACATTTGAAATTTAAATAATACAACCCATACTTGTTTTAGAATATTATTTGCGCTTATTTATTGTTACCTCTTTAAAACTTATCTGAGATCAAGTGGGAGAAGTCTCTTAACACCTGTTGCTTTTGCTTCCCCATAATGAAGAGGGTGCACTCAGAGCCTAATGGAACTCGGAGGACAGATTTTTAAATCCTTTTTATCGATCCCCGGGGGAGAAGCAAAAATATGACAAAAAAAGTGGAAATTTGTCAGCAAGAAGAGTTGGGGCCACGACCAAGAAATTTTATTTATTCATTTTTTCTGTACTTAGAGTGCAGTTGAGTTTTAGTGGCTTTTATTCAAATTGATTGAAGATAAAAGGCAATGGCTGGAATTCTCCTACATTTAGGTGGATCATTTTGTTTCTTAGTAACCGAAGATTTTTGGAAATACGTCACAAAAGTAACTGTTAATATTGCTTGTGGTTCATTCTATGATTTATATAAATTTTACACATTAATAAGTTTAAACTATATATTTGCATTTTCTGTTCCACTAGCTATTTTTAGAGCTAAATAAAGTTTAATATTTTGTTGTTTTCATTCTTTTTTTTTTGTCATGGTGCATATTTATAGGAAAGATTTAGGAATCATTACTAATATGATATTACAATAAAATAGATGTTTTTTTTTTAAATGAAATGCTTAGGCTTTTTGTTAAATAGTAACGTGTAAGTATGAATCTGTTAAATCTGCAGGATTCTGTACAATAATACTAGCTAAAAAGGAAGTATTTTTAACTTAAAAAGTTAAAGCGTGGTCACAGATTAAAAAAAAAATAATAATAAAACTTTAGAAGCCCTATTTAAATGTCAATTTTATACTTCTCAAGCAACAATTATAGAACGATAGAGTCGGACATGCACATGTATATACTATTATGCACGTTTATGTACGTATACACAGATAGATATTTATGTGTGCATATAATAGTATAACACGCATATTTTCGTAAACTAAACTTTACAAAAAAAAAAAAAACACTCATAAGAACATTTATACTTTCAAGCTACAGCCATTTATTTAATGTATGAACACTTTACACTTTACCCCATTGACCACTTTCCCCCACCAGACCCTGCCGAATTTCAAGACTGTAGGTGCTATACATAGAGTATGGAAATGGTTTCCTTACTCTCTGATGCTATAGAACCTTCTGACATCACGTACAAGCAAACAAACATTATTTCTCTTATTTATAGATGATTGAAAAGTTTGAATTTCTTACTGTTCTTCGGAAACAGAACACATATTTACTTCAATTCTCGCTCAAAAACAGGCTAAAACAAATATGATGTCATTTGTCAGACGCAATTGTTTTAATTAACTCTCAAGAAACGCTTTGAGTAGGGGAGACCGGGGCAGGTTTTCGCGCTTTTTTTAAATTATTATTTTTATTTTTTACTTATTTACCTAAGTTTGAAAAAACTGTACT
Source organism: Uloborus diversus (assembly GCF_026930045.1). Lineage (NCBI taxonomy): Eukaryota > Metazoa > Arthropoda > Arachnida > Araneae > Uloboridae > Uloborus > Uloborus diversus. The sequence continues at coordinate 87,716,042 of NC_072735.1, forward strand.
ACACCATTTAGAGAAACCTTGGATACAACGTGGAATTACTTACATCAATTAATTAAGCTTTGTTTTACAGAAAAATAGTTTTAAGTGTCGTTATGTCACGTGCGAAAGTGTGCCCCGTGACCGGGGCAAGTTTTCGCATACCTTATTAATAGACAGGGGCAAGTTTTCGCATGCCCTTATATCAATATAATTTAGGTAATCAAACAAAATATTTTCAAGGTAGGTTATTTATTGATTTTCAGTAAATATACATTTAAAAACACTTATCACCAACTTGGCTACTTAATAATTTTAATACATGTAGGACTGTTAAAAACACTAAACGTCATCGTTACTGTCATAATTAATGCATACAAAGAACATAGGGTTTCCTTTGATGCAAGACTCGTGGGCCCATCTTTTGCAACGAGTGCACTTAACCCATATTTCTTTAGCCTTAGATTTACTGTACAATTCTAAGCAATAAATGCAAGCACAGTCTTCTTCCTCTTCATCACTTGAGTCTTCATTTTCTTCGGGCTTGTTAGGTTTTCCAATTTGTCTCTTAAAAAAACTCCTTTTTACATTTTTCTTATCTTTCTTTTCATTCTCATTTTTCATTTGTTTTCTCTGCTTAGCTTGGTGCTGCTCTAGTCTAAGCTGCTCTTTGACCGAAGTGTCGGTCAAAATGGCCGACTTTTTCTTCTTCCTTCCTTTGCCGGTCTGTTTTCTCGGAGCCGCTTTTTCCAGAGGTCTCACTTCTTCTGGGGTGGGACAACTACGTTTGGCTGTGTTAGAACTTGAGTATCAGCCTCTTCGTGCTGCCCTGTTATAGGCCTGTACACCTCTGCCTGCACTGGGGCAGGTCTGTCGGTGAAATAGGCTGGCATGTAGTCGGCATCTGTAAAGATATCTGGTTCAAGGGAAAAATCCCTGACACCCTGAAGCCAGACATTATATTGTTTGGCGTTAAAGCCAGAGGTGTTGCTGTTGCCATAATTGATGGGACATCATATATTTTCATAGGCCTTTTATTTGTGCAAATCCAAGCATCACAGCCAGTATTGACGTGCTTCTTCAATGGCCCATACACGCTGAGATCCAACGGCTGAAGCTTGTGGCTGCAGTGAGGTGGGAAAGAAAGCAGGGTGACACCGTTATCTTTTAAATAGTCTAAAATTTAATGTAGTTTAATGCTGTTTTCATAAACACTTAGGCCTATTTTGTTTTAACATGTATCTCTCATGAATGATTGAGATTGTGATTTATTTTTTGTCTGTTTTTTGTTTAAAAATATAAGTTGTCAAATAAGAAGCTTATCTTTTCATGTGTATTTAACTATTTATGCTGCATTTAAGAGTAAATAATATAATAAACATCGATAAATAGTAGCGATCGAAGGGGGCGGGGCATATTTTCAATGCAACGGGGCACGTTTTCGATGCGAAAATATGCCCCGCTTGGTGTTCGAAAACGTGCCCCGTCGCCATGTTTTTCCTTTAACTTCACGCAGACGGTCAAAAAAAAAGAATTTTATGGACAAACTATCACATCACTGGTAGCTCCAAAATGTGCTCTTTCGAAATATTACAACAGACAAAAACTTAACTTAAGACGTATATGTTTGTTTTTAGTTTAAATGAGGTCACCAAAATTTACTTACCTGTATAAGAACAAGTGAAACTGACGTTACGCAGCGATGTGAACAGCCATCCAACTGAAACTCTCGTAGTTGACGTCTAGTGGCGCTGCCTTTCAGATAGTCTGGTCGGTGCTTCGCTCTACCGGCTCGCTAACGAGTTAAAGTCAAACCGAAAACGTGCCCCGCGCGAAAACCTGCCCTGGACTCCCCTATAAAGACATTTCATAAAATAATTTTCAAGTCAATCCATCGTCTGCTTTTCGAGTGTTGAGATTTCGAAGATACGGACCCATCATTTTTATATAAATCATGTAAATACATTTGTTGCTGTTGTTACGATGAGTACGTTTACATGATACGTGTTTAAATCATAGCAGAAATTTTTGGGAGAAGTTTTCAAAACAAAGCAAGAGAGTAAAATTTTAAACGGAGCTACTGGTAGTACGTTGGATCGCCGACTCTCAAAAATGTATTGTTTTTTTAACATATGTTTGCTGTTAAAATCATAAGCATTTGAACATATTTCAACACAGATGATTAAAAGCGCTGAGTTTCTTACTGTCCTTAGGCAAAGGGTTTGATATTTACTTCAGTTCTCGCTTAACAACAGTCTAAAATGCATAAATTCATTTGTCAGACATAATTGTTTTCATTTAAGCCTCAAAGAGATCAAAAGGGAAACAACGTTTTTAGAAAATAGATGAATGAACGAGCTGAATTTCTCATTGTCCCTTGGGAAAGGGTAAAATATTTACTTCAGTTCTTGCTTAACACCGGAAAATACATATAAATCATCAGTCAGAAATGAATGTTTTTACTTAATCCTTGTGAAGTGCTTATAGTTTTGAGAATAAAAGAATTTTATTGGCATCCTTCTACACAAAAAGAGCGATGTGTAAAACGTTCAAGTAAAATCCATGGACTATTTCTCGAGTTTTGCGGTAGCAAACATACAGACACTCGATTGGTATGAATAAGATTAAATTAATAATTATTAGTATTCATTTTTGTTTTTATCACCGGATAAAAAGCTTCTCCCACCCACCAACGCCAGAGCAAGTTTAACAAAAGATAATTAAAAAAACTAGCTCAGATTATCCAATCGATGTCAGGCCATGAACACATGGAAGCTAGCCAATTTGTTCTCTTTTGGTTTTTGCTTAAATTTCCTTCAGCAATCACTTGGCGAACAGCCATCCATCAAACGGTAGCTGCAGGAAATTCTTTAATATGTCATCTCCGATCCTCCTGACCTTTCCTGCTCATTAGACCAACTCCTCACTCGTCACGGGAGAAACCAATGGTCCGGAATAGAGATTCCGGATCGGTGTATTACCCTCATTCCTGGAAGCTCCTGTTTCCCAACGGGTTGATGGATGAGCAGGTCTCGCGGTATCGATTCCTCTTAGCTTTCTTGTCAACCCGGGTAATCGACACAAAATCCTTCATGTAGCGCAAATAATACTGTGAAAGTATTCTTACTTGAAACTTTGTATTGACTTTAATAGATTTCTCCATTTTTTAGATCATAGCGGAAGGTGCTATAACTTTTATATTACTCCACAAAACTTCAATAAATACCTAGCAAACATGGCCACATTGCCTAGGTCAGTAATAATATTGAGAACCAATTTATACTTTTTTTTCTTTAATTTTAACTGTGCCCAGTGGTTTCACCCGCATTAATAACACAACAATGTATTTAAAAACTATTTTAAGTACATCACACTATGATATATATATATACAGTAAAAAATTACACTCTTATCTACATCGATGTTTTCCGTTAAATGAGAAAATCGAAAAAAAATTCAGTAAAAGATAATTGAAAACCCTTGATTTATAAATTTAATTATTTTTAGACCAGTCGAGTAATAAATGCTGAAAATCTCCCTTCCACAGCTGGGTTCGAACTCGAGACCCTAGAATTGCTGGCTCAGCGCTTTACCGACTGAGCGTTTCGGACGACTAAAGTTCGAGCTATTGATGCAACAAAAAATGCATCATGATTATTATTGACTTAATTTCAGTTTATTGCTGTTCCACTGCTATTAATCGTAGCATGATGTTATATAGCCTGTAGCCTTCCTAAACAAATAGACTATTCAACACAAAAATAATTTTTCCATTCGAACCAGTAGTTTCTGAGATTAGCGCGCTCAAACAAACTCTTCAGCTTTATATTAGTATAGATTAACTTTTGGTAGACCAAATGCAGTGTAATATTTGTTCCTTAGAGACAGAGGGACGTAAGTCACGTTATGATAACTTTATAGGAAAGAGGGGAAACTTTTTTCTTGCTCATGCAAAGGATGGGGCCCGCGCTCTTTTAACCCCGGTAAATTATTGAAAAGGTTTTTTTTTTTTTTTTTTAAAGAATTACGTTCACATGACTCGATGCGGGATCGGTTTCTACATACATTGCACTAATAAACGGAAAATCGTAATTCTTGGACTTGCTTCTCTCTGGCTCTGACGTGTAGATATAGAGACTACCTTTCTCAATATTTGTTCCCCCTTTGTGGAAAAAAATTCCTATCGGATAAAATGTTCGAAACACTAGCCGCGTTCACAACTTACTTTTCGACCCGGTAAATCCCCGCTCTGACTCCGCAAAAAACCCGATTGAAAAATTCCCCGTTTCCATGTAAAAAGAGGTTCTCCCATTATACCAGAGAAAGCGGTTTTTTACCCAGCATCCTTAGCGGCTAGTAGAAGAACTTGTTTCGCGTAATACATTCCGGGTAAAAACACCGCTTTCACTCCAGAAGCTAGCAGGAGGAGAAAGATTCCTCATAAAACCCGCAAATAACCGGAATGCGGTGAAAAGCAGGTTTTTTTCCGGGGTCGAAAGTGCCCAGAGAAACGGCCCTCGCTTTCACTCCAGAAGCTAGCAGGAGGAGAAAGATTCCACATAAAACCCGCAAATAACCGGAATGCGGTGAAAAACAGTTTTTTTCCGGGGTCGAAAGTGTCCATGGAAATGGCCCTAATAGGGGCATTTCCATGGACACTTTTCTTATTTGCGGGGTTTATGTGGAATCTTTCTCCTCCTGCTAGCTTCTGGAGTGTAAGCGGTGTTTTTACCCGGAATGTATTATTCGAAACAAGTTCGTCTACTAGCCGCTAAGGATGCTGGGTAAAAACCTCTTTCTCTGGTATAATGGGAGAACTTATTTTTACGTGGAAACGGGGAATTTTCAATCGGTTTTTTGTGGAGCCAGAACGGGGATTTACCGGGTCGAAAAGTGCGTAACGAACGCGACTGAGGGCTTTTTGTTACTCCTTCCTTCCCTAATTAGTTTCACAATGTGGTTGAAAATTTTGTCCCTAAGTTGTTGCTATATTTGAAAACTTCAGTACAGTAAAACCTGTAAAGTTGACCACCCTTGTAAGTTGACCACCTGTCTATGTTGACCACTTTTGTCTGGAACGGAATTAGTCCTATCTCATATAATGAAGGAAAACCTCTGTAACTTGACCACCTCTCTATCTTGACCACCTGTCTATCTTGACCACTAATGTACGCCAAATTTGGTTTGGAGTATTGTAAAACACCCTTTGTAAGTTGACCACTTGGTTTATTTTTTTAAACTTTTTTTCAGCAAATTATTTTATTTTATTATTTATTTATTATTATTTTGATAGCTTTCCAAGAATGTTTTTGATGCTTTGATGACAGACTAGCATTTTACTAACTAAACTGCAGCATAAAGCTTATGCTGCTCCTTATTCTCAACTTGTTTTTCATTTCTTGTTCTACTTGAGATAGCTTTTTGTCTTCTGTTCAATGAAAATAGGTGTCAGTAGAAAAGTTAGTCTTTTCTTTCAGTTGCAATACGTTGGGGCAACACAGGAATTGTGCTAAAAAGAGCAGGCACGGATCTATATATTTTGGGCCCCCTGCAACAAAATATGTAGGACCCTCCCTAGTGGCCAAAAGTGTCTATTTGTAAAGTGAATAAGTCTTAGTGCTAGTTTTTTTCCTCAATTTCTAGGGCCATTAGCCCTTTTAAGGACGCGGGCCCTTCGCACTGCGGGTACGCTGATCTGCGCTTGCTAATGAGTAAAGTTAAATGTTTCTCGTGTAAGGGATTAAGAGATAGTAAATTTTTATTTTAACTTTATGAACTGGGAGAGTCGAACTTGTTGCTCTTTGTGCTATAAGTTTTACATAAAAGGCTTCAAAAAGAAAGTTAGTTGAACTTGAGATTAATAAAAAGTATATAATATTAAAATTAATTGAAAATGGAGAAAGCCCGAAAAATTTAGCTGGCATATATGGAATTTCTAAAACTACAGTGTCTAATATAGTTAAAAACAAGGAAAAAATAACAAAATTATTTGAATAGTATTTTTAATTATTGTTTTACTTTCAATAATGTTAAACAATGAAAGTGAGTTGAATAGAAAGATTATGGGTGAATTCCTTTAAAAAATGAATACATGGTGCAAGAAATGACAAAAAAAAAAAAAAAAAAAAAAATTACCACCCTTTATAAGTTGACCACCTGTCTAAGTTGACCGCTAAAGTACTGCACCGCGAGTGGTCAACTTACACAGGTTTCACTGTACTAAATATTTAACTAAACATCTTTCGGAGATTTTAGCGTGCTATGCTAGCAATAAACAACATTTTCTCCTTCTCTATTCAAATCAGAAACAAACTAGTTTAAAAATTCAGAGTTTGCATGTTTTTAAGTCAAGCCCCATTTTGGAAGAAATCTTACAACATTAACAGCAAAGAATACACTACTAGCTTTAAACAGTGATGCTCAACCTGTGGCCCGCGGAATACATCCGACTCGCGTAGGTGATTCGTGTGGCCCTTAAGTTGTTTTAATGTTACAAATCGAAAAGCACGATTTTGGACAACGTTACAAATAGGGAGCCAAATATTCAGAAATTGGTTTCTGAAAAACAGATACATTTAAAAAACGAAGCTTAGTAATGATTGTAACAATTATTGGTTTTTAGTTTGCTTTTCTCTTCAATACTTTCCAATGTTATTAAAGAAATTTTTAACATTTTGAAATGTTATCTCTCTTCTGGCCCGTGAGAATCATTTTGAAAAGAGATGCGGCCCTTGGATAAAAAAGGGTTTGGCACCACTGGCATAGAAATTATTGGTGGTAGAAAAGGAATTATTGGTGGTAGAGTTCTTGCAAAATGAGGCCTGGCTCAAGGTTGTGCGAAGCCTGAATTTTTGAAACGAACTTGGTACTGATATAAGGAGAGAAGTAGAGAATGCTTGGCATCTTGGCGATTAAGTGTTGTTAATTGATAGCAAAGCACCCTGAAATATTTATAAAAAATTTCAAAGAAAATCATACAATCATCAATGTCAGTAATAAGTACAGTAAAACCTGTGAAGTTGACTACCCTTGTAAGTTGACCACCTGTCTAAGTTAATCGCTTTTTTCAGGCACGGAATTAGCCCTTATCATATAAATCAACCTCTGTAAGTTGACCACCTGTTTAAGTTGACCGCTAAAGTAGTGCACCGCGAGTGGTGAACTTACACAGGTTTCACTGTACTAAAGTATACAAATGAGGCAGTGAGAAGCAAAGGAGTGAAAGTGGACATTTTCATGTTTTAAGTAAAACGCGTTTAAAGATAAAGTCCTAGGAAGGCTTTCATTGAAAAGTTTTCTAAATCATGCTGTATAAACAACGCTTACCAGGCTACTAGTACTATCTCCTGTCCCAAGACGAAGGAGAGGTTCACTATTTTTCCAAATCCATTGTCATCCAAATTTTTAATTTTGCCACTTACATCCCTTTGCTTCTCATTGCCTCAAATGTAGGAACTAATTTGAACCGGAGGAAATATTATTCGAAGTCAAAATTTTGAGTTATTTTAAAATGAATTAAACTCTTAGCTTCTCTGCTCCTCTTCTTTTTTTTTTTTTAAATTTGAAAATAGCATCGTATTTCCTCAGCTTTTCCTGAACGACTATAAAAAGGTGACGAAATACAATGCAATTTTTTTTTCTTTTAAATACTGGACCTGTTTCAATCATTGTATTATATCCTCAGCGACCTTACAAGAATTGATGACAAAGGAGGGGCTATGGGGGTGATCGCCACTCCTTTGAGGGACTCCACACCGGCAAATTTTCGGAGTTGAAGTCTTAAAACGCAATTCGAATTTGAATTTCCTTCTTGGAAAATGTTTGAAGTTGAATTTTCAAAGATACAAAATCAGGCGATTTTCGACGATGTTAGGAAAAGGAGTATGGAGATTTTCACCCTGGCAGATAAAAAATCTGGTGCCTGCCGCTGCCCCCCCCCCCTCCGCAATGTTTTAATTAAATACGTAGGTAAGTTGAAAAATCAACTGCCCCCTGCTTGAAAAATTTCTGGACCCGTCCTTGCGATTTGATGTCATTTATTTAAGTCCGACGTCATTTTTCTCATTCTTGACATTACGGATTCAAAAAAGAACACACGAGAGAAGGGAAAAAATGAGATATTCTAGTACTGTAGCCTAATTAGGCTCATACACATCCTCTTAAAGCGATTTCTTTCAAACAGAAATGTTTTTTGACTGAACCCTGAAAAATGACAGTCATTAACTTAAAAGCATAAACTTTTTTTAAAAAGTTCACATTATGTTTTGGCTATAAAAATCAATATAAAACAGAATTGGGAAACAAAATTGATCCTTCTTCTCATCAGCACTGCTATATGCAAGCGCTGTCTTTTACAGAAATGGCTTTTCTATATCAGTTTAAACGTTAATTTGTCCTCTTTTGCTTTCGAAAAACCTTATGAGCCCTTTTCAAGAAATTTTCAATAACAGGATTCCTTATTCAGTCACCAAAGCTAATGACTTGAGGATAAAAATGGTGGTTAAATTCAATGGATCTTCGCACTGTTTTCTGACCGAGAGCAAACTTCCTGCGGCAACTCGAAGGAACTGTATGAAGTAATTTCGAAAATGATTTCATGACTGTTTCACGAAAGATCTTTTTTTTCCCAGATCTAGAACAAGCCCGAATAAGCATCCCCTGTCCCCTCCCCCCTTAAAAGTGAAATAAGTTTTCTTTCTCTTTTTTTTCCCTTGGGGAAAAAAAAGGAAGAAATTATCTCCTTCCTACCCCTGAATATCTTGGACGTTGTTCTGAGAAGGTGGAGAAGCTTCTTATCTGTTCTTGCTCTTTTCTTTCCTCCCCCTCCCTCCACCATTTCTTCTTGAAATTATTTCCGATTCAATAATGGGTGCAGAGCTGGCGGGAAATTGAATTAAGTCATTAACTGGGAAAGAAAACACTGCCTCTTCCTGTCGTCCAAGGAGAAGGCGTTGAAAATTGGAATTTTCGGGACACATTTTTCTGAGAAGTTTATAGATTCTGCCTTGGCTTATAAATGTTGTGAGCAAATCTGAACTTATAAGGTGATATGTCGGATACAAAAATCCTATAAACAACTTTTACAATAAGCTATTTTTATAATAGATAAATAATAAGCGAGTCGTGTCAAGTTTTGTGAACATAAAATCATAATGAGATAATTGAAAAAAATAGGAATTTTTATATACTTGTATATTTTAGTTTGTTAATTTTTGATATCTAGATTGGAGTAAAATTTCGCTTTGAATGGGAAAGATTAACGAAGTAATTGCTGATAACACGTTGCTGGAAGTGAACAAAACATTAATTTAGTATAAAAAGCGTTAAAACTCTACAACAGTTGTCGGTTGTATTTTAAACCAAAAACTCTTTCCTTTTTTTTTTTTTTTTTTTTTTTTTTTTGTACTGAAAATGATGTAATGATGTCATTGTTAATTTGAAACGTGTATCTAAGATTTTTATTGCTGTTTATGCAATTTTAAAGCTGGTATTATATTTGAGACTTTTAAACGTAGAAATAGAACTGTTTCAATAAAAAATTGATTTGCTTAGGAGGAAGGCGTTTTATGACTAAAATGTATCCTGTCAGCTGGATTTTAAACTTGTATTGCATTAAGTCTTAAAAATTAAACCTTTTAAAAATCTTTAAAAGAACGTATAGTGTAAATGTACGAATAGTCGTTCACTTCAAAATATTAAGTCAGTTACACTACACGTTTTCAAGAACTCTGCCATAAAGAACTGTAAAGAGGTGATGTCAAATTCTTTTCAATATATTTGACCATCCTCTCCCCTACCCCTCTTTGTTATAACGTAGCACACTTAACCCCCTCTTTTTGTCACTTGCCACATTAGATTACATCAACATTTTGTCATAAAAAAACGCATTCATTTCAACCGAAAGGTGTGATGTCACACTTCTTGCTATCCCATCTCTCTCCCTTGTCACGAACTGTCACAATTAAGCGAAACCCCTTTTCACTCGTAACGTGGCTTTTATCATTGTCTGAACCTTCGTGCAACCATTTTAGTAAATAAAATCCTCAAAATTAAACCTTAATACAGTATAACCTCGATTTAACCATTGTCAAGAGACTGGGAAAATATGTCGTTAAATCAAGGATATCGTTAAATCGAGGAGCACACACAGCATGCGGTCAAATACGGACCAGTGATATGCATCATTAAATTGAGGAAATAGTTAAATCGGGTATCGTTAAATCGAAGTTATTCTGTAACTAAAAACTAAATAAATCTTTGCCCTTTTCATGCTCTAAGTAATGGACATACTATCACCATTAATCCCCTCCCACCTTTACGATTGGGCCTTAGCGTTCTCGTTTTTTCTACTGTACAATTTCACAGCAAAATAGGGCTTTGTGGTAAAAAGTACTAGCATCATGGATGGCAGTACATTTTACCGTAAAATGTCAGGAAAGTTTTTTTTTTACAGTGCATTCATTAAACAAGAAATGACAAAATAAAACAACTTCTTCAAAACAAGCCGCAGAAATGCAAAAGAGTTACATAGATAACGAATCTAAAAGAGGATGTTGCTTTGAGGACGATTTTGTTTCTTCTTGAATCCGAAATCCTGTGTTCAGAATATTCAAATTTCCTCGGCAAATGTTGTGCTCGAGAAACACTATCTTGTGCGGGGACACGCGATATCGGAAGTGCGCATCTCGAATTTGAAATGCATTCGCATACCAGCTTACTCGAGTTGTAGTGCGGAGGTGAATTTGAAGACACGTTAAGGCATTTCAGAAATGCAGGAGGATAGGTATGCTTTTAGGGAGTCAAATTGCGCTGGAAAATTTTCGATTTATAGTTCTATTCATATTGACGTTTACATGACCTGATGGGCTAGGAATTTACATTTCTCATCGGGTGAAGGCTACAAGTAGATAACTGTGATTCAGTTCCTTTTTTAGCCTTCTTTGAGGAATACTCAGCAATCTAATGTTTTTTACAATTGCAGGAGAAAGAAGATTTGATTTTAATGAAACTGTGATTCAGTTCTTTTTCAGCCTTCTTCGAGGAATGCTCAGCAAGCTAATGTTTTTTACGATCTTAGGATAATGAAGATTTGCTTTTCTGTTATTAAACTACCATTTCCCCCCAAACAGGGACGCCCCGAGTTTAAATATTTGGGTGGGCGAAAATTCTTAGTTTGTCGAATGATCAAATGTGGGTATGAACAGATATAAGTACATCTAATGAAAAGGGACATTCGAGCATTTAAAAATTGCATTAGGGGAGAACCTTGGAACACTTTTCAAATTTTAATTTTTAATGTCAATTATTTGAATCAAATTTAAAATCTAAAAGTCACATTAAAATACCCCAACCTATCTCTATGCTATATTTTTTAAATTTCAGGCAGTTTGAAAATAAAATACTGCCAGCCTTTTAAAGAAAGAGTTCCAAGATGGATGTGTTCCAGGTTGTGTCCCAAAGTACAACATCCTATTTTACCTTGGGATAACATCCTGTTGTACTATGGGAAAGTCTTAATGACTCAGGAAACAGCCATATACTTAAACCAATTTTGCACTAAAAAAACAAAACAAATTTTTTTTTTCATGGTGATTAATTAAATCATGGATAATGAATTATAAATTATGAATAATGAATTATGAATAATGAATGAATGAATTATTGTCTAACATTGAATATGTTTAAAAGACTACATAAGAACATTGTTCTATGTTCCTAAACTTATCTTAATTATTAAGAACCATGCATATGTTGTACCCTGCAACGTGTCCGAAGGTATGACTGTTCCAAGGTACAAACAACACGTGGCTTAAGAAAAAACAAAGTGGTGGTCAATCTAGATGCACTATCATTATTTTCTCATAACCAAAATAGTTAAAGTACTTCTCTTTTATAAAAAAATAAAATTTAGTTGATTAGTTTAACAAATACAAAGACAGAAAATGAAATTAAAATGAAGAAAATTTTACTTTGGAGTCATAAAATGTTCTTTCTCTCAGAAAATCGTCAATTTTACTAGTTTGATGCTGATTTTTAGTAGTGAAGGTTACTATTAGAGATTACAAAAACATGATTGCTAAAAATAGTTTCTTAGAAATCAGCAATGTCCTAAGTACAACACTCCCCCATATTGCAATTATGCCTCCAAATTTGCTGAACACTCAGACAAAATTTGCCGAATAAGGAAACTTTTGGAAGCCTTGACCTCCCATCGTGAAGCCCCAGTTTCTAAATTTTATTTACTCCTAGTTAGGGGTATTTATGCCTTCTTTTGAACAGAAGTTTTTAATGAAAGTGATACACTCTATAAATGAAAAATGATTAAATAAGCTTTGTGCTAGAATATGATTGAAGTGAAAAAGCAACGTACATAAAGCACAAATTATCCAGAAAATACAGCATGCATGATTAAGTAAGCTTTGTGTTAAAATATGATTAAAGTGAAAAACCCACGAACCCAAAACAAATTATCCTGAAAATACAGCATGCTCAAATAGGCTTTGGGCTAAAACATGATTAAAGTGAAAAACTAACGTACATAAAGCACACATTATCTAGAAAATACAGGAAATATAGCAAGATCATAGGAGCTTTGTGCTAAAATGGGATTGAAGTGAAAAACCATCGTACATAAAGCAGAAGTTATCCAGTGAATACAGCATGATCAAATAAACTTTGTGCTAAAATATGTCCAGAAAATATATGAAAAACAGAAAAATAAAACATTGTGCTAAAACATGAATGAAATGAAAACCAGCTTACGTAAAGAACAAATTATCTAGAAAATACAAGATGATCAAACAAGCTTTGTGCTAAAATATGATTGTAGTAAAAAACCAACATACGTAAAACACAAATTATTCAGAAGATACGGGAAATGAAAATCCAACGTACATAGAGCAAAAATAAGTCAAAATTTAGCACTGGATTTTTTTGTGCAGTAGTTTCAGGATTATTTCTGTTTTTTTTTTTTTTTTTTTTTTTTCTGGGTAATTTGTGCTTTGTGTACGCTGGTTTTTCCCTACATTCTGTTTTACTAAATTGCGATTACCTAACTGTAGTATTCAGTTAACGATAGGCAAAAGCAATCAGCACATTATTGGCTGAGAAACGATGCGGAAGTTATAGTTATTAAAATCAGCTTTTAATTAAAAGTAAAATGTACCCTACATTTAGGATTTCTTTCAATAGAATAGGAGAATTTAAGCAGTCTGATGGGCTCCTTCATTACATAACACTTAAACCTAAATGATTTCTAAGCATTCTTACTTGCATTTTCAGAGATCAAACAACACATTTGATTTTTTTAAAGATAAAATTTCCTTAAAACACTATACAGATGAAGAAATAACGTTTCCAGGCTTATTGGCTGAAATAGAAAAGAAAATCCAGCGACTGATGTATCATCAGTCTCATAGAAACTCAACCGCTGAGGATGTCAGCCGCAGAGCTTGACGAAACGTCTGGATTTTCTTTTCTATTTCGACTACGGCCAATGAGCCCGAAAATGTTATTTCTTTATGTTGACGCCGGCCGTGAAAGACACAGATATTTCTTTCTTTTCCGGACCAACACATTTGCTCTGGATTTAAAAAAAAAACAACCTTTCAGTATTGAATGGGGGGGGGGGGGGCTTTGTTTGAATGCGCACAGGTTTTTTAATTAGCTGACGGTTATTGAGTTACAATGTTTAAATTTATGTACGGGCTCTAGCGCATTATTTCTGTTACATGGCAGTAACTATTTCAAAATAACTTCACGAACTGAAGTTTTTTCAAATAGAAAGAAACATTTATTCTTCTCTTTTTTTTTTTTTTTTTTTGGCGTCGGAAGGATCAAAAACATTGCAAAAGCATAGAGTACAGAACTTATAAACTTTTTTTGAGGGCTCTAACTCATCCATTTACTTACCGTTTTATTCCAGAACTAGTTTCAAAATATTATTTTAAATATATTTTAAAAAATAGACTTTTAATCTTTTTATAAATTTTTTTCTTTTTATTCAGAGGAAAGCGATTAAATATAAAATAAAATTGATGATTTTCTTTTTTTTTTTTTGGTGGGGGGGGGATTAACAAACATATTGCTCACTTTTTCTGCACGATGCAAAATTTTTTCAGACCATTCAAATGGGCAGCCACTATTTAGGATAAAAGCACTAGAGTGATTATTCAAAAACCTGACATTTTCCAATAACAAATTTAAAAAAAAAAATGCTGAAAAAAAAATCTGAAAAAAAATTATACTTAATCTTTGTTGGGAACTTATTTTGAGAAAAATAGAGGGAACTCACTTTTACTATACTGCACTTTCAAAAGAGGGGGTCAAATTTTCATACACCAGACAAGCAGCATCAGAACTAGACAAGGACTAGAAACTAGACAAGCAGCACCAGGAGTGTTATAAAATGAATTTCATCACTGGTTATCTAAAATGTAACTTCAATAAAGAAATAACTGAAGCCTAAATAGAAAAGTATGGTTATTCCATGACAAAACAAAATTTATGTAAAGCCTCCCCTAATGGACACTCCGAATTTCTTCGAGTACAAGCCCCTTTATATAGGTTTTTTCATATTATTCACTCTGAATAGCTTGCACTACGAATAACGGACGTTCCTTTAAACGAAAAAATGGATTGCTCTATTAAAATTTTCTTTAAATTAGCCGTACATAGTGCGGTAAAATTTTCAAAAATAAAAGGTACCTTTTCATTATGTGCGAAATTTCTTATAGTAACCTTAGAAATTAAATTTATTTCCTACACGAAATTGCTTCAATTTTTTTTCCTGCATCGTATTTGCTTTGTAAATGTAACCTGGTGTTGCTTCAAAAAAAAAAAAAAAAAAAATGCTGATTCAGTTTAGTGTGACAAAATGTTTTGAAAGTGCATCTAAAAGTAATATGTAGTATTAAAAATGCAGATTGGTTCTGGGCGTTGATGAAAAATAAACGCTTGGTATGCGTTGTCTACCCTTAGCTTAGCAAAGTTCCATAGGTTTTTACAAAAATACAATAAACTTGTACTTTTAAGAAAAAAAATCTTAGGCACAAAAGATAAAATTGTAGGTCGTAGTTGTACTACGGCTACTTTGAATTTAAAACAACCATGAAATTTAAAGCAACTTCACTTACCTATTCGAGCAACATTTAGATAAAACGAAATGTCTAACCAAGAAATATCATTTGGAAAGATTCGTCTGAAAGCAACAAAATAAATAAATAAATAAATAAATAGAATTTTTCGACTGATACATTTATTATTTATCGTTTGACAAATTTAGCTTTTTTTTTCCTCAATCAATCTTATTTTCCAACTAATTTATTGGAAAGAAATCCTTCTATTATACTGGATGTATAAACAAAGCTTTGTAAATAATGCTAGGAGAGTGATTTTTTTGAGAACAGGAGAGTTACATATTTTGCGCGCCAGGAGATTGACATTTTGCTTACAACTTGCCTGTTACGTTTTTTTCTTTCCGATTTGGCTGTATAAGAGACCTATCTCAAGAAGCGTCTGTGCCATAACCAGACTTAGTGCGCTCCCCTACAATGCAACAGTCTTTCGTGTGTCACCATTAAGGCGCTGGTGCATGACACAGTAGTGTTTTTGACACCCAGTTTCCACCAGATGGAGGCATCTGGGCTTTCATTTGATGCGAAATTGCACTATGAATTTAATTTATCTGAGGGATATTCTAAGCCAAACGAATACCCCAAGGGATCTTTTACATGCCGTATAATCATACGACATGGGCTGCAGATTTTTTGCATCTCGAAAATTCACCGACTGGTTACCCAGGTCAGGACCCAGGATCCACAGGCGTAGAAGGCCAGCGCCTAACCATCAATGCCAAAGGCCGTAGACCCAGAATTATATTTAAGATAAATAATGTTATTTTTCTATTCTAACCTAATGGTTCAAGTATACACTATTAGTAGAACTAAAAGTTTTCTTTTACTTAAAACAAAAATGCTGTCCAGGAGAGTCACAGCAAAAATGTTACATACCCCATTTTTGTACAAGTTTATTTGAGAAACGGGTTAGGATATGTCAAGAGAGTGACTTTCTGGTCATTTAAAAAATTTCGTAGGAAAAAATAAATGAGTTATTGTTTTAATAAGAGTGGAATACCATAAGAAAAGTTATTTCTAACTATTTAAAAAAGAAATAAACTTTCTAGGTCAAAAAAGTTTTGTGTTAGACTTATGGGACATAATATTGTTAGGCTTCTGGAGAATCACCCACTAGTAGTTTCCTTAATTCCGACTTTTTTTTGACTTATGTCATTCGTTAAACAATTTTACAATTAGAATTTTTCTGCTGACTTAAATGCAAGTTCTATGACCTGAGATAAGGTAGGATATATTTTAGTTTGTTGGAAGCTCATGCAAGAAATACGAGATCATAGAGATTGTCGATAGAAATTTCACCAAAAGTTCTTTGGGAAAAAAATTTTACTCATGTGCAATATCGCAAAGCTGACACTAGATTGGGCATCGTATTTTTAGCACTAAATTGATAAAATGTACCTCATATTGTTGCCAATTTATGACTTCACTTCTATTTTAACATTTCCTTCATACCTTGAAATTTTACCTTCTCCCACCAAAATAAATATTTAAATTAAACAGAGAAATACTACTTGTATGACTTAATACTTGTATAACTTACATCTTTACTAATAATAAAGCTCAAAGTCTCTCTGCCTGGATGTCTGTGACGCGCATAGCGCCTGGACCGTTCGGCCGATTTTAATGAAATTTGGCACAAAGTTAATTTGTGGCATGGGGGTGAGCACCTCGAAGCGATTTTTCGAGAATTCGATTTTGTTCTTTTTCTATTTCAATTTCAAGAGCACTTTCTGGAGCAAAATTATCATACGATGGACGAGTAAATTACGAAATTATCATGACGTGGAATGGGAGAGGGAATGAACATAGCCAATTGGCGAGAAATTCGTCATCCGTTATTTTTAAATATACAGGCGAACCGAATGACCTTTTAATTTTCAACTACGGGCAAAGCCGTGCGGGTACCACTAGTAAAGAATAAACGAAAGAGTATAAAATTGTGTCATCAAGTTGAGAAATTGAAATTAAAAAAAAAAATCCGTTTCGAGTTTTTTCTATTATTTTCCCATGATAGTTTTCAATTTCGTATAGAATTGTGAGATCGTTTTCTACATTAGACTGCTGACTAATAATCTACTCAGACAGAGCAAAAGAAATTGGAAACGGGTTGTTGTGTCGTGCTTTTCAAAAGTGGATGAGGTGGCAGAATTTTAATAATCTCTCTTCTTAAAATACTCCCTTTAGCGCATTCCTTCTTAGCAAATGATATGCATTCTTCCCGGAAGGCATATATACTTTTATTCTTTTTTCAGACACAATTTTTTCGCACTTGTTCATTTTGTCTTCTTTGCATTTTCCTTCGCCTTCATTTGCTACTTGGTACGCGTCTCTTAAGTTTTCAGCTGACACTGACATTTTAGTTACTTCTAGATTTTTCAAGCGATTAGAATAAATTTGTTGGTGTCTATCTAAAATGACTGAAATAAGTTTGGGTAAGATTCAAATTAGTAGTTTCTATGTAATATAACCAGTGTTTTTACTACACTGTTATTACTTTTCTTTAGTTACAAGATAAATTGGATTTTCTACATTAACCTGATGCAAATATTTCTTTGATGCCGGCAGGGGCGTGCACGGGGGGGGGGGGGGTGTGGAAAGGGGATTGAGAGAAGGGACACCTGTTGGCCCGGGCCCGAGCCTGAAGGGTGCCCAAGGTGAAATATGTGTAGGAATGAAGAGTAAACAATATTGAGGAGGGCCTGTAAAAGTCATTTTTGACGACCCTACAGTTTCTGTGCACTCCCCAGCCTGCCATTTCTTCCTTGTCTACAAGCAATAATGTAGGGTTTGACACAGCCATAATAGCTTAGTTTTACTTTTGACCTTCTATAGAAGAATGAATAAGGTGGACGTGCTAAGTAAGGCCAAGTAGACAATAAGGTTAACCCGCAACTTTTGAATCTAGGATAGAAAAAAGTCTTAGATCACGACTTTATCGTCCTCAGGCAGCTTAACTAATGCTAAAGCGCTATCAGCGAGCAGACTATTAATAACAAGCAAAGGGTAGCAACCTTCATTACAAAAGAATCTTGACAAAACGGCGTGATGTTATTTTACAGTAAGTTTTATTTCTTCGATGTTAACTGTAGTTCACTAGTATAAAAAAAGTTGTTAATTGTTCTAGAAAGTCAAATTTATGTATATGATGAATTAAAAAAAAATTATTGTGTGTCTTCATTTTTTCCTGCGATTTGATAACTCCAGAAAAGTTCATTGATGTCTAATAAATTGACCTCCTTTCAATTCCTTTTTCTTTTTTTTTTTTTTTTTTTTTTTTTGCACATTTGCCTTAAATAACACGTTTTATTATTTCGGAACTTTTGCAATGCTAATTTTTATTCAACAGATCTAATTTTTCACCTTTACTAATGACAAAGAAAAAAATATGCGTTTCTTAACGTACATTTTGTGAGAAATTTAACTAAATGAATGAAAACAGCGGGCTTTTTTTTTCTTTCTTATCTGCTTTATTTTACTTTCCTTGCTTTTCTTTAATCTTTAAGAAGGCTTTTATTGGTGAACAATTTAGGGAACATGATTTCTTTCAGTTTCTTCCACAAAAGTAATTTTACTTATATTCATAGGTAAAAAAAACCTTTCGAGCAATATGGGATTTTGTTAAATAGTTTGAAATTTTTCTGACTTATAATGTTTGTTTAAACAATATTCATACGAAAGAAGTGTGAAATCTTTTCACGCAAAGTACTTTTCGTGAAAAGTGTTTTCTTTTGTAACATATTTTTTACACAACGAATTATCTGTACAGTGAATTTTCACCATCTGTGAAACCAATCATTTGGTTTCACAGTTATACACAACTGACTGGGTAAACGTTAACATTAAGAGTTTTTCTAATTATAAAAAAGTTTTTGTAACTTCATGGAACATTGAATTAATTTTAAATAGAATTTAAAAATATTATATAAAAAATATTTTTTATTCTAACGAATATTTCTGTAAGTTTGTATCGCACTATAAATGTATGAAATAAACTAAGTATATGATTTCTTGAACGCAACACCCAAAAATTGAAGTTGGTCTTAATATTATGTATATTAAGATCAACTTCAATTTTTGGGTGGAGAATTCAAGAAATCAGATATTTAGTTTATTTCATACATTTATAGTGCGATACAAGCTTATAGAAATAGTCTTTAGAACTAAAACATTTTTTATATTTTATTTTAAAGTTGTTTGATTCTAAAATTTATCTGAGGTGACAGTTTTTGAAAGTTAAAACACATTTTCTTGTTACCTCTAATAAGAAAAAAAAACGGTATGGTATTTCATTTTAATATAAATGTATTGCGCATACAGAAAGAATAATTTTTTTTTCATTTATCTTTTTTCAGTATTGCTGGTCAGGCCCGCGCCAAGCCTGACCGACGCCGTCGTGCAAATGTTTTTTGAGCACCTTTATGCAGTGGCGTCCGACGAAAATATTGTTAACACCTGGAATGAGGGTTTGTTGGCACATATGACGTAGAAAATAATGCGTTTGGCATTTAATTTATTAAAAAACAAAGTGTAAAAATGTGTATTTAATTGTGGATTACAGTGTAAGTTTTTACTTCATATCTCGAAGTTATTTCGATTTCAGCCTGCTAGCTAAAGCGTTTTGGAAAAGGAAAATATTTTAAATATCAAAGTTAGCGCCTCGCCCCTCTAAATATCTCTCAAATCACTCATTGATGAATAATTAACCTAGCTTTCAGCAGTGTTAAAACATAAAAACAGGGTACTCATTATTTTTTCTAAATTGAAGTGTAGAAGATATCCCGCTTTAAAATCTGAAACTGAAGTCCTTTCCGGTAAAACCAGCAATTATAAAATATTTAAGGCATTGAATATGATATCTAAAACAAATACATCGTCCAAAGCTCTTTTTTGATACACAAATAGTTGAAGAAAAAGGAGGAGACTCGAGTAATTATGGTTAAATCGTTATTTTTTGAAACAAAAAAGTTAGCCAAAATTGTTCTCTACAATATACAAACATTACGCACAAATAAAATATATGCAAATGGACTTTCAGTAGTTCTTAAGTATGATTACATGAAGTAGTCAAATCACTACGAACAATGATTACAAATCCCAAAAAGACATACATATACAGTGAAACCTGTGTAATTTGACCATTGCGGTGCACTACTTTTAGTGGTCAACTTAAGCGTGGTCAATTTATATCAACTTATAGAGGTTGAATTATATGATAAGATGTAATTCTGTGCCTGAAAATAGCGGTCATCTTAGACAGGTGGTCGTCAACAAACAAGAGTGGTTTACTTTACAGGTTTTACTGTATTACACTAATTACAATACAACATATTCACCTCAAGATAAAAAAGGGGGAATAGAAAGTTTCTTGCGCCTCATATACTCAAACTTGTGTACTACCGACATACCGAAATAGCAATCATGGCTCCACATTAAGAAGAAAAATGCTAATGTATGCATTAATTGGCATCAAGTGTTTTCAGTGCAAAAGATTACACTTTTGAATAGCATATTTAGATACAATAAGGCAATATTTTTTCCTTCAGATAGGCAACGAGAATATTGCTTGTTTCAATGAGCAGTGTAATTTCACCGCCACCATTGGATATAATCAGGGCCTGATGAACGCACGGTCCGGCAGGTCCATGGAATGGCACCACAATTTTAAGGGCACCAAAATTGGGTAAATGTCTTTATTTCTTCCCGTTTTGGAAAACTCACATGAAAAATTTGCAGATTTTCTTTTGAGAGGATCACCAAATTTTGCCAGGGCCGTCATCACTTTGGCTTGACCGGGCCTTGGATAGAAAAAAGTTCAATTTTATTTTTTTGGTTGCAGAGAATCCTTCCTTTTGAAGAAGTTTTGATTGGCAGAGCTCGGCACCTTTTTGACTCTGGCGCCGTCGTGCTCTGCACGACCTCGCACGTAGGAACGGCGCGGCCCTGTTGCTGGTTTGTATGCTCGAATTTAAAAGCAATTTTGTTCAAGTATAGTGAAAAAAGGAAAGCTTTTAAAAGCGCTCACATATACTCGTACCTGATTAATTAAGTTCAGCTTTGAAACTGATTTGTTAAATTCATTGACAATTCATTTATGCCATTTTTTAGCCCCCGACACACAAAGGAAGGGGGTTATAAGTTTGACATATCTGTATACCTGTGTGTCTGTCTGTGGCACTCTAGCGCCTAAACGGATGGACCGATTTTGAAAAGATTTAAAAAAATGTTCGAAAAGAGAGGTTGATCGAGAGTGTTCTTAGCTAGGTTGCATCTTTGGATGACATTAATTAACAAAGATATTAATTTTGAAAAAACTCTAAAAGGCTTTTCGCGATTTTTTCAGTGAAAACATAGTTTAAAATTTTAAAATTTAATACTAAAATAAAGAGAATTTTTTTCCGCGTCTGATAGAATGTGTTTGGAACTTCCATCTTTCATAAAATTCGAATTATAACGTTTTTTTAAACAGATTTTAATAAAGGCTAAGACTTTACTCACGCGATTAATAACTAAATTCATTGTTGGCCGACAAAAAAATAAAACACAATGATTAAAAATTTTATCCGCTGCCAGTTTCTATTTAATAGCTAATAAAGTACTTGAAATTGATTTTAAATAACATAAGACTTTTAAAAGGATTTTCAATTTTCCCTCTTGATTCTATTCGCAACTCCAGAGCTCGAATACGCTACCTTGCGGTGATTAACAATACTAAAGAAGAAGGTAAAACATTCCATTCTACGTGTTTTCTTTGGGGTAAACTACAGTCTTCAGACATTTTATGATATAAGGTAATTTCAGAAGAATAGAAACGAAAGCTTCCCACAAACACGATGAAAAATTACACACATTCACTAAGCGTCAAAGCAAGTTATAAGTTACTTCATTTGTTTGTTTTACCTTTTCTTATCTGCCATTAGACAGTGGCTGCAGAGCCCCCTATAGTTTATTGGAGTTGCGAATAGTTGCGACTCTGTCAGGGGTATTTAAAGTTTTTAATTTTATCGTTTCTTGTCATTGTCTTGCATTTTTTTGTCAACAATTAAAAAGTGGGAGTATTTTAAATTTATAATTACTATTGTTTTTCATTGCTTCTGGCAACAATTCAAAACCGGAAGCAAAACGCAGTATTATGACAGACAATGTAAGTTGAGAAATAGTCTTGAAATAAAAAAAATCTTTTATAATATTTGATTAGTTTTTTTTTTTTTTTAAATCTTTTTAGTTTATGCATGTATTTACTTCTTGGTTACTTCTATTTCAGTTTTTGCTTAAAAGCATTCAAACATAAAGAAAAATATAATTTAAAGTTTATTTTTCTATCCACTTTGCTCATAAAAGACTATCATCGCATTACAACATAAGGCTTTTCTTTTATGTATTTAGATGGAACTTCAAGTAAAATAACTTCTCCAGCAAATTCAGCATTTTATTCCCCGTAATATGAGCTGAAATATGTAGCTACTGACATTTATGGGTGAACATTAAGAAAACGTATGGCGGGACTAGATTTTAACTCAGATCTACCAGAGAAAGCCTCAGTTGAGTTTATATGTTATTCTATTGGTTTTCAAAAAGCAATAGCATATTTAATAAATTTACCTACGTCAGATATTTGCTTCATAAAATTGTGCTAGATCTTCAAAAGCGGCAAAATGATTGCAAGAGTTAGAAGTTTTACTAGAAAGAGTTTACCAGTAACATTATTTAGTACGTAATAATGAACAAATATGTTTATTTCAATAAAGCATAATGGGGTTGTTTCCATCAGTTAAAAGTACTACGTTTAGTCACTGAAGTTGATAGAATGAGCAAAAAATAATAATAATAATAATAATAACAATAATAATAATAATTATAAATAACATGCAGCGAGGAAAATCTTTTATTTTCAAATCTCTTAAATGTTATTTTTTTTTTTTAATGTCCGATTTTTTAAACAATGCGTGGTGTTTATGACGTCACAAGCGATGGCGTGCACTCTCCTGGCGCACTGAATGCTGAAGCTTACTGTCTACCACGTTTCCAGCTCATGATAATTCAGAAGCGAATAAATATTGCTTCCTACGCTTGCTGTCAACCATATCGATGCCCGTACATGCAAATAAAGATGCGAATTAAATAATGTGTTTTACGCTAATGGCATCAGTGAATGGCATTTCATCACTTGTGATGTCATATGCAGAAGCGTAAAAATTAAATTGAATCTGCGCACCGATTAAATTTTTTTTTCTTCTAATATTAAACTTTGTCAAATTATTTAAAAAATGGTCAGATCCTATGTTTTTAAGCATGCTTTTTCAGTAAAAAATACTTTTAATACTTCAGAAACGACCGCATTTATAAACCAATCCAATTTTTTTAGTATCATAAACTTTTTGCTTTCTAAACTTAAGTATTTTGAGGCCCACACAACGCGAGATTGAGACACATGATCGTGTATCAAATTGGAGAAGAAAAGGGCGACGTACCCACACCAGGTAGTGTGGCTCTTGCACGAAATATTACACACTATAGAGAGGCACCCCGAACTACAATTTTTTAGGAAGGCGAAAATCGTCAATTTTCCGAATTTAACTCCAAACGATGCCGAATGTTGCTGATTTAGCCAAATGGAACTCCGACTTTCGCCAAATGATACGCAACTTTTGGTGGGTATCCCGAATCACAGGATTCCAATTTTCGTTATTTTCGGCTCGCCAAAATACACACGCATTGAGTTTTCATTTTGCTCACTCCTCTCAAAAACGTCATATGGGTCATTCCATGTCAAGTGATCCAAAATTTGAGAAATTTTTTCACTCACATTTTTGTATTTCTTTAAATTTGACTCATAGATTGTACCCTTCAAGGTAATCAAAAGTTCAAATTTTTAGATTTTTATCTCATTTATTTTCTTATTTATGAAACTTTGATTTTCCGAAAAATCTTTTTTCATGGATAATTGAACATAAAATGAACGATAACTCAGCACCAAATATAGATAAAAAGATTTGGTAAAAAACATTTTAAAGTACATTAGCTGTTGTTTAATATTATATGCAAAATGACTAATTTTATAAAAAAAATTATTTTTAAAAATTTAAATTTAAAACTTTAATTTCTTACAAAACATATAATGAATTCTTTTTTAAAAAAATTTCAAAGTTTTTTTGTGTATTTCATCTTTATTTGTGCAAAATTTTAAGTTGGGATCTCAATGGGATCATATTTTTATGAGTTTTTGAACAAAATTTTACTTAAGAAATAATGATATTTTTCCGATTCTATATAGTTCAGCATGGGATTCTCTTACTGGGTGATGGTTAAGGGTCATTTCACTTTATTTTTGACATTTATGTAGAGTCCGTAAAGTGATTTTTTTTGCCATAACATTTTTATTTACTGTTTGATTTGTAAATTATTTTAATTTGAGTTGGTTTGTTGGCAGGAAAAGCTCAAAATAAAATAATGCCAATCAAACCGTAAATTAAAAAGTTATGGCAAAAAAAAGGTGACGTTACGGACTCTACATAAATGTCAAAAATAACGTGAAATGACCCTCATGAAAGTAAGAAAACTTAATTATGCTTGAAATGAACTGGCATGAACTTGTAGATTGGTAAGCGTCCCCCCCCCCGGAACCACCATTTTTAATCTTTTTTTTTCCTAAGTTTTCAAAATGTAAAAAAAAAATAATAATAAAAATAAAATGAAATAAAACAAAGCAAAATGAATAGTAAACTTAAAAGGTGGTAAATGTTCTTCCTTAAAGAAAGACGAAGTATATCCCCATACTAGTATAACGCCTTACCTGGGGATTGAATTGAAAATTATTTTTACCCCATATGTTTTCTTTTTTTTTTCAGATCAAGTGTTTCTTTTTAGATTATAACTTCACAAAATGTACTTGGTTAATTCAATATCTGATAAGGAAAATTACGATTCATTTCATCCCCTATCCCAGCACGAACCTTCGATTTCGGAAAAAGGAAAGAAATAGTTTGCCCAAAATCAAAGCAAAATAGTGTTTCCCACTTGTTTTAATGTTTTTTCATTTTTTCCACACAAAACTACAAATAAATCATAGTATCAGATCATATGTTTGTCCACACATATCTGTCTTTCTACAACATCTGGAGTGCAGCTGTTTTTTTTCTTTCTTTTTTTGCTTGTTTTCTTTTTAATTTATGTTCTAAAGGAGAGTAATGAACCAAGATCTATCATACATATATTAAAAGCAGTTATAGATCAAACAAATTTTGCTCTTTTGAGTATAACCTTCCATGTTGTTAAGCTTCATTCCAGATTCCCCCCCCCCCTCACTCTACCATCCCACTTTCCGAACAAAAAAAAAAGGTTGAAATGAGTGTGGTTCTATTCCGTGATGTTCCCATCAATTTTTCTAAGAGTAAGACTGTTTTCTAAGGGTTCTCACAGTAATCCATTATGCACAATATGTGTATGCATCAAATACATAATATGTCTAAAAAATGTTTTAGTGTATACGGCGAAAATGGAATATGCCCCTGGTTACATTTGTCTGTTAAAGTTTTCCCAACTTTAAGTATTTGTAATTCCCTCCCAGCCCCTCCCCCCTTTATGATCCTCAGTTACTACTAATGTTTCGCAGCATGTGTTATGATTACGTACCAGCTTTTTTTTCTTTTTTCAATTTTGAGAACAGTTTTCAAAAAAAAAAAAAAAAATGGTGGTGCTGGGGGGGGGGGGTCTTAGCAATCTACAAGTTCATCCCAGCTCATATCAAGCATAGTCATGTTTAGTTACTACTCACTAGACCATCACCAGTAATAGAACTCCATATTTAACTAAATAGAATCTGAAAGATATCATTATTTCTCAAGTCAAATTTTATTCAAAAATTCATGAAAATATGATCACATTGAGATCCTAACATAAAATTTTGCACAAATAAAGATAAAATACACAAAAAGTTTTGAGATTAAAAAAAACATCATTATATGTTTTCTCAGAATTTTAAATTTAAATTTATTTTTTTAAATGAATTTTTTAAAAATTAGTTATGTTGCATATCAAATTAAACAGAAACTAATATACTTTAAAATGCTTTTTACCAAATTTTTCTAACTATGTTTCGTGCTGAGTTATCGTCCATTTTATGTTCAAGCATGCATGCAAAAAAGAGTGTTTTTCGGAAAATCAAAGTCTTATAAATAAAAAAAATAAAAGAGATAAAAATCTAAACATTTGGTCTTTTGATTACCTTGAAGGATACAATCGATGAGCCAAATTTCAAAGAGATACAAAAAAGTGTTGAAAAAACTTTGCATCACTTGACATAGAATGACCCATATCTCAAAAATTAGAGATTTTGAGTTATGCCTTTTTTTGAACTGCCATGAATAACATATCTCTGCAAGATCTGCCTTTCTATAACCTAATAGTTAGGAAACCAAAGTGCCGTATTTGCGCTTTCAAGAATTTGTTCTTTTCGAGAACGTCACATCTTGAGTTGTGATTGATTCATTAGGCATGAAAGATCTGTGTCGTTTAGTGAACGATGGTTTTATTTATTCCGAACACAGTATTACACACACACAAAAAAGAGCATTTTTCATTCTTATTTTTTAATCAAGAACGCACTACTTGCATTTATGCTAATATTGTCAGTATCGTAAGGATAACAATTATTAACAATAGTGACATATTTTGAGGTATTTTAAATAGTAAACATACGTCCCTCATATAATACGGTACTTCTACAACACGGTTTTGATATTACACTATACCAAATTTGTGATTATTATAACACGGTTTCGATATTACACGGTACGAAACATGAATTTTATACTACATGGTTTTGATATAATACAATTGTTATCATTAAAAAAGGTGGAATTTCATTTTTATTTAATTCATTCTGTTAATGTTTGTTAACTCTAACTTTTTACTTTGTTTTTAGGAAACTTGGTTTCGATACAACACGGTACACATCCCTTGATTTACATTACTTCTAGGTCTAGTATAATACGGTTTCGATACAACACGATACATATTGACATGATTTTTACTATGCATATGATTAATTAGTGTAAAAAATATGTTAAAAAGTTATTTTTAAACTAGTCTCGTATAACACGGTTTCGATACTACACGGAACGAACTAACCGTGTTATACGAGGGATGCCTGTATTTGAAATGTAGTGTAACAACGTCATAAATAAAACAAAACCTTTTAAAGCTTACTTTTTACACTTCTTTATGAAACAGGGAGGAAACCCCAGATTTTCTTGGAAAAGACCTTGTGCGTAAGAAAAAGTTCAATCAGGGGCTTGAAATATCTTTTCACTACATGATACCTTACTTTTAATTTTTAAAAATCGCTCCCCTGAAAAATCATATTTTATGAGATATGACGTTGTTGAAAGGAGTGAGCGATCTGTTCACATCCGTATGTTATTCGTTTAAAGTGTAAGGATTGAATGCCCGCATGAAATAATCATGATAAATTATTGCACATAAGCTTTGAAAGAATTAAACTTAAAACATAAAGCATTTACATCATTTTAAAGTGCGCTTAATACGCCGTTGATCAATGAATGTACAGTCGAACCTCTATATATCGAAGTAGCATATTGACTGAAAAAAAAATCGATGCATAGAAATTTCGATATATAGAACCGATTTTATCATGAAAATCTCTTAAAACATTAAAATTAAAGCTAATTTTCGTGAATGAAACTCTATTTCTAATTCATACGAGCATCGGAAAAAAGTGAAAAATCATCCTACTTAACTTGAATGATTTTTAATGAAGCTAAAAATAATAGGAATGATAATCAACAGACAAAAGGGATAACTTGAAACTGATTTTACAGTGCTACTGATTAAAACTAAGATTTGAAATAAACTTGAGGGAATTTAAGAACCCCAGAACGGAACAACGACTTATCTACACACCCCTCAACCCCCGATTCCTTATGAGTTTCGTAGTAACCTTTAGTGAACATAATTTTCTCCCGTAATCTTCAGTTTTCATGGGACAAGCAGTCAAAAGTGGAAAAAAAATATACGAATGTCTCGAAATTTTTTTCGATATATAGAGATTTTTCGATAGATAGAAACAATTTTTCTATGTAATGAACATAGAAATTTGCTGGGATTTTGATACATAAAAAATTTCGATATGTGGAAGTTCGAGATATGGAGGTTTAACTGTATAAATGCATTAGTTTCAAATGTTATGGGGCAACTTTAGTTTTATAAAATACAATAAGAAACATGAACCACATTTAAACTGCTTTTACGCATGAATGTTACTTAAATGTCGTTTAGCAAAGACGTATCCCAGTTGTTTTACAGGTTTTTATAACTACCATCTGTGGTTCAAACTTTCTACAATTATTCAAAGAATGAAAAAGAATAAAAATTACAAAGTTTGCTTTCAAAATCTGCTTTCTGCTGCACGCGATAACAAAGGGTATTTTTCACAGTAGACTGCGGAGCGAGTCTGCGTGCTCAGTGGAGTAGTTTACATATGCAAATTGACTTCCAACTCCCAACCACTTTCACTCTGCAAAAAGAACAGAATTCGAAGTTTTGCTTTTTCCTTTTTTTAAGATGCATTTCGAAAAACTATTTAAAATTGCTTAACTTAGTGAATCTTTTTTATTTTTTGATCTTCAAACACGAGATAAAATTGTATAAAGTAAAACTTTTTTTGTCCGCAGAGCACTTTTAGAATGTCGGTTTCGTTCAAGGGAGAAATAGTTTCATTTCTTGAAAGAAGATTTATAGCAAAAGGGATCTTTTTTGTTACTGTTTGCTTCGGAATTTTTTTGATTTGTATTTAAGATTTGACTTGGAAAGTATAATTCCTACTTTCGAGCCGAAGAATTTCTAGCATTTTCAAGAGAAAATTAAAGGAAGTAAACAATTACTCTACCACATTTGAGAATTGGTAGAATGGAAAAGCTCCGCATTTTTAAAAATAAAAAAATCAGGAATCTCAAGGAACCGTTTTAAAATTCACTTCAAAAGATGTTATCTTTTATTTGATACTTGGGGTACCCGCAAGGCTTTGCCCGTAGTAGAAAATTAAAAGGTGATTTGGTTCGCCTGTATATTTACAAATAATGGATAATGAATTTCTCGCCAGTTTGCTATGTTCAGCTCGCCTTGGTCACATATGGTAGTTTGCTAGTCCACGTTATGGTAATTTGTTCGTCCACGTTATGATAGTTTACTCGGTAAAATGCTCTTAAAATTGGAATAGAATAAGAACAAAATCGAATTTTCGAAAAATCGCTTCGAGGTGCTCACCCTATGCTACAAACTAATTATGTGCGAAATTTCATGAAAATCGGTCAAACAGTCTAGGCGCTATGCGCGTAACAGACATACAGACATCCAGAAACATTAACTTTCAGCTTCATTATTAGTAAAGATTATTGTAGTAGTTATTTCCGCTAACAGCGTTTGTAACGTACATCAATCGCAATAACTAAACACTTAGAAAACTTCCGTCTGTTGAGGTCAGGAGACATTTCCTAAAACCAAATTTTTTATTTAGTATACTATGTACAAGAACAGAAAACTTCATGACTACGATCTTTGTAGCTAATACTAATATAACTGAATCATCATCTTAGATTTCTACACTGAGTTTCCTAACTTTTTATGGGCAGTTAATTTGCATAGTTCGTGGTTAACAGTGACACCTTTCATTTTAAATGTAAGAATAAAATATGCAAATGTACAATTTCAAACGTAAATGTACGTACGAAAAATAAATAAGTTAAATAATTCTGACAATTCTATTAGAATTTTCGTTTTTGAAACCAAATTTTAATGACATTTAAATGAAATATAATATTAGGAGAAGGTGGGGGCACCTTGGGACACCATAAACTTCAGCTTTAATTTTGTAAACAGAAATTAGTTCTCTTAAGACCTCATCAATAGCAGCAGGGTAATGCAGCTGCTAAGTGTAGCTGCTAAGTGTGCTAAGTAATAGCTGCTTTAGCTTCTAAGTGTAGCTGCTAAGTGTGCTAAGTAATAGCTGCTAAGTGTAGCTCTTCAGTGTACTTCGGAATTTCTCCCATGAACAGGTTGAGACTGATCTAATTTTCTTTGTTTTGAAAGGTTCGGAGTTACATTAATAGGTGGTTTCATTGTTAAAAATTTTACATAGGAAATGACATTATTTCAATCAGAGCATGTGCTAATAAAAATATGTCCTTTCATAATAGCTTAAAGACTTAAAAAGATATTGTGCTGCTAAGTGTAACTTTTTAAAAATTAATAATAATAACAATCTTAGTGGGGCAGGTTGAGACACTGTCTTAAGCTGCTCCATCAGTGTACAGTACAGAAAAAGCCTATTTCACTGTGCTTAATAAATCGGATGAGTTTAAATGAACTAAAATTGAGAAAATGGCTACTGTTATACAGAAAATTGATTTTTCTTTCTAGGTAAAGTATTAAAATACAAAAATAACAGAAATGGTTAGATCTAGATAAGAAAATAGCCAGTTTTCTGCTGTTGATGCATCTGCTCTTAAAACAGCAGCAGAAAATGTTCCTTATAAAAAGATTTCAATTATTTAAGATGACTATTGTTAGGATTACAGCTGGTGTCTGAAGGTGCCCCACCTAGTGGGGCAGGTTGGGACGCTGTAATGACTTTTTAATTTTTTTATGAAAATAAAATTTGATGAAATAATGGAGTAAAATAAATTTTAACAGAAGCAAAAATGTCTAAATTGCATGTTCAGCTAAATTTGGTGAAAATTGGTTTGAAAATAAATTTTTTAAAAATCATCATCTAAAAAGTGTCGCAAGGTGCCCCCCTCCCCCCCCCCCATACTGGAGTGTGGTCAAACTCTTGCACCAAATACAAATAATAATCCAAAATTATTTTGAATTTTAAGAGACAATCAAAACATGTAATATTCGGGTCTAATGAGAAAACGAAGCGAGCCATATGTGATAAAAAACACTTTAGTTTCAAAATAATTCGTTGAGTTATTGAAGAGTTAATCGTTCTTCTTTTGTTATGTAGCCCGTAACAACTCCTTTCTTTAAATAGGTAATTGACTATTGATATTGGTTGAAGATGTTGGTTCCTACACAGAATAAAATATAGTTTTTTTTTTTTCAGATATTTCTTAACATATATTTTAATGTAAAATAAAAAATCTTTAATAAGTGGTGTCTGTCTCTTTCTTGCACAGAGGTCTACCATTAGCCAGGGGCCACCAATGTTGAGGCAAAGGGTATTTTCTTTACTGGATCATTTGTAACATTTTTTTAAATTTATTTTTTATTTTCCTTTTACACTTTCTTTTTATGCAATGGTCAGGTTAGCCATTTAGAGAATCAGGAGGGGGCATTTGCACCTTGACTTAGAGAAATTCATGTATTTACATAAAAGTGGGAATGTTTTTTTTTTTTTTTTTAATATGATTTGTACTGAACTTAAACCCTTTGATCTCCCTCCCCCCGCAGTGGAAAAAATTCAATGACTCGCCTTACTTCGGCTTATTTGCATACAATTATTTTTCAGTGATACTTTGATGCTAGTTCTAAGTCAATTTTGCAAAAGAATTTTAACACAGCCAAGCACAAATACTGCAAGCTTTAGCTGAAGTTTAATGCTTTCCATCTAGTGAAAATTATTAATTACTTTGCCCTTTTGAGCGTTTGACAAGTTACAAATAAACATTAATTTATTAAATATTTTCACAGTTCTAAAGCGATGGAAATATCACTGCAATAGTTTCTACAACGTTTTATTAGGATGTATGCATAAATTTTGACATTAGAATTTGACTTTCATATCTAAATCTATGCATAACATAAGTTTTAACAGTTTTTAACTCATTGCATTATTTCTGGAAGCTAATTTTTTAAGTTAAAAAATATCATGTTCAATTTAGTGAAACAGTATTAGTAAAGCTTGACCACGAAAGGAAGGCTGATGAGTTTGAAGCGAAACATCATTTGTAATAGGTAGAATCTGCCAGAAAGCACCGAATAGTAAGAGGCATGGTCTCGCTAATCCTCTTTAAGGTCATCCACTTCTTCTTTTTTTTTTTTTTTTTTTTTTTTTTTTTTTTTTTTGCGGCTGCTCTAGATAAAAAACTACCGCATGAAATCAAACAAAATTTGATACACATATGAACCCCCATGTGAATTGGAGCTCATTAGTTTTTTAGGCTAAATCCTTTAACGTGGATGGAGTAATCGAAAATTTTCTTCGCTATGCGTGCCTGATATTTTACAAGAAGTAACTGGCGGAACAAACAAAATTTGGTTCACATGTTGACCCTAGTAACAGCAGCTGTTGAATCAGTTTTAGTGCCAATAAAGGAGACACACAATCAAACGTTTTTTCTAGTTACTTGTGGCTGCTATATCTCGAGTTTTAATGAACAAAATCAAACAAAACTTTATCGACTGATAGCAGTGGCGCACATAGGGTCCAAGGGGTCCGGACCCCTCCCATGACCCTTGCGTTTTTTTAATTGACTATAATCCTATGCATGCAGAACGTAAAATAATTCCAAGCAAAGGTAACAATAATTTCAGATTTAATAAATGAAAATTCATTTTCTCTCTTTCTTCCCCAATAAAGTTGAACTGTGTGTGAACATAAATTGTTCTAAATTCTTGAATAATGATTTTGCTCCGCTGTTTTTTTTTTAACTATGAGAAAAGTAAATACATTCATTTTTGTGATTTCTGGTATCTTAATTAAATACTTATTATTCATAAATTTATTTTATTAACTAATGTTAGGTATTCAATGTATTTTTTTAAATGTTTTTTGTTCCCGACAGTCGATAAAATTAAAAGTTTTATCGATCTTTTACTTTGAAATAGTTGCAAGTATTCTTGGTAATAAACACATTTGAAATATTTAATATGTTTGGATGCGTGTTGGAATATATGAGAATGGTGGACCTTCGATCCCGGACCCCGCCACTCCCCCCTTGAGAAATTCCTGTATGCGCCACAGACTGATAGAAATTAGAGGGGGAAAAAGAGTTGATTCGGTTTTGGTGCCAATAGCTCGAAATGGGGTTGTGCATTTGAAAGTTCTTTCTTGTTCATTGCGAGTGCAATATTTCAAGAAGTAATGCTACGTTTCAAGGGAAACTTGGATCAAATGTGAACCTGCACAGAACATGCGGAAATAGGCGGTGGTTCAATTTTGCCGTTAATCGCTCCGATAAGATGACTGGTCTTTGAACTACTCCTTTTTACAGCTCAAATTTGAGGAAAGAAATACTGAATAAGAGTATAAATTCTGGGAATGAGATGCTGCTGAGAAATACAAAAATTTTTATTCGATTTGAGATTTCAATCCATAGTTGTTAAAAATCAAGAGGACAAACAGTCTGAAATACGAGGGTCGACCCAAAAGTAAGGTTCTCATCAATTTTACAAATATACAGAGCTGTCTATTCTCATTAAAATTTACATCGTTTGAAAGAAAAAACGTTGAAAAAAACTATTTTTAAACATAATCGCCATCTTTTTCTGTGCATTATTTTCGACGGTGCCTTAATTTCTGTATCGAGTGTCACAAAATTCCTCCGCCAACCCGTTGAGCAAGCGTTTGACCCCTTTTTGACTTCGCCGTCGCTCCGGAAACGTTGGTCATCAAAGTGTTTCTTAATTTTAGGAAACAAGTGGTATTCACTAGACTCTAGCTCCGAAGTGCAATCAAAAACGGAGTGGTTTGCTGACTGTCATGTCCCACTCTTTTGGTGGAGTTCTGTGACACTCGATACAGAAGTTACGACACCGTCGACAATTATGCACAAAGAAAGATGGTGATTATGTATAAAAGTAGAGAAATAATTTTCCTTTCAAACGATGTTAATTCCAATGAGAATAGACAGTGCTACATATTTGTAAAATTGATGGGAACCTTACTTTTGGATCGACCATCGTACATACTTACTTCAATTAAGTAAATACACTACATTCAAAAATTTTATTATTTAGTTTTATACTTTGGAAAATTATATTGCTACAAATTTGTAAAGTAATATGTTTAAAACAAATATACATGTTTATTAGATTTACGTTCTCTAACTTATTTTATTATTTAGTTTTTATATCGTTACCTATTTATTTTTGAAGGTAGACAGCAACTTGAAATATAGCTTCCAAATTTTAGTAAAACATTCCGTAAATTTTTCAACTTTTAACTACTGACTAATTATTCATTTCAAGTTTAAAAAAGAATAGTTTTACTGAGATTTAATTACTATATAAAAGAGTTTTAAAAAGTTAGATTTTTTAAACTAATTTTATCTATTCACAGAGCATGAAATGTTGAACTTATGTCCCTCTACAGAAGTGCTAAACATCCCTTTATTCAATTAGTACCTGAAGAAGTAAAAAATCTCATATGGATTGTAACAATGAATATCGCTGTTAATTGCACAGACGTAGTTGAAGTTTTGAAAAATGCAATCGAAGTTTTCGCTTATTTTAATGTTATTTGGGTGTTTTGATTTCGGAATCGACCAATACCCCCTCCCCCCTTCTCCTCCTCCCTTCTACATCACACCACGGTTTTTTTCCCACGAAATCAATATTGATATATTTTTTTAATCGTACTTGCAAAGAATTTCTCTTGAGCAATTTTACACGTACTATCTAGCAAAACTGCTCCTATCCATTTGAATCTACGTAAAATAATCGGTTATTGATTCGGCAAATTGCGTTTTCAGCAATCGATTATTTTTATAGGCATAAGTGGATGAAAATCGCTGTTATCAACCGCTCGAGTCACCTCTTGTCGGCAGAAGACGAAAAGCTTGAGTTTATGCTTTTTACAAAAAATGTTTTGCAGTTTCGAAAAGACAATCTCCAACACATAATTTTAATTTAGCAATATTAAGGTAAATTATGTAAAATAGACGGTCGAACAAGAGGAGCAAATGTTATGTATGTGCATATGAATGTTTAAAGCAAATTTTAAACTAAGCAAAACACAATATGAAACAAAACAAAAAGTTTATGCTTAAGTACGTATGTTCTCTTTTCCCTTTGAAACTTCTTTTCGACATTTTCTACTTTTATGTTCAAATTTTGGCACATCTCGTGTTAACATCCAACAGAAAGTTGACCAATATACTCTTGTCCTATTTTGTTTCTATATTTGCTTGCTCTTACCTTTGATATCTTGATGGAACCTTTCGTCTCACAAATTTCGCCGCATATCAAATTACAAACTTATGCGTGATGTCTTAAGCAAAACATTTTGTCATTACCCTTTGAAATTATTACTTTTTAATGAAATATATGGACCATCACGTGCGGAACAAGCAGTTGACTTTTTCGCGGAATAGCCCTACGGCAGTTTCTTTTTTCTTTCCTTTTAACAGTGTAAAACAGAACGAGCTGATGTGTGTATCACATGACTTCCTTTTACTCCAATTTAATGTCATTTCCCAATTACTGGCATTTTCAATGTGATTCAATAGTATACTCTCTAAATATCACCAACAGTGACCAAATTGAAACAGATTTTTTTTGAAGAAATCGCCAAATTTGTCACCAAGTTGGCGAAAAAACGGCGACCATAAGACTGGCGATATATCGCGAAGTGTCCGCCAAATTATAACACCACTTGAGTTTACATCGAAATTAACAATGATTTCCCCCGAAAAGGGGGCAAAAGACTCCTTTAGAGACACCCGAATGCAATTAAAAGAAGAGGTGCCCAACTAGATCCCACTAGGAGTCTACGTACAAAATTTCAACTTTCTAGGACTTACCGTTCTTGAGTTATACGATATACATACGCACATACATACATACAATCATACGTACATACAGACGTCACGAGACAATTCGTTGTAATTAACTCGGGAATCGTCATTACCGATATGTCGCGTGTCTATATGTTCTTAGGCAATTATCCACGTCTGGTGGAGTCGAAAAAAAAAACTTAATATACATTCGGGGGTGAGTAAAATGGAAAATCAGGTCGATTTTTCAGTGAAATTTTTTTTGCGAACGTAATACTTCCTTTTTTGTAAAAGGAAGTAAAAACGCTGTTGAAAGATCTCATTACCTTGAATTTCTGGCAAACAGAAAGGAACCTGAACTTTAACTTTGTCGTTAACTGTATTTTGTTACTTACAGTATTATGAGTGTATGCGATAGCCAAACACATAAACAAAATGTAAAGCAGATTCGTATTCTCCATCTCAGGCAAACTTTCAACTAATACAAATTCCGTATTCATCTTACCTGCACGCAAAAAGTGATGCATGCTTTGGAGTTCTATACATTGGCTCAACGATTTCTCATATTCTCTATACATTGACAATATATTTTCTTACGTAATAAAAACATCAGTTCTATATAGTACTTCGAATTTGAATATTGCATTTATATTTCTACATGTTTCAAAACCTAAAATTTTGAAACTTTCTCTTTTCCTTTTACTCCCGCCAATCGAGTTATATTTCGTATCAAATGAATAACTTTTGAGAAAGTTTTTACCGCAACCTTATGTAATTCTCCATTGGGTGGAAAATAGAGTAAATATTGTAAAGCTTTAATAAAGTACTTGCACATAAGTCTACGCACGTTTAGGCAAATGTACTCGAAACTTCATTTAACTTGCTTTTCTAATCTTAAACTAGCAAATTCGAGTCTTTCTTGCATAATATCAGACAGCTACAATGTTTTTTGTAATTCCATAGCTTTTGAATATTTTTTTAAGATCTGGGAATTCTTCTCTCTTAGAATGTTTTTAAATAATTGATGAAATTAGCTTTGAGTAGCAAAGGAAAGCATTTTCGTGTTTTGACCAGTCACGTTTCTTTAAAAAAAAATAAAATGCTGTTCAATGTTGTTTGGATATGGAATGTTTTTAGAATATTTCAACATAAAAGTAACGATTATGTGAAGGGAAAATCCTTACATCATTAAACATTAAAAACGAGCTGATGTGTGCATCACAGAACTTCTTTTTACTCCAATTTTAATGTCATTTTCCCATTATTGGCAATTTTAATGTGATTCAATGGTTTACTCTCTAAATATCACCACCAGTGGCCAAATTAAAACAGGATTTGAAAAAAAAAAAAAAAAAAAACGCCACATTTGTCGCCAACTTGGCGACCAAAAGACTGGCAATATATAGCCAAGTGTCCGCCAAATTATAACACCACTTGAGTATATATCGAAATTAACAATGATTCCCCCCTAAAAAGAGGCAAAAGACCCCTTTAGAAGCACCGGAATGCAATCAAAAGGGGAGGTGCACAATTAAACTCCACGAGGAGTCTACGTTCCAAATTTCAACTTTCTAGGACATACCGTTCTGAGTTATGCGACATACATCCGCACATACGCATATACGGACGTCAGGAGAAAAGTCGTTGTAATTAACTCGGAGAATGTCAAAATGGATACTTCGGGTTTTTATACGTTCTTAGGCACTCATCCGCGTGTTGTCGGATTGAAAAAAAAACTTAACATTAATTCGGGGGTGAGCAAAATGGAAATTCAGGCCGAGTTCTGAGTGATTTTTTTTTTTTTTTTTTTGCGAAATATAATACTTCTTTTTTTTTGTAAAAGGAAGTAAAAAGGGTAATTACGCTTAATGGTTGAACTTGAACGTATGCGTAAATTCGTCTCGTCTGACACGTTTATGCCTTTTTATGCAGGATTTGAAGTTTCCAAACGGAATATGAAAGTCTTTCGTGTGCATGTAGGGGAATGTGGGCAAAATGAAATGGTGAAATATTTTACTATGCTATTAACAAGGCCTATCTGTTAATATTTTAACTATGTATTAAAACATGTAGTCTTCTCCGATCAAGAAAAAAATTACGTCTGAAAGAAAAATCAAAATGTGAGCATTTTTCAAGAAATGATACTCATATTGTAATATTTTGATTTAAGTCGAAAATTATTTTTGTCAAATGTTAAAAGTTCTAGTTATTAACATTTTAAATATTAATTGAGATCTTATATTATTCGCTGCAGTACTAATTTATTTAATATTAACTCAGTTTTTATTTTAAACACTTGCTGCGTGCCCGGCGTTGCACGGGCTACCTAAAAAATGAAAGAGATGTCCAGTAGTTGATGTTTTTGTAGTAGGGGGAGATGGAGTACGTTGGACCGCGGTGCACGTTGGGCCGGTCTCAATTATTTTAATACTATTGATATTTTTTGTTTTATTTTATAACCAACAAGTAGCACCTATGGTCCTACAAATTCTATAATGGAATCACATGGTACAGTTTAATTGAACAAATTTTATTCCAGAAAGTGTTATTTCAGTAATCCTGAGAAATTTTCAGAAAACTGAAACTTTATTTATTTTTTAATGGTTTTCTTCAAGATTTCGAGAAAAAAGAATTAAAACAACTTTCTTAAAGTAACTCCCTTTAGTTTATAATAATTGGTATTTTTTGTCATTTTTTGTCAAAAAGAAAAAAATTATGACAGCCCTTTTTCAGACCAAGAAGGTGGGGTAGGTTGTTCCAATGGTCCACTCTCTTGTGTGGCACGTTGGACCGGACCAAACTACACCACATAATTTAAAAACTTTTTTTCTCTTAAATCTTAATAATTATAACAATATTCTAAGTGTTTGTATATTATACGTTTATTTCATTGCATGTTACACATGTTTCGAAATAATGATAATAAAAACTTAAGGCAAAAAAAAAGGAAAAATATATTTTATGATTATTCAACAAATATTAATTAATTTTACCAAAAAATTTATTTTATGTCTGCACTTTTTTACTATTTATATTTTCAAATATACTTTTAAATGTTTGCAGACAGTCCATTTCTAAGAATATGCAATACATGCCATGATAAAGTTCTTGTATTAAACAAACTTTTGTTTTGTTAAATAAGCATTCTACATAGAAACAAAATAAAACAAATAATTGATTAAAGAAATACAAAAATATACTTTTACTTAAGATTATCTAATTCTGATATATAGAAACACAAAGATATGCTAACTTAAAGCTGTCAATTTTATTTAACTTTTTCTTTGAAATATTTGGTATTAGTATATCAGGATTATTTTCTTTTTGGAGTTGTTTCGTGCAGTGCAATGAAGAAAAAAAAGAGTTTTTTTCCCCTAGCAAATATTGATGTAACTTTGCATAAAAGAAACATATGACTTATCCTTCCAAAACCCAGTCCAATAAAAGTGCTACTTCAAAAGCTCAAGAAGTAGCGCTTTTATATTCCCAGGACATCATATAACACATCTTTAGTTAACTTTAATCTGCATTAATTGTCTCATGAATATTCAATAAATGATTTTTTTTTTTTTTGAAATAATTGCGTACTAATGGTGAATACTTATTGCTGTTTTTAACTAAAGATGATTTATCAATTAAAATCAATTTAATATGTTATGTTGATCTTTAAACTTTATATTTTTCACTCTACACATGTAAGAGAATAAGGTAGTTACTAAGTTTAATAGAATTTATCAACAAAATTATAAAAAAATGTTGTTTGAGTTATGCGGTCCAACGTGCCCCACAAAGAGGCCCAACGTACCCCACCCGTGGGGCACGTTGGTCCACTTTACGAGGTTCCGTTAAAAAATTAATGTAAAAAAAGCTTATAAATTCAGCACTTCCAAAAAATCTGTGGTGTTGAGAAGAGTTCAGTGAAACTTACTGTAGAAAATCGAACTACTCATTAAAATTTTAATGAGATAAAAAATGATAAGTAAAAAAGCGGACCAACGTACCCCACCTCCCCTTACTCTGACATCAGTTTCAAACGCGTTATGATTGATTACGTGAAACTAAAGCATTAAGACTTAATAAATACCATTAAGCATTAATTTAATACCAAGTCATCAGACTCCAGCTAAGCTTTAGTTAAAATCATTAAAAGCAATTTTTTTGTTCAACTCTGTTTCCATTAAAGAAACCCAAGCAATCTTAATTTAATGTGCTCTTTTAACTAAACAGGAAGGAAAAAGAGAGTTATTATAATTCGAAAACTCACCCATGTGAAGGGAAAAGTCCAACAAAATAAACGTAATTAGACGCACATCTTAAATTTACCGAACTATGAAGCTGGTAATGATAAACTTACACAGCAATCTTTACTAATAATAAAGCTGAAAGTCTCTCTGTCAGGATCTCTGTGACGCGCAAAGCGCTCTGCCGATTTTCATCAAATTTGGCACAGAATTAGCTCATAGCATGAGGGTGTGCAACTCGAAGCGATTTTTCGAAAATTCGATTTTGTTCTTTTTCTATTCCAATTTTAAGAACATTTGCCCGAGCAAAATTATCATAAGTTGGACCAGTAAATTACCAAGTTATCATAACGTGGAACCATAACATGGGCAAGCCAATTGGCAAGAAATTCATCATACGTCATTTGTAAATATACAGGAGAACCAAAAGACCTTTTAATTTTCTACTACGTGCCGCGCAAGTGCCACTAGTAAATAAATATAACTAAAGAAATATTTTTCGTAAAGAATGAATTATGAAAAGAGTAAAGAACGTTGGCTGTAAAAAAAAAAAGGCAGACGATTAATAAAGTTTATGTCCTTCCCCCTTAGAGCAACATATTAACCCGGTTGGTTGATTTGATGATATAAGTCCCACTGAAAAATTGTTAAAATGCTATTTATTAACAGAAATGTGTGTGAAATGGCAACAAAAACAAATAAAAATCATTGCTTAGAATAAAAGAGAAACGAAGCTAATTCGCAACTCCTGAGCTTGATACGCTACCTTCCGGTGATTAATAATACTAAAGAAAAAGATAAAACATTCCATTTCACGTGTTTTCTTTGGGGTAAATCACAGGCTTCAGACAGTCTGTGGTGTAATGTAATTTCAGAAGATTGGAAAAGATAGCTTTCCACAAACACGATAAAAAATTACTGTCATTCACTTAGCGTCAAAACAAGTTGCAAGTTACGGCATTTGTTTGCTTTACCTTTTTCGTCCGCCATTCGATAGTGACTGCAGTGCCGCCTATAGCTTATTGGAGTTGGGAATTTACAATAAATTTTTAAACGAAAAAAATGCTTTAAAGAATAGTTTTATTATATATATATATATCAGAATAAAATAGAAATTCAACTAATTTAAAATAAAATTCTAGATGGAAACGTTGTTTTAATATTTGGACAGCAGCCGAAAAAAACAATTTTAAAACAGTTATTAGAATTTTTATTATTTGCTCACACACATGCAAAATGGCAACGGGAAAGAAATAAAAATTCCTGAATAACGTAATGTTAATTAACGTTTTAATTAGAATATCCGCTAATTAAAGTCGTACAATTACGAGATTGGTCCTATTGTTTTCCTTGTAAAATTTCGAATCAATCGGTATCTCGTTTGACTCTCGACTCGCAGCAATTCTCGAGAAGATCTATCTTCAGATGAACAGACAAACAGATAGACGTGAACATATTTTAATATTATGAACGAGCTGCGTGCCCGGCGTTGCACGGACTCCCTAAAAAATGAAAGAGATATCTAGTATATTTTTTTGTACCACTCTGACATCAATTTCTAACGCGTTAAGGAATAAATAAATGCGCGCAATGCAAGGTTTGTAAAACACCAGTAAAGCATATTGTTGGCAAAAATCTCATAAACGCTAATAATAGTTATATACAAATAATGAGTATTTCAATTTACACAAAAGCTGAAAATATATGCATTATCAACTATAATCTGTGCTCACGTTAAACTGAATTACATATGATAGACTATATCTGAAAAATTTTACAATAACAGTCAGCTTTTTACATAAAATGACACATATTGCTTGGTTGATAAAGTGAAACTAATGTATCAAGACTTAAAAACTACCAATATGCATTAAATTAATACCATAATAGAATATCCCGCTTAATGTAATAACATTCCAATGTACTACACCGTTGATGTGTGTTATTTTTATCCCGAATAATGGAATATCCCGCTTATTAGAATAATTTTTCCTGCAAATTGCGTGTTCCATTAAGCGGGATCGACTGTATTAATAATACATATCGTTAGAAAGGGTAGAATTTTCCGCGTTCTACGCAATTCGTTCCAATGCTCTACCTTTTTTACGATGAGAGTTACTTGCATTTTTAGCTCGATTTTCTTTCGGCTTAGCGCTGAAAAGCACTACTTTCTTCATTAAATAAATCAATAAAAAATGAAGGAATTGTCCTACAATTTTCTTTTTGCCACCTTTGGAAAAAGCGATATTTTTTAACTCCATATCTAACTCGACCTTTGATCGTAAACTTACTTTATTTTACGTTTCCATGGTTATGCTTTTTAAATCCATCTTTTCCATTTCAATTTCTTAAAAGCATTTTAATTCGCAACTCCAACGAACTATAGGGGGCACTGCAGTCACTGTCTAATGGCGGAATTAAAAACTGAAACAAACGCATGTGGTAACAAAGAAAATGCTAAAAGTGTTGTAATTTTTGTTCGTATGTATGATTTTTTCGCTTTATTCATTTGAAAAGATTTTTCAAAGTCTTTTGGTTATTCTGACCCATATAAAAAGAGATTAGAAACCAAAAAGTATTACGAAAGTAAACAATTAATGCAGAATACACAGTAAGTTGTTCTGAAGCAGCCATTTTCACGATGTTGAATTCGGAATTCATAAATTTTTGGTTCGCTTCGAACGGCATTTTCATTTTATACCGTTTTTTTCTATACATTAGTACATATTAAGTTCAGTTTCGTGACATTTCCGGCATTTGTTGACATTTTTGTCACATAGTGCACATACGTGGCAGACTGTCAAGAGTAACGTTTAACACTAGATAATTTATTTCTATGACTATATGATTGGATATCTAAAGAAATCATGCATTTAATTCATTCGTCATGGAAATGATTTACCTGATATGCGAAATCTTGTCAAGATACATTATTCTTTCACACAATTTTAAAACCATAACCTTATAAACAGATTTTTGGCGAACTT
The DNA here is from genome assembly GCF_026930045.1 of Uloborus diversus. Taxonomy (NCBI): domain Eukaryota; kingdom Metazoa; phylum Arthropoda; class Arachnida; order Araneae; family Uloboridae; genus Uloborus; species Uloborus diversus. Next base: position 87,759,112 of record NC_072735.1, read on the forward strand.
TTATTTTTTTATTGTTCAAATTCTTAACGTTCTTTCTGGATTTTTCAATCTGTTCTGCGATAAATATTTTCAAGAAAATTTATTTGCATACTTTCTATTTCAGTAGGATACTGTAGTAACAAAGGTTATTTAAATCATTTATGTGGAATTAGGTTAAGGAAAAGTGTCCAGTCAATGTTGTTAAGTTCGTTTTTTTTTTCTTCATCGAATTGAAAAACTGATATTTATTCAAATTCACTCAGAACAAAATAAATAAAATGTGTACTCACAGTTTGTATATGGTGGTAGTTTTCTTTTCAGTTGATTGACCATTATTTCTTTTTACTTATCGAATTCTGTAATCTTACTATCATTTTATTCCACTCATGATAAAAATTAAAAATGGTTTAACTAAAAACGCGAAATCTCGCTAAGGCTACTTTGTTCGCACAATACTAAAACTATAACCCTAAACAAATTTGGCGAAACCTTTCAGCTGAGAATAAAAGGAATAAAGTAAATTCTTTCTTGGTTAAACATTTTTCATTTTGTTCCACGATAATAAATTCAAGAAAATATTTTGCATACTGTCCATTCCAACTAAATGCTGCTGTAAAATATGATTAGTTAAATTAATTTAAGATTAAAAAAAACTCATATTCTTACAAATTCATACAAAACAATAAAAAAAATTTCCTGGTATAACGTTATCCAATTTTGTTAATCCAGAGTTTTCTTGTTTAATCTTTCACCATTTAATACTTTTTTGCAAGAAATAAGGAAAACTAACATTGTTTTGAGAAGCTCGAGAATACTACTAAGGGACGAATTAATTTCTGTTGTTGAAGGCGTTCTTAGACATGTTGAATGCGTTACTCAGAACAAACTGACCGCGTTTACGTCAACAGATACACGTGGAGCGCAACGTGGCAATGTTTTAGTTGCATTCGCAGTTTTATAAATCACCGCAAGGTAGCGTATTCAAGCGCTGGAGTTCCGAATACTATCATCATTGTTTGGAAGGGAAATTTTGCATGATGTTTTTTTTTCTTTTATTTAAGCCTCATTGTTAAGTATAAGTCACTTGACACAATATTTTCATGGTAGACCGGGCAAAGACGGGCAACGCAGCTAGTTTTGAAATAAAATTCTAGATGGAAACGTTGTTTTAAGATTTTAACAACAGCCAGAGAATTCCCTTTTAAAACAATTATTAGAATTTCATTTACTCGCATGCAAAATGGCAACAGGAAAGAAATAAAAATTCCCGAGTAATGTAATGTTAATTAAAGTTTTAATTAATATCTCCGCTTATTAAAGTCGTACAATTACGGAATTGATCCTATTGTTTCCTTTGGAAAATTTCGAATCGATTGGTACCCGGTTTGACTCTCGACTCGAAGTGATTCTTGAGAAGTTCAATCTTTAGATGGACTTCAGATGGACAGACAGACGGACGCGAACAGATTTTAATAGTATGGATTGTGTATAATTCGTCAAGTGCTTGCGGGGTGAAGTGGATGGGGCAAGATGACATGGCTCATTTCGTTTACTTATTCAATCATTTATTAAATCACTTACGTATTCATTTATAAGTTAATTTAACCACGTTCTTTCATTTAATTCACTCATTTTCTTATTCGCTCACTATTTTATTCTTGCATTTAATATTTCTCACCTATAAACTATTTCGTTCATTTATTGATTTCATCATCTATTAACTTCATGTATTCTTTTATTTATTGGTCCACTAAAATAAAAATATTTCTAATTTTTAAATAAAAAAAAATTATTTTTTACTTTACCCCATGAAAAAAAAAAGTGGAAAACTTTTTTTTAAGGTACAAGCTTAGGGCCAAAATTTAGAAATAATGTTTCAACACAAGTTTTATTATAACATACAAGTTATTTCTTAGTGTAATGTAATTTCCAAAACAAATTTCCAATTTGTTCACTTTGAAAAAGGTAGTTTATCTTAACCATTTCACTGTGCCTCACATTCCCCTACATTAGTTATGCAAATGCATAGTGTTTAATGTACAGACACTGCACTATTTAACTTTGTTAGACTATTGCACTTGTTTGGGTTCACTGATTGATAAACAAAAGGCAGTAGTAATGAGGATCTCTTTTTTTTTCCTCTAAATGCAAACAAGATAATAGAGTAGTTTTTGTTTTCTCGATTTATCGAGAAAACCATACTGTCGCCATTTTTTCTAAAAATGCCGATGCATTGCATTTTATAATACAGTCGAACTCCTTTATAACGAGACCTAAATAAACGAGAACCCGAATTTAGCGAGGAAATCAGAAATACTTAATTGGTACAATGTTAAGTCTATGGGAGCATAACTCATTTCTAACGGGCAAACCCTTCTTAAAACGAGTATTATTTTTGCGCTTCGTTAAATTTCTATTGACTTCCAGTTCAGCTTATCCTTTTTACTTCCTTTTACAAAAAAGGAAGTATTGAATTCGCGAAAAAATTTTTACTCAAAAATCGGCCTTAATTTCTATTTTTCTCACCCCCGAATGAATGTTGAGGTTTTTTTTCGACCCGACCACAAGTGGATATATGTCTAGGAGCCTACACACACCTGAAATATCCATTTTGACGACCCCCGAGTTAATTACTAGAAATTTTCTCGTGACGTCCGTATGTACGGATGAATGTGCTTATGTGTGTATGTATCTCACATAACTCAAGAACGGTATGTCTTAGAAAGTTGAAATTAGGTACGTAGACTCCTAGTGGGGTCTAGTTGTGTACCTCTCCTTTTGGTTGCATTAGGTTGTTTTTAAGGGGATCTTTTGCTCCTTTTTGGGGGGAAATCATTGTTAATTTCGATGTAAACTCAAGTGGTGTTACAATTTGGCGGACACTTGGAGATATATCGTCAGTCTTTTGGTCGCCAAGTTTTGGCGATTTTTTTAAATTTTAAATTTGGTTTCAATTTGGCCACTGTTGATGATATTTAGAGAGTAAACAACTGAATAAAATTAAAACTGCTAATAATGGGGAAATGACATTAAATTATAGTAAAAGGAAGTCATGTGATGCACACATCAGCTTGTTTGGTAATTTGTTTTCATCATTCCAAAGTCAGTCAAAATTAGTGAGAAAACATAAATCCTGAGAACTTGCGATGCCAGCTCCTTTTTTTTAATTTGTGAAGTTTTTTTTCACGAATTCGCTTTTTAGGAGCACTCGCTTATAACGAGTAAATATCACGGTCCCATTGCGCTCTTTATAAGCGAGTTCGACTATATATATCAAAAACTAGTTACTGTTACTGGAAGCGCTGAGTAATTTTTACTGATTATTTTTTTAAACCAGATTTTTTTTTTCTGTTTTCAGTAAAGTTACTTATTATTAAGTACTAGAAAATCGTCCGTCAAGGCATGATGGGTGAAAATTGCTTCTGCATTTGAATGAAGCAATTGCCTGTTTGGTGGTGTTTCGATAGTTGAAATTTTAACTGTAGTCCAGTGGATTAACCCCAGACTCCAGTAGATTGCGTTCATTGTTGACTACTTTTTCGTTTCTTTAGTTCCCTAAAATGAGTCTTACCAGTAAAACAGTTAAGTTGCCAAATCCAGTTCGGCCTAGTCAAAATAAAGCATTTCCCTGCATGTCAACCATTACCAAAACACATTATCAAATTATCATGCCGTGGCGCGATTTTCATTGCTGGTGACGTCAGGAGCGTTATTCGATCATTGGCTATTATATAAAGATGGTTGCAGTTTTGACTACGTAATGCAGTAGTACCAAATACAATTTCTAACAGTGTATGCGAAATAAATTGTATCCGTAATATCTTTTCAGCGCTCAAAAATTCTTGGAAGTTCAATTGTTTTCAATTATTAGTGAATGTACTATCACGACAACGTAAAAGGTTTCAGTACGGTTATAGACAGTAATAAAAGAAGAATGTATTTACGGATGATAAATATTCACCAGTGAAAATTTATTTGTGAGTTATAAATTTTCATGTGCAAGTATTCATCACGTTCAGCGAGCGATGAATATTTAAAAATAAATACGTAAGAACAAACTGCGTGAATTAATCACATATTCCAAATATAAAACTTTGCCTACCTTTGGTAGACGCAGATTCATCGAGGGAAAAAAGCTTGCAAAAGTTCCGAGCTCCATTTTAGTAAGAACAGTTTGGACAAGTGATGCGCTTACGGTGAGATCTGGTGATCTTAAGAAATGGAAATAGAGATAGTTAAAGGGCTCGAGATAAACAAAATGCACTTACAAAAATATATTCCTTAAAAATAAGAAAAAAAAATAGCTAACCAAAACTACAAGTTAGAACACTCGTAGATATTTTTTTATGAGGAAGAAGAAAAATATGTGACATAGGTTTTGGTGGAAGAGCCTTAGTGGTTGAAGATGCAGAGTGACGAATAAGAGCATTCGATAACAACTTTACAGTTTTCAATCAATCTACTTCATATTATCAAGGTTCCTCCTCAATCATGAGGTGAAGCTGATATATAAAAAAAAAATTATCCTTATTATGGCTGAGTGACAGACTTTACCTTTTGCTAATTAGTGTGATCCCTCGAAACAGCATCCATCCTTTCATGTGGGACCACTATCAGCGAACTCCATTATCAAGAGAAATTTGACTCCCAGTTTCACCACTAGATGGAGGTACATAGGCTCTCTTCGCTTCTAATCAGCACTGGAAAGGTAATTTTACCAAAGGTACTCAAAGCCAAGCGAGTACTCAAGGGATCTTCTACATGCCACCCAATTTTACGACACGGACAAAATCTTGAAAATACACCGACTGAAGGAAAAGCGAAAAAGGTTTTATTCCTGCATTCAGGTTTGATTTTGTATTTGCGCAACCAAATGCACAAGACGGCATTTTAAAAAGCCAAGAAATTGCTGCTATCTTCGCATTCATCCATGTAGTCCTAACACTATCTCTACTGTCGGCAAAGCAAGGAATGAAGATGATTTTCTTCATTTATTCCAACGATATCAACACTAAATTTCTGAACGGATAGTAAGCTAGAAAATTTAACATGAATATGTTATGGCATGCAAGATTGAATATCAGTTATTCTAATAAACTACACAGAACACTCTCGATGTAATGGAAAATTCGGTATTAGTAATCACTACTTTCTGGGTAATAAATAACATGTTTTGCAATAACTGTTTCCGATCCCTTTTTCCCAGTGCACTTCTTATTTATATCGATATTGAAATCGTCACTTTTAATCGATATCTCTTTGAACCAACAGCATCTTGGTGCACGAGTGAGCGTCAATATTTACTTCAATCAAGTGGATTTTAATTAAGTTGTAATGCATACGCGCGGCCTCGGGGGACTATGGCGGGAAGGGGAGAGAATGCCTCGTGTTCTCGGCACAAAACACGAATTTAATGGTGCATGGCAGACTCGTTTTCTCGGGTATAATTGAATTCCCATTCCAGCCGGCGCAAGAATTTTACAACAATCCCACTGAGGGGAACGTGGGAGATTGTTTCGTTCAAAGAAATCGGGCGGGAAATGCCTATGCTTCGAAATGATGCAGGCAAATTCTATTTTTGCACCGGACGAGAGATGGAAATGTGGGATAAAATCGGATTTTGTAGAGATGAGAGTCGAATCGATGACGCGGTATTTTGTAGTGGTTGCTGAGGTTGTAAATCTCACGGGGTAGCTGTTAGTCAAGATGTTTTGCATGATTGGGGCAAAATTATCGTTTCTGAAATGATTGATCACTTTAAATGTATCATATACTATGGGTATCATTTTCATTAAAAACTGCTTACAAATTTCCAATAGAAAGTATCCAGAATAATTCAGCTTTCTTCCTGGAGAATCAATTTTGTTTTACAATAGCTTTATATTGTGTTCACATGTTTGTCATATGGGCTCTATATGGAAAGTATGGGACAATATGCCCAATAAATTTACAGGCCTTGAATTGTTCCATTTGAGCAAGTTCTGTAGAGTTACAATTCCATATCTTTTTGTCATTGCATATTTGCTATAGACGCTGTACCGGTGTGTTAACAGTAACTGTTCGATCTTTATTTTACTAAGGCCACATGCATATGGCAATTACAGTCAAACTAGGTTATAGCGAGTGCCAAGGAATCGCGATATTTGCTCGTTATAACCAAGTGCTCGTAAAAAGCAAATTCGTGGAAAAAAAAAGCATAAAAATTCATCATAGTTGCATTTTTTTTCTTTTAATTCCCTGAACAGACTAAATAAGTTGCTTACTTTGCTTTGAATTGTCTGAATGTCTTTTTCTTATGCTACTGTTTTTCAGAAATACACATATACACACGTATATTATTTTTAAATGTTTCTTTACTCCCCAAAAGTACTGTCATCGATTGTTCTCAGGATTTATGATTTATCATTAACTTTGGTTGACTTTGGAATGTTAAAAAAATTTACCAAAAAATGGTAAACTGAACTGGATGTCAATAGAAATTTTGCGAATTACAAACATATTGCTTGCTTTAAGCGGAGTTTGCTTGTTAAAACAGAGAATTATACTTCCATGGACTTAACATTGTACCAACCAAGTATTTCTGATTTCTTCGTTAAATACAGGTTCTCGTTAAATCAGGGCTCGTTATAAGCGAGTTCGACAGTACTATTTTACACGTGCAACAACCTAAACTTAAATAAAAACCATTTTGGGCGGTAGGCTACTTTTTTTTTTTTTGATGAGATCGCTGAATTCAAACAAACAAACAGTCCATTCCCTGTCCATGAAAATATTATTCACACATTTTTAGAGATTTTAAGGACGGACATCATGGATCTATTGATAAATAAAGCAAATGGTAGGAAAAAATCGAGTTCATTGATAATTTAAGTTGGTTCGTGTTTGAGTTTAATTTTACATAATAAGTTAACCTTGAGAAGAAACATAATTTGAATCAAGACGTCAAAATTTAAATGAGTGCCGAGGCTGGATGCCTGAAGTTGTGCGCTGGATGTTGCATGGGCATGCTATTTTTGTATAAAGATCTAAAGAGATTAAGTCAAGAAGTTGGGCATAAATAAAATCGATTCCGGAAGGCACGGACACCACCGAACCAGGAAGAAGGATATGGTAAGAGGCTGGCATGCAGTGCTGCTCATGGAGGTCCTTAATTCAAAAGTGTCCCGGCCCGTGACCTTCAATCAAAATATTTAGCAATTCGTCATTGCTCCAAAAAGTTTCAAAAATTCATTTTTAGGTGCATTTCACAGTATTTTGTTCAAATGTCGAGTCCGCAACTTGACACTTTTTTTTGCCATAACTATTTTATTTACTGTTTGATTTCCAAAAAAAAAGAGCACATTTTTTTTCAAGCTGAAATTTGTGTTCGAAGGAGGAAAATATGTACCTATCACGCGAAAAACAAATTATGCCAAAATACGCCGTCTAAATAAGGTTATGGGCAATTAAAATAAATAACATGAACTTTGCTCCATTTCGTACTTGACAACCTAATAATAAAATATGTTACTTAGGCGTAAATAACTGTTACGCATTGAAGTTGTCTAGTACTTTGTCCAAATGCATTTTGGATTTTTAATAATAATTCAACTAATATTTTGTTTAAAAAAGAAATACAGTCAACTCTCTATTACTCGAAGTCCTAAGGGAACGGTTAAAACTTTCGAGTTATTGGAAGTTCGAGTTTTTACAACAGTCTCAAGAGTTTGGGACCCGATGAAAGCTTTGAGATAAAGAAATATTCGAGTTATAAGCATCGAGATTCTACTGTAATGCAAGTGGCTGGGTGAAAAAAAACTTTAGTTTAAAAATAACACATTTCGTTACTGTTCTTCTTCTAAAAAATAGCCTGTAACAACTCCTTTCCTTTGATAGTTTATGAAAAATTGGTTAGAAATCTCTCGTTCTTGTACAAAATAAAAGATAAAATATGTTTTCTCATATTTCAATGGAAAATACAAAAAAAAAAAAAAAAAAAAAAAAGGGGGAGAAGTCTTCTTCTTGCACCAAATCTTCAATCTTATATCTTTTAAGAATGAAACCGTCAATTTGAAAAGAGAAAAATTCAAAGAAGAAAGGGAAGTAACTCTACGAGACGAGCTAACTGATAATAAAAGATAGTAAGCTGAACTAGTAGTGAAAATACGTGCCATGATTTTGAAGGTTGGATGCTTTCATTCTTTGACGTCAAGTGGAAGATGAATGGCAGTTCATGCCATACAATGGAGCACGCATGGTTGCCTGGTGTAACACTTAAATCTCTTTTTTGAATTGATTGAGATATGTTCATTGAACAGTAAGGCACACCATAGTTATTTTTTCTCATACTCTAGAGCCTAGGATATCAAGTTCACTATCTTTAAGGGACTTTTTTCTTCATGTCTTTTTGTTCTTTATCTTTCGTGCATTTCTTTTTCACGAAGAAATTTCTATGGGGGATTAGCATCGCCACTGCCTAAAAATTTAGTATTGAGCTAGTGCAGTTCAGGTATTTCTTTTTCTTGGAATTTGGACCAGACAAGAAGATAGAGCCATTAAGGTTATCTTTGTGGTACGGCGCTGAACTTTGCCGCTGAACAATATTTCTATTGTTATTGTCGCGTGCCATCTAGGCTGGCAATTTGGGGGGTGCGCTGCTTCGCTTTTCCAACTGCACCGTAATTCGGTGTGAAGTGCGACTTCTACAGTACACACATACCATAAGGGCCCGTTCATAGGGTAGGCAACCATTCACAGCATAACAACACATTCACACAAAGAAAGGACAAGGACAAGAGAGAGAAATTACATCCATGCCCGAGCCGGGATTTGAACTCGGGACCTCCCTATCGCAGTCAGACTACTCTGAACAATAGAAAAGGTGGGTAGCACCATTTCTTTTTGTTTAGTACATTAACTTAAAAAAAAGTACAAGATGGCTCATAACCGTAATTTCCTTCCAAGGTTATATAATAAGTATTCTACTCCTTATTTTACAAAAAGAAAAGAAAAACTGAGTTGGAAATACTGCCCATGGTTAAATACATCATATAATAGTCTGTTCTGTTTTCACGCTTTTTTTTTTTTTTTTTGAAGTTTTTGAAAGTGTTCTTTCTATATTGTAATATTCTATGCAATGTTATAAATCTTGTCATTATTTGAAACACAAAATAGGAGTTTTTAAACAATTAGAAATGTCATTTATTCAATTAAAGTTGATACATTTTATATAAAAGTTACGTCACATACTTTTTTATTTAGGTTAGTTTACGGATTTTCTTTATGTTTAGTATTAGTGCAGTATTGTTATAATCACACTGAAGACGATACTAAAATAGGAATTAATTAACAATTTGGCTAATCAGAAATAATTAAATTCTTTTGTGCGTTCTAATGTAAGAGAATAGAAAAAATACTAAGTGAAACTAGCGACTGAAACAGAAATAAAAATGTTAAAACATCTCTTCACAATAGCCTTAATTTTCTCGCTGAAGCGCTTAATGAAACCGTTGCATATTAAATGATTATTGCAATTGGTTACTATGAATAGAAATAATTAGTACCAAAAATGCATTAGTTTCGTTAGGGCTCGAATGAAACAAAGCTTATGTTGGGGAATGTAAGGCGAAGTGAAATAGTTAAAATTTCTTAGCTTTTTCAAAATGAAAAAAATTCGAATTTTGTTTAGAAAATTGCAGTACATAAAAAAAGAACAATCTAATTCAAAATAAAACTTGCATTAAAACGTTATTTTTCATTTTTTGGCAGTAATTTTGGGCTTTCCAAAAAAAAAGGGGGGAAATGTTGATTCTTTTTTTTAAATGGAATCAGAGTGAAAAATGAAACCTTTTTCTGATGAAATCTTTTCTATTCGATTGTACAAAATATTTTTGATCAAATAAATAAGTAAAGAAAAAGATGAATCAACAAATGAAAGGATAATTTAACAATAAACTAATAAATAAATAAATTAATATATCGTCGCCTCAGAGCAACAGCAACAGTAGAGTATCTTAGTGTTATTCCTAGGATTGGATGTCTTAGTGTTTCTCTGAGTCGACGATATGAAGAAAAATGAATGAGTGAATAAAATAAGAGGGAATGAATAAGAAAAGAGAAGTGAAGTATCAGATGAAGGAATGTAAATAAATTAATAAATAAAAAATACGTAAGTAACTTAGTAAATGATTGAATGAATAATTGAATTGAACTATTTCACTTTGCCCCATCCACCTTTCCCCGTATGCACTTGACTAACTGTACAAAATATTTAAAACATAAATTTGCTTAATAGTAATTAAATTAATACTGCACCAAATTTTAGTACATAAATAAATAATTAAAATTTTAACAAGACCCTTTTCATTTGATTATAACAAAAATAATTTTTTGCTTGCGACAAAATATTACAATTTGATTATCAATTTTTGAAAATTGCTTGTGATATCATAAGTATTGATAATCAGAGGTACCGTAAAGTGGGGCTACTTGAACCTATAAAAAAAAGTGTTGAAACCCGTCTTGATCCTATAAAACTCAATGTAAAGACTTGAAAAACCTTCTCCATGACAGGTAGCAGTACTAGGCAGAGGCTTAGAGCATGAAACAAAGTTTCTGCTATTCCCACCTTTTTCTGATTGAGGTTATGATTGCAAGTTGTCTAAACAGTTGTTTTTAGTGTCTGCAAACTTTCATATGTAAGTTCATGGAAACATCTCATATCGTCAAGGTAAAGATAGTTTTATATTTGCTTTCAAACTGTGTTATGTTTGAGATGTTGTTTTGTTTTATCATATTTCATATGTATGTTTATGTTATTTCTCAATAAAATAACAGCGTTTCAAGACTATAGCTACATAATTAAAATAGTAAGTAATATAAGTTAGTAAAAGTGCACTAGTTGCCTTAAAATGGGGCTACTTGAATCCAGCGTTCAAGATGCACCAGATCACATTTCATCAGTAAATTATGTTAAGTGAGGTTTGTAATCTTAAAATAAAGAGGTTAGTTACTATTTATACCCGTTTGTTACAGATATGAGGATAAAAAGGGTCCGAAAATAAAAAAGGACCCTTTGAAGTAGGAAATATACGGATTATTAAGAGGGAAAATAACAATTGTGTCCAGATTCAATTAATTCCGGAGAAAAGTCTTAGAGAGTGGCATCAGCTAATTTTGACTTAGGTATAGCAACTCGAAAAAGGAAATAAAAAGATCGCTCACAAGACAAACCCGGGCATCCTGTAGTATTTGTAACGAGTATATAAGAGCATATATATATTAAATAATATCAAAGAAAATAAATCCACCCAAGCCATTAAAGAGGAGTTTTCATTCTTTCTAATGTTTAAATGATGAGCATTTCAACCGGTTTTAGCTGAAGTCAGATTATATTTCTATTTGAGAAATTATGTTTGCCTAAAAATTTGTTTCTATGAATGTACGTTGATTTTATATTAATTTATATTAATAATTTTAAATTAATATAAATATTTTCCTTACTATAATGCATGTTTTGAGTTTTATTTCAAAATCATTGGTCCTTCTTGCTATCACCACTTGTTTTTCTGATGGATCTGCTGAGTGGAACCAAGTAGCCCCAGCGCGAGGCAACTTGAACCCAATTTTTAAAAACAAAAAATATGTATATAAAGAGTAAAAACTGTTGTTTAAAATAGGCTTAAGGTGGTAGCATAACGTCTGAAAAGTGGTAAAAACAAGGTGATAAGTGCACATTATAAGTTTAACCCCAAAAAATAGTGTAATTCTCGCAAAAAATATGAAATTTCGGGTCCAAGTAGCCCCAGTTGAGGGTAATATTTTCGTGACTGGAATATACTACATGTGTTGCTACATAGTTAAAATATTACCAGATAGGTGTCGCTAAAAGCAGAGTAAATATTTCACCATTCCACTCTGCCCCGCTATTTCTTTTTGCCCTATATTCTATAATAGTATAACGAAATTAACAATCGGTCTCTTCCAATTATATTATTTTAAGCGTATTTCTATTTACATTAATAGTTAATACATATGGTTAACGCACTAGTAGAGGCCACAGTTAAGCATATTTTGTGTCTATTTTAAACTGTGGGTTTACAACATCAAATTCAATTTTAAAACTCAACAAGCAATAGCCCAACTCTTGCTTAATCGCCCTCTTTTCTAAAAATGACAGAATTTTAGTTTTTTCAATTGTTTATCCATTTTTTCCCAAACTTCAAATTTGATCCATTAGTGGCCACTCCAAAATCTAAAATTTTCAGTAGTGGCACGCATGCATGAGTTAGTAGTGGTCACCCGACATCCTTTCCCTAGAATTTACATTATTACTTACTTTAAATTCAAATAACTGATGAATAAAATTAATTCAATATGATAGTTACAATAAGCACAAATATATTAATCATATTTTTATTGTACATTTCTTTCTTCAAAGTACATAAGTAGGGGAATGTATGGCGAAGTGAAATGATTAAGATGACTGAGTTTTTTCAAAATGAACAAATTGGAAATTTATTTTGAAAATTACAGTACATAAAGAAAGAACATTCTATTTTATAATAAAACTTACATTGAAAGAGTATTTTTTATTTTTGGCAGTAAATTTGCATATTCAAAAAAAAAAAAAAAGTGGAAAATGTTCGCTTTTTTTTCCCCATGGTTCAAAGTGAAAAATGAAATATTTTTCTAATGAAATATATTTTATTCAATTATAGAAAATATTTTTGATCAAATGAATCAGTAAATAAAAGGTTTAATGAGTAAATAAAAAAGGTACTGAAACAATGAACTGAAAGTTTAAGAGCCATTGTCTGTAAGGATCAGGCAGGTTGTGATTGTTGGGATTTTTAATTTTCTTTATTTTCTCATAGGTTGTTCCTTATCATGAATGTAATGTAAATCCGAAATTTGAGCTTTATCTGACTCACCGTTTTTGAGAAAACAATTTTTTTTGTTTAGGGGGCGTGGCACATTTTTGCTGGTTTTTCAAATTTGCAGATTTTAATGTGCTTGTTGCTTGAAGCGTCCTTATAATGACATGGATTTTTTAATTCCATATTACTATATGGTCTTGTTAGATACTGTTACAGCTGTCAAATCGGTGACACTACGAGGGCGACGCCCACAAACTCCGTTTAAAAATGACCGAAAATGAATTTTTTTCTATATTCAAGGCCAATTTTCTCGAATCGCCTTCATGATGACACCAACATTTTTAGATCATTTTCTAGCCACACTTACATACATCAAAAATATGTATCAAAATCGGTGTCACTATAAGGACGCCAGAAGATATTGGAACTTTTATTCGATAAATTTCACAAAAACACAAATATTTAAAATCTAACTACAACTGTCGCCCTCATAGCAGAGATCTGATACTAAATTAGTTTGATAACCAACATGTTTGTCTAACATTTGCACGAAAAAAATCGGTGACACTCCTATTATTTTTGGAAATATGATCGTTCCAAGTTAGTAGGTTATGGCGTTTTTTTAATATTTATTTATTTAATCTTTTCACCCCCAGGTAGTTTTTTGAACATATTTATCTTTAATTTAATACAAAAAAGTGTATCTTTTAACATAAACAGCTTTGGGCAGTATGTATGTCTTTTTCTTGAATAGAAAATGCCCGTTTTGATATAGGTACAGGCGGATGTATTGTGCATAATATGTCTAGATTATCATAGCAATACTCATCTTGCTTTTTCGGCCAAACAAATCTATTTATTCCAATTGTTCTTGACATACATTTGACCTCAACTTTCAAATAGATTTTATACGACAGATGTATAGAGAGAAGCTCTTACAAATAATCTTATATAAATGCTTCAAATTTTCAACTAATAAATACTCCTACATTGCCACAAGTTCAATTTAATGAAATTGGATGGACCCTATCTGTACGAGTTCAGTTCAAGTTCACTTCAAAGCAGAAGCAGTATTTATAAGAACAATTTACGATTGGTGAAAATACTGGGAAAAAACAACATCCCTGTCAAGTTGCACACTTAATGAGAAATGCAGTTCGTAACGGGGAAAAAACTGTTCGTTGCTTCAGAATATTGTACTATGAACCAAATCCTATCCCTTTTTTTTGCGATGGAAGAAACAAAAAAAAAACGAATGCATTCTCAATGCATCAAATGAGAATATTGAAGAAAGCGAACATTCAGAATCTGAAACTGAATTTGAGGTAACGTAGACCAAAACGAAGAAAACATAAGAATCAAATCAACCAATTTCAGAAAGACGGTCATCTTTTATTGAAAACTGCTAATTTTGTAGCACTAAAGCATGGGAAAACATGGTATTCCAGAAAAATAGTAGAAGTTGACCATTTGCAAGTTTAGGTCAAATGCATGTCAAGAACAATTGGAATAAATAAATTTGTTTGGCCGGAAAAACAAGACGAGTATTGGTATAATAATCTAGACATGTTATGCACAATAGATCCACCTAGTACTTATATCAAAACGGGCATTTTCTATTCAAGAAAAATACTCTCTTGCTGCCCAAAGCTCTTTATGTTATAAGGTACACTTCTTTGTATTAAATTAAAAATAAATATGTTCAAAAAAAATCTGGGTGTGAAAATATTAAATAAATAAATATTAAAAAAAACGCCATAACGTACTAACCTGGAACGATTATATTTCCAAAAATAATAGGAGTGACACCGATTTTTTTTGTGCAAATGTTAGACAAACATGTTGGTTATCAACCTAATGTAGTATCAGATCTCTGGTATGAAGGCGACAGTTGTGATTAGATTCTAAATATTTGTGTTTTTGTGAAATTTATCGAATAAAAGTTCCAATATCTTCTGGCGTCCTTATAGTGACACCGATTTTGATACATATTTTTGATGTATGTAAGTGTGGCTAGAAAATGATCTAAAAATGTTGGTGTCATCATGAAGGCGATTCGAGAAAATTGGCCTTGAATATAGAAAAAAATTCATTTTCGGTCATTTTTAAACGGAGTTTGTGGGCGTCGCCCTCGTAGTGTCACGATTTGACAGCTGTAACAGTATCTAACAAGATCTTATAGTAATATGGAATTAAAAAATCCATGTCATTATAAGGACGCTTCAAGCAACAAGCACATTAAAATCTGCAAATTTGAAAAACCAGCAAAAATGTGCCACGCCCCCTAAACAAAAAAAAATTGTTTTCTCAAAAACGGTGAGTCAGATAAAGCTCAAATTTCGGATTTACATTACATTCATGATAAGGAACAGCATATGTGAAAATAAAAAAAATTAAAAATGTCAACAATCACAAATGTTCAAAACTGCCTGATTCTTACAGACAATGGCTCTTAACTAGTTAATTAATATGTGATGAAAAATAATGAACAAGTAAAGAGTGAACGGATAAAATAATAACTGAATGAATGAATAAATCAGTGAATTACTAAATGGAAGAATGTAAATGAATGAATTAATAAATTAACACGTAAGTGATTTAGTAAATGAATGAGCGAGTAAAGAAAACAAACTATTTCACTTTGTCCCATCCACTTTGCCCCGCATATACTTGACTGATTGTAGAAAATATTTAAAATACAAATAAGTTTAACATTAACTAAATCATTATTTCACAGAGTATTAGGAGGTTTCGATGAATAGTTAAAATATTAAAAACCAGAACTTTATCATTTTGTAATAGCGAAAAAAACTTTTGACTTGTAACAAAATATTACAAAATAAGTATCAATTTTTGAAAATTGCCTGTATTATCATATGCTTTAGTCTTCGGTGGTAAATTTTTTTCCTGACTGAAATAGATTACATGTGCTACTATATAATTAAAATACTACCAGATTGGTGGCGCTAAAACCAGAGTAAATATTTCACCATTTCACTTTGCTTCGCTATTTCACATTGCCCCACAATCCCCTAGTTAGCTAAAATAAAAAGTGTTTAGTAGAAAATTTATATCTGTATTTTTTGTACGCTAATGTAAAGAAATAAAGTAAAAGAAAACGTATAAGTATTACATATATAAACTTTGGTAAGTATAAACTAAATAATCACTATCACTTCAAAATCATTCATAATAAATAGTAAGGTAAGCACACCATTCAATGTAATTCTAGGACATTTTGCTTCCTACATCGTACCGAGGCACATCAATGGATATAGGAAATTGCTAGCGTAAATTTTCAATACTACTAAAAGCAGGGTGTCTGCGCATTTGGAAAGTCATGGAAAGTCATGAATTTCGGCTATGATCGAAAATAGCCATGGAAAGTCATGATAACAACATGGCAAAAAATATGCTGCAAAATCATGGAAATTGGCAATAGGTCATGGATTTTCAGTTCAAGAACAAGTTTTCTTTTCTATGTGATTTTACCGTTCGGACATTTATATTTAAGAATTAAGCATTATTTTTAACCCTCCTTTTATGTCTAATTGTGTATTTGAGTACTTTTAGACCTCTAATTTTGCCGATCTCTTTCAACGCGAAAAATTTAAGTAACCCGTGCTGATTTAAGAGAGTCATAAAAATTATGATTAATTCTCAGTTGTTTCTTATCTTAATGAAGATTTTAGATAATAAAATTGGTCTGAAGAATTAATTACAGACGTTTTGACCATCGATAAAATACAGAAATCAGGGTATTTTCAAAGGTAAAATTTTTAAAAAGTCCGTAAATGTCACATATTTCATAAATTCGGAAATTTTACAATGTTTGCAACCTATCCTAAAACTTGGACGGTAAATATCTGGAATATATGGTAATGTCTGGTAAATTAATTCTACTTTACTTTAATTTTTTTTTCTGATTATTTATGTTATTTATTGCAAACGTAAATAATTAATAACTAACAATAATCTACGCATTATTGTTAGTCACAGATGTTTTAGAAAACTTGTAGTAGTACATTGCTCGTATTTTGTTATTCGGTAAACTTTGAAGTTTTATTCAGTAAACTGATAATTTCCCTCTTCCCAAAAATTTGAACTTTGGGCGCCCCTGACGATTTACAGTCATAAATAAATATGAAGCAATAGATTATTAATTGCAAAACAGATACTTACTGATATGGTTTAAAGACTTCAAGAGAAAAATTGTTCCATAAACAAGTTTTATAACTAAAAATTTTATATATCATGACTTAAACTAATTGTACTGTGTATGACTTACTTCTAATGAGTTTTTTACCTATAGAAAATATGTATTTTCAAGAAATGATTACTTAAATCCAAGATAATAAAAAGTATCTGCTTTGATCAGGAAAATGATTACTTCGATCAAGGATTATGCCCTCCCCCCTCCATTTTTTTTACCTGCTCAGCAAGCAGGTCGCAATCTGCAAGCGGTTCTAGTTGAATTTTTCTCCTCTATATATATATACTAGCGCACCCAATGCCAGTCCCCCCCCCTTTATACTTTTTCCTTTTTTTACCAACAACCTGTTTAATGTTTCTTTTTCCTTCGTGATATGCGCCTCTAAGCCAGGGCCTAAGATGGTCTGATGGGTAATCTGGGCCTGTAAATACAAGAGGTAAATGCACTCGCAGTCGCCACAGTAAAGCATCTTTTGTGACTTTTTTAAACTGTGAGCCTAGAATATTAATTACTACATTTGAAATTCAGTAAGCATGTTATAGCCCTACAATTTCCTTAATCGTCCCATTTTTTAAAAATGCCAGAATGTCAATTTGTTCATTTTTTTCCCAAACCTCAAATTTAATCCATCAGTGGCCATCGTACGTGAGTCTGTAGTGGCCAGATAAACTGTCAGCCAAGAAAGTAACTATTTCGAGTAGAAAACGTTTCAAATATGATCTTTCACATTTCATAACATGATTTCATCTCTAAAAATATTATTTTTGAGCATTGTTGTAGTCATAATACAACACAATATTTATTCAACTCGTTATGGAGAAGCATTAGAAGACAGCTGAAACTAGTATGTTGTGGCCATCACGAAACTTTCTTCTATATTTTTCTTTTTTTTTTCTGATCCCTCCCCATGCTTGACGAGGAAGCAATATTCCCAACAAAAACAAAATGACACATGCAAAAACTTGACGACTATCCCAATGTCTGAATTATTGCAAAAGCAAAGCAAAGAGCGAAAATTGAAAGTTATTTTAAAAGCCTTGCTTGAATGAATTACAAATATTTTATTTGTTAACAAACATAAGATGGCAACAGTTAAAAATTTTAAATCATTGAGATAATATTTCCTATCATTTCCATACAATTAAAATCACGAGAAATACGCAGACGACAATCTATTACGATTTATCTTTCTTATTGTTGCATTAATAAAAATATTTTTATTCGCAAAAAAAAAAAAAAAAAAAATCAACACCTCTTGGAGCGATCGGCGTCAAAATAGAACCAAAGCCTGTTTACATATGGGTTCACATATATTCCAAATTTCAACCAGAACGTAGCATTATTTCTTGAGATAGGGCACTCAAAATGGAAAAAAAGAACGGGTGATTGCGCTACCCCCTTTTTAGCTGTTGACACAAAAATAAAATCAGTTCTTATACCCACTAAGGGCTACTTGCCGATAAATTTTTCTTTCATTCCGTTCATTATTTCTTGAGATACAGCAGTCACAATTGACGACAAAAAACGTTCTATAGCTCAACCCCCGTTTGAGTTATTGACACCAAAATTGAATCAGCACCTGTTCCTGTTAATACCAACATATGGACCAAATTTTGTTTGATTCCGCCAGTAACTTCCTGAGGAATAGCAAGCACGCGTAACTCGAAAAACGTCCCATTGCTCCACCCCCCTTGGAGGAATTCGCGCCAAAAACTAATGGGCACAAGTTCACATAGGGGCACATATGTGTACTAAATTTCGTTCGATTTCATGCGGTAGTTTTTGTTGTAGAGCGGCCACAAAAAACTGGTCACACACAGACGTGACACACATACATACACACATACATACATACACACATACATACATACACACACACACACAGACAGACAGACATTTTCCAAAAATGGTCGAAATGGACTCAGCACACCTCAAAACGTTCGAATCCGTCAAAATTCGAAATTCGAAAATTTGCACGAATCCAATACTTTCTTCTATATATTAGATATAGAAGAAAGTAAAAACATGAACAATCCAGACGACCATACTGAATAGTTGATAACAATTTTCCATGATGCTCTACCTACACCTCCTTGAACTTCTCACTACAATATAGATTGAGCAAGAGATAAAATATAGATAGATCTCCTGCAAGTTTGAATCCATTGGGAGACCTGGAATCCTTGTTTTTCAAATATAAACCTTAAAGTGGGCACTACTAAAGCAGTGGCCACTACTGGTGCGTTTATTTTATATACACTAAAGTCAAAAGAATTGTAAAAAATATTCAGTAAAACTTGAACTTCGATTGTATGAAACTTTTCAAATTAAATCCTTGCTTAACCGAAGGTGTTTTTTTTTTTTTTTTTGTGTGTGTGGGGGGGGGGTTAAATTAACAATGTCATTTTAAGGCCACCGTGAGAAAATACATATTTATCATCATTTCATTAAACGCATCACGTTTAGCAGTTATTTTGCAAATATGACGTTCAGCCCTCTTTTATCCGGAAATTTCGATTTACCAAAGGTGGTCTGCCCTAATCACCGGCTAATCGCGGTGCCACTGTAATAGATAAATTACAAAGATTTAGATTCTAGAATGCCCTGTTCCCTAACAAGAGACTCTTTCAAGTTTTAATCTCAAATAAATTGGTTCTTTGATTCCTTTAGCGCAAAAAAATAGCTCATTAATCACTTTTCTTGGAGAGAAAAAAAATTCATTAAATTAGCTTGAAAGACCATTAAGTGCGGTAGGATTTAATAACACACAGCTTAAATTATTAAGGTCCTCCCCAGGAAAATATGTTTGCAGTTGTAAATGCTAAACTGAAAAGAGGGCGAAACCCCTTTCTAATTTAAAGGCGCATCGCAATTATATGTTAGGCTTGTTTTAAGCTCTAGAGGAAAGATGCTGCTATTAATTACAGCGTTTGTAGAGGGAATGCTGACAGAGTGTCCCAGACTTTAAGGTTGCATTACGAAGATTAAACCGAAATAACGAATTCGTTTTCTATGCGCCAAGTACAGGAATGATGAATATGTGGTCTAAATATTTTAGATCTCTGACGCGAGTAAATTTAATGAACACTATTTCCCTTAGAAATTCTGTATAACTCGATGTTTGCAAATGCAGTCGAGCCCCCTTAATTGAATATCGGTTAAAATAATATCCCGCTTAATGTTATAAATGTTCAATGTACCTAATCGGTGTAATCTCTCCATTTTATCCCGGATAAGGGAATATCCCGCTTACTAGAATAATTTTTCGTGGCAAATTGGCTATTCAATTAAACGGGTTTGACTGTACTTTAAATGAGTAAACTAGCTTTTTCTTGGTTAAGACGTGTATATACGAATTATTCTGTACTTTCAGCGAAGTTATCCTGACGAATCAATAAAGGTGTAATCAGACACGTCATGTTATGATTCCTAAAATTCAAAAGAAAATAAATTTTTACTTAAGCGTATACGTGTACGTGAATGTAACATTTTGAAACAGAGTAACACTCCATTTCAGAACTATTTTTGAACACTAGCACATGCCCCTGTTTTTGAAGACTTTGAAGCACACTTCTGTTTCCGAGACACCTATTTTCTGCAAACCTTTTGAATACAGTTGAGGGCACAGTTAATATTTGCATTTACCATTAAATGCGAAATTTTTACTATTCTGCCGTAATAAGCACAGACGTAGAATCTGCACATTTTGTCAAAATTAAGTTATTGTCATTGGGTGGTCATTAGTATTTTACTTTACCTAAATGTCAAATTTTTTGTCGGTTTGTGAACTCGAAATATTAAAAAAAAGTTACAGCAAAAAAACTGGCATCTGCATATTTTGCGTAGTTTAAAGCAATTTAAACGCCAGTGACAAATACTAAGCCTTTAAAGTGGTATCCGAGCAGTTACCCTTTTTTTCCTTAGTATTTATGTAGATGCAACTTTTATACCTCAGTAAATCAGCATATTTACTAATGTAGCAGTTTATTGTAACAGAGTACTAAAGTTATTGCACCTATTCATTAAATAGTTGATATAGGTCGATAATAAAAATTAATACAAATTTGCATAAAGGTTTAAGTAAATAATCAGACTTTTCTATTAAAAAATTTTTTTTAGAATGCAAATTCTTAAAAATGAAAAGCATGTAAAATATTCATATCTAATTCTTTTATGCAAAAAAAGAAAAAAGCATTTCATTCTACGGTCAATTATATTTTCGGTTGAGTATCGCTTGCTGTCAAAAATCAGCTTCATGCTCGGTAAAAATGAATCTAGAAAATAAAACATCTTACTACTATTATATATGCGAAAGTTTGTCTGTATGGATGTATAGATGTATGGATGTATGGATGTTTGTTACTCTTTCACGCAAAAACTACTGAACGGATTTTGATGAAACTTTACAATAATATAGCTTATGCATCAGAATAACACATAGGGTAGTTTTCGTCCCGTTATGGGGGGCAAAAACCCCTTAGGGGAGCAATAAAATACAATTTTCGTATAAATTCTCTAATATAGGGATGAAAAAATACTTGCACATATTCACATTATATGTCCATCGAAAGCTCTGATTTTTCTGCTGAAGATGGCACCTATTTGAAATTTCTAAGTAGAATAAAAAACGAGTTATGAGCTTTTTAGTTCCATGTTCGAAGGCTCTCTTAAGCTCAATACAGTATTTAGTGTATCATCTCAACTCCCTGTCGATAGCGACAATTGTTGTATTGTTGACTATCTTAGCTTTTCGTGACTGTTCAAGGCTTTTCTCAAGTCAAGTCTTGAAGTAAGATTTTTGCACAAGATTGGCAAATAATATATGATTTGGCTGATCATTTTCCATTTAAACGGAACTTTAATGTAATTAAAGGTTTTATTATTATTTATGCTGATTGAACATTTACTCATTATCCAATCAACCAGCAGATCGCTAAAATTTTTGCAGAAAGATTTTCGTAGCTGATGCATTTGGCAGTTTTTTTTCAACGTCGCTGTTTTTGAAGCCGAAGACTACGTCATAATGTTTCTCAGCTTTCACCATGTAAACAAAATATCGCCAATCAAAGAATCTCTAAAAAAACTTTTTTTACTGTGTTAAATAATCCAGCAACTAAATTAGGCAAATCCATAAACAGCACAAAAACTTCCATTAACTTTCCTTTTTGTACAATTTCAAACAATCGCCAAATTTTACAACTTATTTTGGAAACATTTCGGATGAAACTCTTTAGCGCCATTTTATGGTGACCAAAAGTATCTCAGCACCTGACGATAATATCATTGTAACGAAAATTAATATCATATCGTTTTACAAAGTAAGGAAAGAGGGAGGAAGCATCGTCGAAGGTATCCCAAAACGATTCCAGCAAATTCGGTAAAATCGCACCTAGAGCCCACAATGATTGAAATTTCCCAAAATAACTAAAGCAAGTATAAGGGGATTACAAGCGACTTCAATAGCAATACAGAGAAGGTTTTAGACTCCATGTTTAAAAAAAAAGTATCAACAGATTAATCTGTTTAAACATCAGAAGAATAATTTCATGTTTTGGAAATTTTTATATGCTTAAATATAGTGCTTTCGTTTCTAAATCAATACTATTTTGTTCTTTATACTTATTGCTATTTTACTTTTATGGGTAAGGAAGAAACTCGATTTTTAATCACGTCAAAAAGATGTGTTTTAAATTGTTTCACTTAAACCAGAAAACAAAAGCAAGTAACGATTTTTTCTCATAATTATTACTGACCCAGGCAACGCCGGGTATTTTTGCTAGTTATAAATAATAGCATTAACACATTCTTTGAATATAAAGAACAGAAAGTTATTATGGTTTACAGTTTTAAATGTCCGAATTTTTTAAATGGTTTCTCTCACGCAATTCTCTCACAAGGCAGATTCTGTTAGATTTGTATTAACAAAATAAAGCGACAGCGAAATCCAAATGAAGCAGATGTTTTCAGTATTATTTAACGATACATTGAGCGCGTTTTACTAAGCTTTTTTTTAGTATTTTTGCAGATATTCCTGAAAATGGGTAGTAATAGTCACTTACGGTGAAATTATCCTAGTAAATGAAAAGATTTTGAAAAGAAAATTTGTCGTAACTACATTTATTAATTTAAAATAAAGACTTTTAGAAAAATACACTTAGATAAGTTATTTACATGCGACTACCGCGAATTGAACATTTAAGTATCTTACAAGTCAAAGAAACGAGTCCCAAAACTTTAATCATCAATTTCTCATTTTAAGCTCTATTGCAGATACCACACCTGTGCTTCGCACGGCAGTATTCATCTGATATTTTTATTTAATTTATTTATTTATTTAAGTTCCATCAATCACTACCGTGCCTACCCTGGTGAGAGTTAACACAACAAATGCTTGAATTTCCTAAACTGAGGCTAAACTATCTCCAGGTCCTATTTAGCCGGTAACCCAACGTCTGTCGTAGGTACAGGGAGAGTTTACATTGCTTTTTCTAACCGGGACCTCGTTTATGCATACTTAGCATATTTAAGACCAACTTTTAACCATCTCCAATAAAGATAGATTTGCAATGTTAGTAAATAGACCTTTACCCAAGCAAGGGTCATTGGACCGTTATAGAAATAAATAACATAATACTTGTTGTCTCAGAACAACGTGTGCCTCAATAGCAGGTGAATTTTTATTTTTACGCTGTTCACGAAGGTAAAAAGTTATCATGTTACAGAAATTTTGCATCCTTTATGGTAAAAGTATTTTAATTTCATTTCCCACCTTTAACTCTTAACTTTCTGAGCGTATCTGCAGCAAAGGCCAAAATCAAAAATTCTTCTCAAATTTATTTTCCAAGTAATTACTGCTGAGTATTTTTGAAAAAAAAAAAAAATCTGAAATTCAACAGCATTGTAGAAATATAAAACTATTGAATGCACGATAACGTAATTTAAAATTCGCAGCATAACATGTTTAAAAAGCAACTTTCATTATACATTGCATATAAACTTTTTTAAATGAGTTTTTCTTTTCCTTTGAAAAGCTTCCTTTTCACGGAGGGAGCTTAATAAATACGTTTTTTCATCATGTTTCACATCGTCTAAATCTTCTTTCAGAAGGATTAATTTTGTACCAATCGAAGTCCCCAAACATCTTACGTACATTCCCGGAACGTAGCTAAATTATTCGAAAAGAAAATGCCTTTTTTAAATAATTAGAAAATCGAAACCTCTCTTTTACTCTAGAAAATACGCAACATCTTTCTTTCTTTTTTCTTAATTTGCCACATTAATTTTACAAAGTTGCTTCTAATCTTTCTTCCTCGTATTTATGGCAAATCAATTCATTTTTGTGCAAAGATTTTATATATGTATTACCTCTTTGAGATACTGTTGCCAGAAAAAATATTTATATGCAAATTACTTGCTTAATACTCTCCCCAGCGGAAAGCGTTATCGAACAGAATTTTTGGAGATTTTCTCATGGGGAAAACGCGAGCTCATTCCTTTAATGAAAACATATTTCCCCTAAAAAATTACTTCTATAACGGATTGTTTTTTAGAGAAAAGTGATTTTAAAAGAACAAGTCTTAAAATAAATTTAATCCTTCCGATACTTCATTTTCTTCTACATATTTAAATTTATTATTAGTGGTACCACCCGCCCGGGTTTGTCCGCAGTAGAAAATTAAAAGGTTGTTTGGTTCGCCAGTATATTTACAAACTAGTGGCACCCGCACGGCTTTGCCCATAGTAGAAAATTAAAAGGTCATTTGTTTCGCCTGTATATTAACAAATAATGGAGGATGAATTTCTCGCCAATTGGCTATGTTAAATGGCTCGCCCATGTTACGGTTCCACGTTATGATGATTTCGTAATTTACGATTCCACGTTGTGATCATTTACTCGGAAAAAATTTCTTAAAATTAGAATACAAAAAGAACAAAATCGAATTCTTGAAAAATCGCTTCGAGGTGCACACCCCAATGCCACAAATTTTGTGCCAAATTTCATGAAAATCGGCCGAACGGTCTAGGTGCTATGCGCGTCCCAGACATCCTACAGACAGATTTTGATCTTTATTATTAGTAAAGATAATGGATGATGAATTTCTCGCCAGTTTACTATGTTCATTTGGTCGCTCATGGTCGCATATGGTAGTTTGCTCGTCCACGTTATGGTAATTTGCTAGTCCACGTTGTGGAAATTTGTTCATCCACGTTATGATAATTTCCTCGGTACAATGTTCTTAAAATTGGAATAGAAAAAGAAAAATCGGTCCACACCTCCATGCAACAAACTAATTCTGTGCCAAGTTTCATGAAAATCTAGGCGCTATGCGCGCAAAAGAGATCCAGAGATCCAGACACACAGACTTTCAGCTTTATTATTCGTAAAGATAAAGATAACAACGTCATATATAAAAGTGCGAGCAGTCGTGTATGCACAAAAGAGGTTATGCTTTTAATAAAGTGAAAACCTGTTAAAATGAGACTCAAGAACTGCAAATTGTGTACGCTGTAACAGGAATTTCTATTTAATAGAATTTAAACAATGTGATGTGATTTGAAATGGGACTATATTTTTTTTTTCGTTGAAGCGGATGCTTTGATGTGTTGGTATTTGCTGTAAAAGGATTTCACTGTCTTCATAATTCTTTTGTAAATTTTACTGTGCGTTAGTGTTTAAAAAGGGTAGTATTGTCGTTATTATATATACACCCAAGACTTTTTCTGCTATTTTTTTTAACAATCACGATTGCTAATTGCTTTTACTTGGCGTTGTGGTTTCTTTTTCAACCCCACTGTCCTCTGCAGGCGCGGCTCCTCCGAACCTGAGCACTGTCCCTCGGAATCCGCTTCTCCTGGTCGGTGGCATCCATGTCCTACACACACGCATGTTCATACACAAACACACCCATACACATCCACACTCACACACAGACATATACGCACTCACACACATACACACAAGCCAACGTGCATACACACAGGTTTACGCACACACGCAAACCTACACTTACACAACTATACACACGTGACTACCCAAGAAGAGGAGCAGTCTTGGAGGGACAGGAACCGTTTCTAGAAACAAGTGAGTAGAGTAGTAACAAATGAGTAGGGTCCTGACGCAACTCTTGATTGCGAAAAACATAATTTAAATTCAAAATTTCAGTTTTTTTTTTCTTTGTGCGGTCTATGAAAATTTCACATAAATTGGGACCCAACTGACTAACCTATCTTTAAAACGAGTGCTTAATAGTGTAATTTTGAGCGATTTTTTATGAAGTCCCCATCTATTGCACAATATCAGGTTTGAGTGTATTGTTTTTGAAAGGTGTTTTTTGTAGAAACGCAATAACTTCCTTATACTTTATCAAACTTCATAAGTATTCGTTTGAAAGTAGTTTTCTAAGTCATTTCACCCCCCGCTTTCGGAGAAAAATAAACAGACTGTTATGTTTTCTTATAATATCATAAGGAAAATATGAAGTAATAACCTTTCAAATATTAATTTTATTCAAACTGAACAATCCAATATCGGCATTCACATTTTGTCTATTTTGATTTACTATTGTGTTTGGAGGATTTAAGTCAGACTGAATACTAATACTGTCAGAGTTGGGGTCATAATAATTTGCATTGAATTTTTACATTTTCTTAAATGATAAGAATTCCTTTTGAATATTCTACCATTCTCTGTCTTAACTAAATATGACCTAAGTGAACAATGTTCTTTTACAATCTGTGCCTTTTCCCAGTGACTACCCACTCTTATAAGAACATATTCTCCTTCGTCAAAGTCTGGTCTGTGCTTAGCATTCATATTGTAATAGAACTGCGTTTTCTTTCCTATAACTTAAAATTTCTCTTTGCAATTTGTTGCTATTTTCGGTTTCAAGAAGGAGAGTTTTGTTGGCAATCTAGTACGAAGACATCGACTCATTAATAGTTGAGCGGGTGATGTGGTTCTTCCAGTGATTGGGAGTATTTTTGTGCCCTAACAGAGCTTCTTGAATGTTATCTGCTCCAGATTTACGAATAATATTTTTAGCTATTCCTATCATTTTTTCTGCAAATCCATTTGATTTTGGGTAATGGGGACTGCTAGTAATGATTTCAAAGCCCCATTTTCTGGAAAACTCCTCCATTCTAATACTTGCAAACGGCATATTATCACAGATAACTTTCTGCGGTATACCATGAGTTGAAAACAGTTCTTTTAATTTTGGCATTATTTGGTTAGCAGTTTTATTACTCAATCTTATTATATCTAACCATTTTGAAAAATAGCATCCTACAACTAAGTAATTTACCCCCCCCCCCCCAACACTCACATATGTCCATTCCTATTTTTTCATATGACAAGTTTTGAACTTCGTGACTCAAAAGAGTCTCTTGGACATTTTTAGATTTATACATATCAGAATTTTCACATTTTGAAATCAATATATTTGTTGATTCCTGGCCAAAACATCACTTGTCTGGCTCTTGCTTTTTCAATTCCACAATGTGCAGTGTGAATCACATTTAACATTTTATTTCTATATTTAAAATAATCAAGAGCTTTATTTGGAACTTTGACTTTGCTTTCAGACCATCCTTTGACCCAAAATCTCAGGACATGAGACAATCCTTCATCATTTAGTGTAACAGCAACAAATATTTTCTGCTTATCAGGATTAATTTGTACATATTTCTTTAAACTGTGAACTAGTTCTGTCATTTCAGCATCATCTGCAACTGGCTCTGATAGAAATGATGTTGATAACAAATCAGCAATATACATATTTTTCCCTGGCAGATATTTTAAATTTAATTGGTATCTAAATAATTTTATCTTCGTGCGCTGCAATCTAGGTGACATGACATGTGCAACATTTTTACTCATTATGGATACTAACGGTTTATGGTCAATAACAACTTCCACGGGTCTCCCATAAATCAGATAATGGATTTTATTTGTTGCAAATACAATGCTCAAAAATTCTTTCTCGATTTGAGCATGTCCTTTTTCTGCGTTTGTTAAACTTCTAGATGCAAACGCGACTGGACGTCCATCTTGTAATAAACAGCAACCCAAACCATCTTTTGAAATATCGGCTTGTATTACAATGGATTTGGAGCTAACAAAAATACTCAGAACAGGAGCGCTAACAATTTTTTCCTTTAACTTACTTATCCCTTAACAGGGGAGGTGAAAAAGTAGGACATAACAGGAGACGTGAGGTCTCAGAGACCGCTCTACTTTCAGATTTTTAAAAAATCGTGGCGAAACACTCGAAATTGCAAGGAGAAACACCGCTTCACTCGCCAAAAGGGTAGGGTTACGGTAGCGTGGTAGCCTGACGCTTTAAGCGATGAACTATATAGTTGAAGGATTATTTTGAGTTTTAAAGCTACTGTTAATATTTTTATGTGTTTTGCGAACAGCTTTAAATTGCAAAAAGACTTTAATAGGTCTTTTAAAAAGGTGGTGTTCGCATTTTAGTTGAAGAAAAAAGATCATTTCACATCAGAAGGGTGCGGGGGCGTGGATATTTTTTGTTCAACGGACTTCCTTTAACTACTTAGCACTGTCATCGCCATGCAGGTACTGCTAGTATCATATATGGTCCTGGAGAATAAAATTGATGCCCCTCTTCAAAAGTCAGCTGCAAAAGAAAATAGCTCAAAAAAGCTTAAAAGCGTCCAGACTATAAAAAAGCTTAAAAGCTCTAGATTAGAAAAAAGCTCTAATATTCGCCCGAATACGATAAATAATGTCATAAATAACTTACAAATTTATCCTCTGGTAAAAATGAGGGAATAAAAGTTATTTCAAAATGCCATGCGAATGAAACTCGTGCAGAGAATGATTATGTGGTTTATTATTTATATGGAGGGTACGCTATAGATGTCATTACCGCCTAAAAAGCAGAAATAAAGTGACGTCCGAAGAAATATATTCTTCCCTGAAATTTTCAATTTTTAAGTCCCTATTTCGTATCCGCAACAATATAAAGAGAATGCTATTTCTCCCTGCGCTTTATTGCAATCGTGCTCTATGCTTCTCTAAGCTTTTTTTCAAAGCTATTCAAATTCTTGAATCTGTCGCTGCATTTTTCAAATCTTTCAATTGTCGGCAGGGTTATAAGACCATAAACGCATTTCTCTGCTTGTGACCTGTCATGTGTCCTTTCTACGGTTGAAAAAAGTGCTCCAGCAAATATTTGTTATAAATATTAAATAGAACATTTAAGTAAAAATTTCAAATTATAATACTTAATTGTAAAAAAAGCAGGCGAAAACTTTGTACTGTGAAATGAGTAAAACGACAGCAACGTGTATAAAGTATTTAATTTTTTAAACTTCTGCACATGACATCACAAGTGATGAAATGCCATTCACTGATACCAATCGCGCAGAGCGTAATATTTAATTCGCTTCTTTACTCACATGTACCGGCAACTATATGGTTGATATCAAGCGTAGAGCGCAACATTTAATTCTTTTCTTAATTATCATAATCTAGAAACGCGGTAGGCAGTAAGCATAAGTATTCGGTGCGTCAGTGGTGTAGTATGCCAAAGTTCATCACTTGACCCGATTTTTCAAATATGACGTGGTCTTTATGAAGTTCATAAAGACCACGTCATATTTGAAAAATCGGACATTTAAAAAAAATAGTTAGAAATTAAAGTTTTGAAAATGAAAGTTTTTCCTCGCTCCATGTTATTTTTTGTTTTTGCTCATTCTATCAACTTCAATGACTAAAAGTAGTACTTTTGACTGATGTAAACAACCCCATTGCAAATTAAATGCAGACGTCTCGGAATTTCTAGGAACCGCTAATAGTCTTACCTTTAATCTTAGAAATTGCTATCAAAAAAAAAAAAAAAAAATGCAAATTTTCTCTAATACAAAAGAAGAGAAGAAACGCCAAAGAGATTGAAATTCTGCCTGCGGCGGGCCTGTGTCCAGGAGACCCCATAGCACTTACAGCCATGAAATTCGGTATGAAATTACTTAGAGCCCCAGGGGTATGCACCTCGGAGCGTTTTTTAACATTTCGAATTATTCTTTTTGAAATTATTTTTGAATTTAAAATTTCATATAAATTGTCGATTAAAGGAATAAAAGATTTCCCACCTCCCAATATTCTATGTCACTCTAACAAGCTTTTTTCCGGCATCAATTTAAACTAGTTCAAATTTTCTCAGTTAACTAGAACAACAGAAATTAATGGTTCCTATTCTAGCGAAAGTCCTAGGCTAATTCTAGCATAGAACTAATTCAAGCATAGAACTAAAGCGTTAAGTGTTACTAGAGACCATGAATTTGAAAACACTTTTCAAACTATTTTTCAAACGTACAAAACTGGCGTTTTGTAATGTTCTAGATCTCATAAGCATTAGTAGCTGCGCAAGTTGGTATAAGTTAATTAAGAAATCGGAAAAGTTTTTATTTTATTTTAAATAACTTGATTATTCGTATCTCCATTAAGTTCTTTTTGCCTTCATGTTGGAGCGAGATTTAAGGAGTTCTTATTCTAATAAGCTCTGTATTTAAATTACATTTCCAACGGGCAGAGGATATCTTTTTGAGCAATCACGATTGCTTATTTCTTTCATTTGACCGTTCTTGATGTCCGGTTCTTTTTCAGAATGGACCAGGGGCCTCTACAGCACCGCCGTCCACCGGAGGACGGAGCTGCTCCTCTGATCCTAGCCTCCACTAGCAGCACTGTCCACCGGAATCTCCTCCTCCTAGGCGGTGGAGTCCATGTCATTGCATACACACACTCCTACATACACACACGTCTACACACAAACAATTCCTTACACACATACACACACGTAACCGCCCAGGAGGAGGGGCAGGCTCGGGAGGACATGAGCCGTTTCTAGAAACAATATCCTCCAGTGAGTAGGGTCCCGTCGCAACTCGTGATTGCGAAAAACATAATTCGAATTCCAAGTGTCAGAATTTAAATTATATATATATATATGTGTGTGTGTGTGTGTGGGACGCCGAGCCGGCACCACATATATATATATATATATATATATTTCTAATCGTAACACGTAATTTAATCTGATTCTGCCTAATAGAGAATTCAAGATTTTAAAAACCAAATAATATTGCGAAGCAATCCTCGGAGGATGGTGAGCGCGAGCGAACAGGGGACTTTTTTTAAAAAAAATAAAACATAACTTTTATACATAATTATGATCACAGAAATGTGTTTCTCTCGGGTTGCCATATCTTAATATGAGGGAACTCGTTCCGTCATTCTGGCTATTCGGTGCGTTTTTTCAGTTTTCGTTTTGTATCTCAAAAACTGTTTACTTTCGAGAAAAAACATCAATTCATAAATTGAACAGCATGAAATGACTTTTCAGAAGGTACTTTTATTTTTATTGTCGCTGTAAGAGGTGCAAAGATAATTTCAAAGTTCGTGAGTTTTGAACCAGAGTTTGAGCTACAAGTAAATCTTTCGCACATTCCCGAAATTAAAACAAGAGGGCTAAAGAGATAGGGGGGGGGCAATTGTTTAAAAACAATTGAAGTATTGAACTTTGAAATTCAATATTTCCGCAGCTCTTATAGTTAAAATAAAAGTACAAAATCTTTTTAAAGGTAATTTTGTTCTTTTAAACTAATTAACTAGCAAGTAGATAGTTTTTGATACATGAAACAAAACTGAAAAAAACCCTTAAAGTTCAAAACAGTGAATTGCCCGTAATTACTGTCATATTTTGATATACTTCCCGGCAGGGACATATTCCTCTAATTTTAATCATGAGCAAAAAATTTGTTTTGTTTAAAAAACAGATGGTAGCAGACATTTGCAGAGGGGATCTATAACTATTACAATACACGAGCTCGCAACAACGTTAACTGACAGCTTCAGGTTCTGACAGTGTATTTCATTCTCACTCTACAAAATCCTTAATAACATCAAAATGAACAACTGAAAGCCTCGCAATTTGCATGGGCTTCTGTGAAACTTTATTGCTGAATTTCAAATATTTAAATTAGGTTTAAGTATTTCCACAAAAGATTCTTCCATTGATTTAAACAAAAAACTTCCAAATTTATGAATTAAAAAAAAATGATCCTTATCTTTTGCAGTTTTTTATTTTTTCTACGATTAAAATATTCACTAAATGCATATAGGTGGCGCTAACAACGAAAAGTAAAACAGCGTTTATGTCAGAAAAAGTCCTGGGGGTGCCACGAGGGGCGAGGGTTAAGGGCCAACCCGCAGAACCTTTTGTTTTAAGACAGATTGCCCATTCTAATATGATAATTGATATCCATATAACGACTGCTATGACAGAGTCCTCAACCTCAAGATGTGCATTTGGCGCCTTGCGTCAAGTTGAAAACCGTCAAAATCTTCTCATAACTGCGAAAGGTGAACAGGCAGAAGTGTATTAACGTTGTGAATAACAACTTTTGAGGATCAATGTTACTGAAAAATTATGTTGAAATTAGAAGTACATATGAGGCAGTGAGAAGCAAAGGGATGTAAGTGGCAAAATTTAAAAAAAATTTTGCCACTTGCATCCCTTTGTTTCTCACTACCTTATACACAGGGTGTATCAGTACAGCGTTTACAGACTTTTAGGGCAGTTAGAGTACACCTAGACGATGGGAAATCACATAGCAATGCATGGTCGGAAACACTTTCCTGGAGCGATAGTGACGACACAAAGCACAAGAAAGACTGGACACAAATAAGAGAAGAAAGCATGTTTATTACCTTAGTACAGCAAAAAACTAGAAAAAAAAGGACATTAGGGGCCAACGATCGTCATCCAAGAATGTGTTCGAAATTACAACCACCCCGGACCGTGATGGGTGCCTCCATCTCCAGCGCACTGAATATCGAACTTTAACGTAAATACCGGACGTGTTCCGGACTTCCCGCTTTAACAAAAACCGCATGTGCGCATTCATCGTCATCTCATGCATCGGTTTACGTAACAACATCTATCGTGTACACCAGACAAAACCAGTATTTTTTCTGTATTAAAAATAATAAACATGTTTTCTCCTCTTAATCTTGTTTTCTGTTCTGTCTTTCTTGTGCTTTGTGTCGTCACAATCGTGTCAGGAAAGCGTTCCTGACCATGCATTGCTGTGTGATTTCCCATCGTCTACGTATACTCTATCTGCTCTGAAAGTCTGTAAACGCTGAACTGATACACCCTGTACATATTCTTTATGCGTTTTCTTTATCAGTACAATGCTTGATGAACACCTTGTACTCTAAAAATTTTTAATATATTAGATTCCTAATTTGGTGCCTCACAGTTTGTTGACAAAATTCCTCAAGACGCAAATCGCAAAAAAAAAAAAAAAAAAAAAAAACCCTCATAGTGTTGCAAACATTTACTCTTACTGAAAATAATCTTTAGATCTTCAGTTTGCGTAACATTCCACAATTGTGCAATACACCCAAGGCATTATTTACTTTGGGAGCTCACGGGGGATTTGCTACTGTACTTCCTTTTAAAATTATTTCAACTTATACATATTAGACAGAATGCAAGCAATTTATGTATGATGATAACTTCTCAAAAACAACAGGGCTTCTGCGATTATTTTATTCTAAATTAAGTTTAAGCTTTATGCGTGACTTTAACTAGTCATTCCCTGGTGTATAATGGAGTAAAACGGAGGAATGTTACTGAAAAGAAGATTAATTTCAAAAGAATGTTGCTTCTAGTCGCCTGAGAATTATTATTATTATTAATTAACCTGATATGCATCTTTTCATTGATAATTACACTTTAGCAGAATTAAACATAAACATTCAAGCTCCCGAAGGGAGATAATTTAGTTAAATGTTGAAGAACATCTTTGGTGGCATATTCAGTAATTTTGTTTTCCACCTCCAGCTCAGTCACTCCTATGCCGGGCTGATGATAGTGATAATAAGCACGAAATTGCAGTCCTCGGCTGGAATTGACCGAGCTGACCGTGTATCTTTGGTGGCATTCATAACCGGGCGCGTTTCTAATGGATGGGTAATCTTCTCTAATAATTTTGTTCGGAGTAAGTATTAAAAAAGTCAAATGTACTGTGATTAGTGCTAGGAATTAAATGTGCATTAAATATTACATAGGATTAACACAGTGAGCAACGTCATCAAGCACAACGTTGGGAAATTTATTGTTGACAAGTTTTTCAGGGTTACAAGAAGCTGAATGTAAGAAAATTGTGAGCTTTGGCACGCAAGAAACAATCACAGTGAAGCTTTACTATACAATTTTAAAAACAATATTAAAAATAAGTAAAGTTTAGGGGATAGGTAAAATTCGTGGGCTGAATTTTAGATGAGGTTTTGTCACAAAAACCAGTTTGTGTGATAATGTTTAGAGTAGATATTCAAAGAAAAGTGTCATGTGACTGGTCCGATCAATCACAAACACAACAGAAACCGCTTACACTAGGCTGACATCATTTCAGTAAAAGTTTCATTCCTGCACTGATGTGGCGAAAGTCATACGAAAGTGTCGGTGTTCGATAAATGTATTTTGATTATTTTTTTGAAAAGAGCGTTTTAAAAGAAAACATACAAAAATATAGGATAACCATCTGACAATGAGTATAGGTGATCACCCCAAAATGACCCGGCGCACAGTGGGGGCCAAAAGGCCAAAAAAACGCTTAAAAATGTTTTTAAACCTCTCTCGCTTGTTTGTTTACACAGGCATGTTATGACGGAGTTTTTTCGATTTGTTTGGGCTCAGAATCCAAAGTTCGCAGGTTTACGCAGCCAATTCCTTTTCAGGGTCTATCTACAGACCATTTACGAGTAATTAATATTAATTTCTAAGAGGAAATAAGAAGACATTTTTTGTAGAGTGTTTTGAAAAAAATAACTTTGAATTCCCAAGTTTTCGGTGCTGATCAAAACCGATTTTCGGATTGAGAATTCGATTACCCAATTTTTTCGTCCTATTACTATCGTTGGACACGAGAGAAATTAAATATACCCGCCTTTAATAAGAAAAAAAATTATAGACTGCTTAAAAGCATTTTTTGTAAATTCCCGCACTCATGGTTCTTCAACTTTCTAAAGGCTCCCTTCAGCTTTGTAGTGGACGAAGGGCTCTAAAATTCCAGTTCTGATTGCCTAAGAGGTAGGCCTGTGCAATTTATTAATCCTCAATCGGTTTAATGTAGGAAAAAAACCCATTTATAAGCGCTTTTTGGCGTTTCGCCCCATTGTGCGGCGCGGCGGTCCACCCACCAGTCGGTTAAGATCAACTTAATGCCCGCCACTGCGTCAGATGAAAAACATCCGTAAAAATGCGACATGTTGAAAAGTTATTCTCACGGGTTGCTTACCATCCCAGAGTGTACCTCTTTTAGCACGAAAAAGGAATAGCATTAAAAGGCCTTTTTTGACATCAATTTTTTGACACAAAAATAATTGTGCAAAAATTTTGCATTTAAGCGTTGCCCACGATTTCTCTTCATCTAAAAGTTCAGATATTTTATCATTGAAAAATTAGTTCTTTCTAACAACGAAATGCGTCTGGTGTCACTTTTTAGCCTATTTTCCCAGAAAAGTCAGAGAAAAAAGAAAAAAGCATGAAAAAAGGCCTAATGCATCTTGAAAATATCGCGAAAAACAAAAGAAAAGTCAAAATGAAAAAAAAAAAAATAATAATAATTAAATAAGTATCGAAAAAATAAAAACTGAAAAGTAGGGCATTGAGATGGGGGAAAATTTCTGTCGGTCGGTCTATCTGTCCCCCCCCCCCCCATTACCTTTTGAGTGAACAATCCGATTTGAACAAATTTTTACTTTCTTCTATATCTAATATATAGAAGAAAGTATTGGATTCGTACAAATTTTCGAATTTCAACGAATTCGAACGTTTTGAGGTGTGCTGAGTCCTTTTCGACCACTTTTGGAAAATGTCTGTCTGTGTGTGTGTGTGCGTGTGTCCGTGTGTGTGTCACGTATGTGTGCGACCAGTTTTTTTGTGGCCGTTCTATAGAAAAACTACAGCATGAATGTGAACGAAATTTGTTTCATGTATGTGCCCCTATGTGAACGTGAGCCCATAGGATTTTTGGCGCGAATTCCTCCAAGGGAGGTGGAGAAATGGGACGTTTTTTGAGTTTTGCATGACTGCTATTCCCCAAGAAGTAACTGGCGGAATCAAATAAAATTTCGTTCATGTGTTGCACTAAACGGGTACAGGCCCTGATTCAATTTTGGTGTCAATAGCTAAAACGGGGGTTGAGCTATAGAACGTTTTTCGTCGTCAATTGTGACTGTTGTATCTCAAGAAATAATGAACGTAATCAAACAAAAATTTAACAAGTAGCCCTTGATAAGAAATGATTGTATTTTGGCGTCAGAAGCTGAAAAGAGGGTGGCGCAGATGAACGTTCTTTTTTTTTTTTCATTGTGAGTGCTATATCTCAAGAAGTAATGCTACGTTCTGTATGAAATTTGGAATAAATATAGATATATATATTTTCTTTTTGAAAGCGGTTAAAGATTTTTTTTAATGGAAAAAAGTGTATATTAACTGCTTTGTTCAAAAGGTGCTGCTATTTTATTAGTTCGTTTACTTATTTATTTATTTTTTTACGCATCTAATTCTTCAGATGAGTGAGGCATATTTTATTCCTAGAAATCGGCTTAAAACATTTGAAAATATTTTTCAATTAATTTGCGATTTTAGCTATTTTTGAGAATATTTATCAGATACTAGAAAGTAGATATGAGTATACGGGAAAGTAGGCTCGTTTAGTTCTAGACGGAACTTCTTGTTTTTTCTACCGTTTGTTTGAATTTTTCAACAGTAAAAGAATTTCGCTGTATAGCAGAGCACTATCATACCAGTCTTTTCGAGAATTCTGTTTGAAACAAAACGGTGAGATTATGCTTCTAACAATGCAATTTATTACATTTTCTCTTGAAATTTCGCCAAGAAACAGAAAAGCACCCAACATAGTTATTGCAACACATTTTCTCTTATACTTTCAAATTCTGGTTTTCTTTTTATTGTTGGGCAAAGAGAAATATTTATGTACGCTTGAAAAGAAAATGCCTGAATTTCTGCAATAAAATGTGACGTTAAATAATTCCTAACTTTTACTGAAAACACTCAAAAAATGTGAAAATGTTTCAAGTTATGTTTCCTTCTGCAAGTTTTACTTGTTTCAATGGCGATGACGTTTATGCAACGACTTTTTCAAATTTCCAAGCAGCATTTTCATACTTTAAATCTAAAATGCTTTGCCCGAAATGAAAGTTCCAAAACCATAATTTTTACTTTCTTCTATATCTAATATATAGAAGAAAGTATTGGATTCGTGCAAATTTTCGAATTTCGAATTTTGACGGATTCGAACGTTTTGAAGTGTGCTAAGTCCATTTCGACTATTTTTGGAAAATGTCTGTCTGTCTGTATGTGTGTGTGTGTGTATGTGTGTGTCCCGTATGTGTGTGACCAGTTTTTTGTGGTCGCTCTACAGCAAAAACTACCGCATGAAATCGAACGAAATTTGGTACCTATATGTGCCCCTATGCGAACTTGTGCCCATTGGTTTTTGGCGCGAATTCCTCCAAGGGGGGGGGTGGAGCAATGGGACGTTTTTTGAGTTACGCATGATTGCTATTCCTCAGGAAGTAACTGGCGGAATCAAACAAAATTTGGTCCATATGTTGCCATTAACAGGAACAGGTGTTGATTAAATTCTGGTATCAATAACTCAAACGGGGGTTGAGCTATAGAACGTATTTTGTCGTCAATTGTGACTGCTGTATCTCAAGAAATAATGAACGGAATGAAAGAAAAATTTATCGGCAAGTAGCCCTTAGTGGGTATAAAAGCTGATTTTATTTTGGTGTCAACAGCTAAAAAGGGGGTAGCGCAATCACCCGTTCTTTTTTTCCATTGTGAGCGCCCTATCTCAAGAAGTAATGCTACGTTCTGGTTGAAATTTGGAATATATGTGAATCCATATGTAAAGAAGCTTTGGTTCAATTTTGACGCCAATCGCTACAAGAGGTGTTGATTTTTTTTTTTTTTTTTTGCGAATAAAAATAGCTTTATTATTGCAACAATAAGAAAGATAAATTGTAATAGATTGTCGTCTGCGTATTTCTCGTGATTTTATTTGTATGGAAATGATCGGAAATATTATCTCAATGATGTACATTGTTAACTGTTGCCATCTTATGTTTGGTAACAAATAAAATATTTGCAATTAATTCAAGCAAATCTTTTTAAATAAATTTCAATTTTCGCTCTTTGCGTTGCTTTCGCAAAAATTCAGACATTGGGATGGTCGTCAAGTTTTTGCATGTGTCATTTTGTTTTTGTTGGGAATATTGCTTCCTCGTCAAGCATGGGGAGGGATCAGAAAAAAAAAGAAAAATATAGAAGAAAGTTTCGTGATGGCCACAACATACTAGTTTAATATAGCGCAGAATATAACGAATTCCTTTCGTTCCAAACAACTTCTTTTACTCATTTTCTTTTTTTATTTAATTTACTTGTGTATTTATTTATTATTTTCATTAAATAAAAGTCCAATACGAATAATGTCTACACGATAATAATTTTAAAAAATTGATAAAATCACGTAAAACAAATTTGCAAAAAACGAAAAAAAAAAAAGAAAGAAAGAAAAGAAATACATTATATTCCTACTTTTCGAATTCGAAAATTTTGAAAAATGAACAAATGAATGGGTCATATCAAGAGAAATTCCCACTTATAATTTTGATGAAACAGTAATTATAATAATAATGATGAGGGTACTTGAAAATATCTTGCATTTGAAGAACTTTGGTAGCAATTGTGACATTATAATTTAGTTTTATTTCATGCAATTTACACAGACATTGGTATGCAGTGGCGTAGCTAGGGTGGGGCAGAGGGTGCGGTCCGCCCTGGGAGACACTTTTGTGGGGCGCGAATTCACACTTTTGAAGCGAAAAAAATTCAATGTATATATTCTCAATGAGGACTTTTCACGTATTACTGGAGTCAAAAAAAAAAGGCCTTTGAATTGTAAAGTTTTGGTTTGATTATGACAGTAAAATTACTCTAATACAAAACATATGTTTTTCTTGTGAACATCTCAGCACTATTCTTTGTTTTTTCTCTCCCTTCGTCTGAATCTACGGACTGAGGCAGGCTGTAGTGTTAAATCAAGGGGGACCTAAGGTTTTCTTTTTCACTGTAAAGATTTTTTTTAGCGGAAAAAAAAGTTTTTTTTAATGAAAGTGACAACAAGAGTAAGAGGAGAAAAGTCTCAAACGGAGGGAAATTTATTGCTCAACTTCAGAATAACATTACCTATTTCAACAATTGCTTTGATTGGTTCTCGATTTCTAAATTTTCATTAAGACAGAATGAATTTTATGCAGACTTTATAAAAGCACTTATTCACAACTCAAATAATATTTGGTGTTAATATTACTGTTTCATATCAACAAAATTCCTTTAAACAATGAGTTTCGCATTTATTCATTCATTTTAATGAAAAGTTTTTAATCAAAAAAATGCCTAGGCAAAGCTTTTTACATTTACATCAAAAGCAATGATTTTCGATGCACAATGTTTCCTACTCATGAATCACAGTACGGTTAATCGAATGTATAGGACCTATTTTTTTTATCGTCCTCGATCAGTAAAGAAGAGAATCATCCAAATTTGGTAATATAACAGTACCGAATCTTAGTAATTGCTCGTAACCTGGGCGGCAACTTCCGAGTTTTTCAACATTAAGTGATTCGCTGAAGCACGGATCTAAAAGGGAGTTTTAACTAACTCCCATTGAGAAACCAAAGAGACCCTAAAATTGAGTTTCTAAAACTTCAAATTAGGACAATTTTCGCGGTGAAGCCCCGACCTTTGTGCTCCTTCCAACTGTCACGAAGCTTAAAATGCATTTCCAATACTTCAATTTTGAAAAACTTCCGGAGGAGAGCCACATAATAGCCTTTTCTCCCTTAACTTGGCTAAACATAGCCTAAAACAGCATTTTTGGGGGATCCACTTCCAATCTCTCCCCCCACTCCCCCTCGCATTCTAACGTTTCCAACGACAGCTTTAAAATGTGCTTTCAGGCCGGTGAATTCTGACCCCTTTCCGTATAACAAAAACGAAGACAGCTTAAAAGTGCGTTGTTAAGGCCTCAATAAATGTCACATTATTTGGGAAAAGCAACAGAACCTTCCTATCCCTTAACGTCACCCAACAGCCCAAAAATGCAGTTTTAGGCCTTCAATCTCAAAACATAAAAAACTTCAATGTCAACAAATTTCTCAGAGCAGTTGAATTCTGAGCAACCTAACCCTTCCTGTAATATGATAAAAGATAATGCAAAATGTTTGTTTAGGACATCAACTTCAAACTTTAAAACCTCCATCTCATCCAATATCTTCAAAACTCGCATAAAGATGGGTTTTTGAAACTTGTACTTCAGAAAAATTCGAAGGAAGAGGCTCCAAATGTTCACGCAGTCACCTGACGTCACAAGCTGGCTCAAAACTTCCTTCTTAGAAATTTCTGAAGAAGTTCGCGAAGCCTTTTTTTTTTTTTTTTTTCTCAATGATGAAGAGCCTAAAATGAACAACAATTTCGAGAAAGATTTCGGGTGGGAAGCCAGCATCCGACCTCTCTCTCATAGCGTTGTCTGTTAAACAATGGTTAAAATCGCGTTTTGGGGACGTCACTTTCAAAACGTTTCCAGGGGAGACGGAAGAGCCATCTGACTTCCCAACATTTTCAGAAATATGCAGCCACTCCCTAACGCCTACCAAAGATAGCCTACGAATGTCTTTTTCAAAACTTCGGCATAGAGAACTTTTTACAGAGAGCTCCCCGAAAGCTACCTATTCTCTTTAGCGTCATCAAAAACAGCCAAAAATTGATTTTAATCCGGAAAATATTTCAGGAGTAAAATCCAGTGGGAAATCCTTACGTCACTAAATATAGCCTACACATTTGTGTTTTTCATAGTCTAGTCAAAAAAGTTTCCGGACAGCTCCCTGAACCTTCCCCAATATCTTCACGCATCCAGAGCTATCCTAAAATGCTTTTTTTTTAAACTTCAATTTCGGAAAATTTCCTTAAAAAATCCCCATCCCTAACAGCACCAAAGAAATCTTAAACCTGATTTTTTTTCCCCTCCAAAATTAATAAACCTCTTTTCTATTAGTGTTACTAAAATTGCGACTTTTGAATTAACTTTTGGAATTTTTCGGTGGGGTCCTGAACTCTTTTTTTTTCTTCTGCAAGAAAAATTTTAAGAAAAAAATGCTTCATTTTTTCTTAATTAAGTTCTTATTTTTCTTTTAAATACTTTTGACTCTTTAATGTGGTAGCTATTTTTCATCAAAAGGGTGGCAAATTAAAAAACCGCCTCGATCGGCAGAAAGTGTAGCTACGCCGCTGTTGATACGTTGAAAAAAAAAAAGACAAAATGGATTATTTTTTATTATAACAAACTTTTTTTACGCACTGATTTTACAATATTACTTATAAACCATCATAAGAAACCAGTTGTAAAAATGTTCCTAAACTTTGTCATATGCTTTTTAAATAATTTCAAATAAGAATTGAAAACCTTTTGAAAACTACCATTTGACAAAAAGGGGAAAATATTAAGGACATTAAAAAGTATTGTCGTTTTTTTTTTTTTTATTCAAGGTGTCCCAATTCAGAACTTTTACTTGAAAATATTTGTAAAAACCATTGTTAAAATTCATTGTAAAAACAATTGTTGAAAATCATAATAAAAATTTGTTGAAAACCATTGTAAAAATTACTGTTGAAAATTATTGTAAAAGCCTTGCTTAAATTTCTTATAAACATTTTATGTGTAACAAATAGAAGATGTCAACAATTTTTTTTTAATCATTGAGAAGTTTTCGACGTTTGTTTTGCATCACGAAGCAGTGTGTGCCAAATTTTTAACGATACAGAAAATTTTGTCTGTGTGTGTGTGTGTGTGTGTATTACCGTATTGGGAAAATGAATGGTTGGTGGTCTTTATCGGTGATCATTGTCTACAACGCATTCGTTATTTTTAATTAACAACCAAAATATTCACTAGAATATATTTATATGGCAGAACAACGTTTGGTGTGTCAGCTAGTACTTATTATAAATATTTTCCATACTAACAATAGTTACTTCATAGTTCATTCAAATCATTCAAAGAACTATGCTGTCGTGAAGGTGAAGCGCAGTATCTGCAGAAATGAGGTTTTGAGATACTTGGAGAAACGCGTTCCGGGTTCTATATCAACAATAAGGAAATGTTGAAAATTGAAGTTTTTTCGTGTTTTTTCTTCAGCGGAATCCAAATAAGCAAGCCTATACAATGTAGCTAAAGTACAATAGATAAAAAAATGGCAAAAAAAAGTGAAAACTGAAAATTTTGCATGTACTGCGTTTTTCCTTCCCACGGCGATATTAACGGCACCCGATGGGAGGCTACTGCGATCTCCAATTTCCTTATTCGGCAAATTTCGTCTGGCGATTTGGCAAAGTTACTGTTATTCGGCAGAATTTGGAGTTCTACTCTGCAAAATTATGATTATCCGGCGAAATTTGGAGTTCCATTTGGCAAAATTTGGAGTCCTAGTCGGCAAAATGATCATTATTTGGCTAAATTATCAGCCCCAATTTTACAAAACTACCATCATTCGGCAAAACTTGGAGTTTCATTCGGTAAATTGAAACTTTCCGCCCTTCCAAAAGTTTTAAGTTCGTGGTAGTATACTTCTCAAATTCCGAGTTGTGTACTCCCAGTGGGACAATTCGTCTTATTGATAGGTCTCGGTAAGGGGTGATTCAAAAAAAAAAAAAAATGCCAAAACCAGTTAGCCCTCCCCTCCAAATCAATATCGTTTCTTAACTAACTACGGGTATCATAGATGCAGCATATCACGCACTAAGAATTACATATATTTTACAGCTTATCTAAAACAATGAATATTGAAACCGTATATTATGTTCACGAATTACCTTCTCAATACCCTTCATACTTTCTCACTTCATCATGGTGTGAAAACGGTAGATTTAACAAAGTTATGTTAAAAATAAAACGTTCAAAAAAAAAAAAAAAAAAGAAAGAAAAGAAAAAAGAAAAACGATGCAATGGCTTTTTTGAAACATCCGACTTCGTTTCTTAAAAAGTGTTAATCAATTTCTTCTTACATAACGCGATTTTCATTAAAGTGTCCACTACCGTTGCGCTTCATTTAATAGAAAACCTAAAGTATTTGTAATTAAATTCACTCGTACAATGTGTGCTTGTTAATACTGACAGTGTGTCCGCCAGAAACATGTAACCCAATTACGCGCGATTGATGAGCGATTGTGTCAAGGTCGATGTTTCTCAACGGCTCAAGCAACGGAAACTTCTCTCGCTTTCTGAACTATAGTTGTTTACTCGTTTTCCTCTTGTTCTCTGCTACATTCGTCACTAAATGTGCCCTTTGTTGAAAGTTTTTATAGCACCTGAGGATGCTGATAGAATCAGAGAAATTACTTCCATTTAAAAAAAAGGAAACGACATAATATTTCAATGCATTAAATAAATCAGAGCGT
Organism: Uloborus diversus; assembly: GCF_026930045.1. Classification (NCBI taxonomy): domain Eukaryota; kingdom Metazoa; phylum Arthropoda; class Arachnida; order Araneae; family Uloboridae; genus Uloborus; species Uloborus diversus. Next base: position 87,802,746 of record NC_072735.1, read on the forward strand.
TTTGTTTTATTTTACAGTAGAATGCCTTTATAACGCCGACCTATATAAAGCAATTCTGTATAAACCGTGCAACTTTTTTGACTTAAACAATAAGTGTTGCAGTTAAATAAAGCCCTTTATCCCACTTTGCAAATATAAAAATCCTTAGGCAAATTAAATTTTGAAAGTTTTTCACCTTTCCATCTTAATTCAAAGCTTTTAAGCGAAAATTAGTATTTACAGAAAAAAAGGTGCTCTAGAAAATGCAGTTGTTATGCAAACCATGAAGCTAGCAGAAGCACAGGAAAATTCACTTTCTTTTGATTGTGAAACATATTTGTCAATGATAATATATATATTTTATTGCATAATGAGTGCTCTAATACCCATTGCAGTTATAACTTATTTCGAAGAGCAAATATATATATATAGAGCAAATAGATATATTCTGAATATTAGATACAAAAATTTAGGGAAATGATCTATATAAAGCAAATACCTGTATAAGGCAAACGCTCAGGTCCCAATGTGTGTGTTATAATGGTCTTCTACTGTATTGAAATTAATGTACTTCTTTTAGCGCAATAAACGTGAAATTTAACGTAAAACAAACACAATAGGAGAGACGCCACCTCATAAATTTGCAACAACTTCTATATATCTCTCTTAAAAATTAATAATAGTTGGCGACAACCTAGTTATACCGGGGTGGTCAAGCTGAAGCAATCACAGGGTAGAGTTAGTTTTTTTTTAATACAGCATTTTATAGTTTCTTTTTTTTTAATTAAGAAGAATAAAAAATATGACACTTTTGATATTGATAATATTATTTACAGGGCATTCTCTGATTTGGTTCAGCAATGATAAAACATGAATAGAGAAAAACACTTAACAGGAAAATTTAAGACTTGTACATGTGAATAATTCTCATGTGTATAGTACAAAATAACTCAAAGCTCTCTGTTTATGTGCGCTTTTAATACCCTGAAATTTTCTTTCCTAATGTTTTTTTAAAATGCATAGTATCCAACGAAATTACCTACGAGTTATTTACTCATCTCTGTTTGAAGATTGATACCGTTGATTTTCTCTCTTAATGTAATTAAAATGGACAGTATCAACAAGACAACGAGTTACTCACTAATCTGATTTGAAGATTGATACCGTTTGCTTGCTTTCGTAACGTAATTAAAATTGATAGTATTCAAAGAGACTGCGAGCTATTCACCAATCTTATTTTGAGGATTGGTTTTTGAAAGTGTCCCAAAACTTTTGATGACAGCGAACTATACACCAATCGAATTTGAAGATTGATACCGTTTTCTTGCTTTCGTAATGTAATTAAAATGGATAGTGTTCTACGAGCTATTCACCAATCTTATTTCGAAGATTGATTTTTAAATGTGTCCTAATGCTTTTGGTGACAGCGAATCACTCACTAATCGGATTTGAAGATTGATACCATTGGCTTGCTTTCTAAATGTTATTAAATTGGGTAGTATCCAAAAAGACTGCGAGCTATTCACCAATGTCATTCTGAAGATTGATACCGCTGAAGAACCATTTTTAAGAAACATGCAAATGCAAATAAATTCAAAAAAGGAAAAAATATATGACTTCATGATTCTGCGGTATAGTTTTCGATATACTATAGCTCTACATCAAAGAAAAATTCCGCGCATTTTCTTTTTCGTTTATTACATGCAGTAACCGGAATTCCATGCTAACCCGAAAATAGCTTTCCTTACAATCAATGAAAAAGTTCCTTCACCAAAATGCATCTGAAATTTGCTGAGAAGGCATATTACCGAATTTTTTCCACTCCTCCTTTTGAAGTGAACATTCTTTTGAAGCGAAATTCGGTAAACATCTTTCCTTCATGCGGAAGACGAAGGCAATAAAGTCTTCTGCCTGGGATAAAGGACGCGCGCGGGAAGCAATGCCACCCTATCTGTTGGAAGGATGCAATTTCATGCTCGAACTGCCCCCACGTTCGAAGGTTAGATTTCCGAACGAACTTCCCGCCAAAGAACTTTCGTTCTTTTACAATGATCTTCCTTCCAAAACGGCCACTCTATTCTTAGTTTAGGTAAAAAGGGGGAGGTGGAAGAGGAGGATCAGAGAATATTATTCTTCAGCATAAGATCTTTTCTTTTCAGATTTAAAAATAGTTCTGTTCTCCAAAGTAAGTAATGGATCTTCTTCAGAAGAAAGTTAGTAGGCCTTTCTGTGTAGGTGGGGGGTATAGTGTGGTGCGTGTTAGTAGAAGAAAACTTTCTGACGCGCGCGATGAAAAAAATGGATTTCAATATTCATTTATCTACAAATTTGCAGTTAAAAGTAAATTGATAGGAAATCCTACACGACGATCCATCGAAATCATTTCAATCTAAAAACAAATATTCTCCATTCTTATTCTTATCGCTCTCACCATCATCCCTTGCCACTCTAGTAAATTTAAATAATCTTTAAAAATATTTTATGCACAAGAATCGTCTGCTCACTCTAATAAAGGTTAAATAAGAATTTGCAGTTCTAAAGCTTGAATTCGCCATCTTGCGGTAATTTAAGAAGTTTGAGAAAGCGATAAAGTATTTCCGTTTTGCGTGGACAAGACAGATGCCTCATTGAGCAGGCCCTATCCTACGTAAATGAGTCTTCAGCCGCCATTAGCCACAGACTGCAGCGCCAGCTATAATTTATTTGAATTGTGAACAGATAATTATTGAAAAAAGACATTTCAAGATCACCTGCCGGCATTAACATATTATAGTTGGGGCAAACCTAAACTGTCAGCATCGTAATGATATGAATATGATTTGCCTAGCCTTTCACAGTGCTGCCAGGTTAGGTTTGCCTTAACTATAGTTGTAATAAAAAAAATAGGAAAAAAAGTTTGGCAGTATAAACTTCACATTTGTGCTATTATGCCTTATTTTCAGAGCAATGAGTTTTATGAATGAAATATTAATTAAGGCCTCTTTCTCGTGGGTCGTACGTACACAACAGGAGATATTAATTGAGCTAAAATTGAGCCTTGGTTCAAATTTTGAATTGTGAAAACAATCCATGATAATTATAACTGCCAACCCTAGTTTACCACAGTTAATCCATTTCCAAATCTTCCGCATTAAGTGAATTTCCCCGAAATTGGATTCTATATTTATAAATTGAATATGTTCCTAGAAGAGGGTAAAAAACTTGTTTTTGATCTTATGAACACGTTTTTTAGCTCTCTAGACATGAAATAACACCCTTTAGTCATCATTGCACTGGTACTACCCAATGCATTAACTATGAGAAAATGCGACGAACTAGACGTCATAAGTATCATATTGTTATTATTGTGCAGTAAACAACACACACACACAGTTCTTACACACTACTAATAACCTATGAAAATAGTGCAACTTGTTCAGCTATAAAATTATGGAATATTTCCCGTCCAGCTTTGTATTCTTTGAAGGTAATGCTTGATTTTTGCACTTTGCTTAATCAGAGGTGCCAAAAGAGACCATTATTTACTTCACATTTTGCAGACCTAACGCAACAGTCTTTATTTTCATGATCTTCAAAAGTGATATTAACAAAAAAAAAAATCCGTATGTTGCAGAAAAGGAAAAAATAATCTATGTTTTGTTGTTGCATTAAAACCAAGATATGATGCCAGCTGCCAAATAGCCTTTGACACTAGAGTTACTGTAAGAAAAGATTTTTTTTCTGAAAATTGATAGCAAAGTATTTTCCCCTCAGAAAGCAAATAGTCCACGCTTTATTTTCAGATACTAAACGTCCTCCAGACCATGAAGAAGATTTGGAGAAATCTTTCTACTTCTGATAAAGAGTGTAACGATAATGGACTTCACTTCCCTTTGAAAGATTTCAATTTCACATTTGAATCTTGTGTTTTTTCAAACTTATTCCGATTTTTGACGGTTGAACAAGCCTGAAGTAAAAGGCATCGCTATAGTCACCTATCTTTTGCTCATCATTTTATGATAAAGGATGAAAACTGAGCATTTTTTTACGGTGTAAGGGATTATACGTTGGTTTTTAAATGAGCAAAAAGAGTTCAATCGCTATAAAAGCACTTTTTTCTGCATTTAGGAACTCAGACATACTCATTCACAGTATAACTTTGAATTATACTTTTTACTATATTTAAATAGTTTTACTAAAGTGCTCCGCCCACAGCTCGCTTCGCTCACAAACCCGTGTTTGCCACCTGCGGTGAGTGACAACTAATTTTAATGACTTTATCAATGGATGTCTTAAAGACATCCAAGGATATCAGGACATCCCTGGATGTCTTCAGAACATCCTCGGAACTTCATGTCCGGCCCCTTACTCCGATCTCTTGAGGTTTAAAGGGATGAGGTAGGGCCGAATGACTTTCTCTGGATGTCCTGTATCCAACGGTAACAGCAGTAACCTGGTAGACATTGCCAGTCCGGAAGGGATAGAGCTATATACACACAGACGGACACAGGTTTTAATAGTATAAATTGTCTCTATTAGTGTAAAACGTTAAAAAGATGTCTTAAGGTAGGGTAAAGATAGCCATTATCAATAAATACTAATTAAATTCAATTAAAATGAATTCGTAGTCTGGTTCAAACTAACGCTTCTATTTAAGGTATCTATGAGCCAAGTCAGAAGTGGGACAAAAAAATATTGTTTAAAAATCAGTGCAAATTAAAAGCAAGAAAAAAAAGAAAGAAACATAAATGTTTATAAACACCTCCTTTGTTTTTCACAAAGTAAAAGAGCCATTTATTTGAAATATTGCATAGAATTCTACAATGTGGGATGAGCAATTTCATCAACTTCGAAAACTAGCTTCCAAACAGTAACTTCAAGATTATGGAAAATTACAATTAGCTGTGTAAAATGATGCCAACATGTGCTCACAAAATAAAAAGTAGAAAATACTTATTTCAAAACCATTCAAGCAGGGGACAGTACAAAGCTTTCAACTTTTTAAAAGTCAATTAAAAATATTGAAGTCGGACAAGTTCAATCGGCATGATTCAAAATTATCTTAAATGACTGCATTGCATATTAGTAAAATATATCAGTACCATATATAGGGAGGGATAGGTATTTGATATTGTTCACGACAGTACTTTTTGGTGCAAAAATGTCATAAAATAACGTATTACTGAAAAGATTGTTTAACAAAGAGTAAACCCCAATGAATTTTGTTCAATTGATTTTGTTTTATAGAGCTTTACTTCAATCTAACCGCAAGAAAAGCAAAAAAATAAATAAATGAATGAATAAATAAATAAATAAATAAAATAAATAAATAAATATCCAGTTAACGTGCAAGAATAAGGGACGTGACATCGATAGTTTTCATTAAAACTTTGATGCATTCTTTATCGATTTGTTCGGATTAAGGCTTGTTTAGTATCGATGTTCTCTGTTTGTTTTTCCTGGTTTGACAATAGCGGAGTTTTCAATGAAAAAGAACTTTAAAATAGCAAACATTAGGATGCGTAAAAAATAATGGTTTTACCAAATAATTCAATAAATTAACTTCAATTATGAAAATCGTTATTCACTTATTGCGTTCTCACATGTATTTTCTACTAGAAAATCGCTGGTGAAGGTATGACGGGTGAAAATTGCTTCTACATTTGAATGAAATAATTGCCTGTTTGGTGAGATTTTGATGGTTGAAATTTTAACCCTAACTACAGGGGATTAACACTGGATTCTAGTAGATAGCGTTCATTATTGACCACTTTTTCGTTTCTTTATTCTCCTAAAATTAGTCTTATTAGTAAAACAATCAAGTTACCGAGTCTAGTTCATCCTTGTCAGAATAAAGCATTTCCCCGCATGGCAAATATTGCCAAAAAATATTATCAAAATATCATGCCTTGGCGCGAGTTTTATTCTTGAGGACGTCAGGAGCGTTACTCGATTAGTAAATTCGCTATTATTTATATGCGGATGATACGCAAGATTTAAAATCGTTGTAAAAGGTTCGAGTTATACTGCCGTGGGTCGGTAAAGCGCAGTATTCGTAGAAATGAATTTCTGAGAAGCTTGAAGATTCGCGTTTTGAATTCCGTACTAACAATAGGGCAAGACGTTCTTTTGGGGATTTATTTTTAGCGAAAACCAAATATGCAAGTGGGTGAAGTAAAGCCATGGTACCGGGTGATCAGAAAATGACCAAATATTTGAAGGAGTAATAGTACACCGAATAATGCATGTAAATAGGCAAAAATTGACACAGATGCTTGAAATGGCATGAGGTTCTTTTGCACGACGCTGCAAGGTTAGGCTTGCTTCAACTATACTGCCGTGAACAGGTAAACGGCAGTATCTGCAAAAATAAGTTTTCGAAATATTTGGCGAAACTCGTTTCGGGTTCAGTACTAACGGTGGGAAAATGTTGCTTTTTTTCAGAGGAAAGTAAATAAGCAAGCTTGTGCAGTAAAATAATGTACAATAGATGCCAAAAATGAAAAAAAAAAAACGTGCTGATGTGTGCGTCACATGACTTCCTTTTACTCCAATTTAATGTCTTTTCCCCATTTTTGGCAATATTTTAATGTGATTCAATAGTTTACTCTCTAAATATCACCAACAATGGCCAAATTAAAATCAGATTTTAAAAACAATCCGCCAAATTTGTCGCCAAATTGGCGACAAAACTTGGCGAAAAAAACACTTGCGATAAATCGCTAACTGTCCGCCAAATTATAACATCACTTGAGTTTACATAGAAATTAATAATGATTTCCCCCCAAAAAGAGGCAAAAGACCCCTTTAGAAACGCCCGAGTGCAACCAAAAGGGGAGGTGCACAACTAGACCTCACTAGGAGTCTACGTACCGAATTTCAACTTTCTAGGACATACCGTTCTTGAGTTATGCGACATACATACGCATACACGCACATACATACGTACATTCAGACGTTACGAGAAAACTCGTTATAATTAATTCGGGAATTGTGGAAATGGATATTTAGCGTGTCTATACGTTCTTAGGCACTTATCCACGTGTGGTCGAGTCGAAAAAAAAAAAAAAAAAAAACTCAACATTCATTCGGGGCTGAATAAAATGGAAATTAAGGTCGATTTTTGAGTGAAATTTTTTTCGCAAATACAATACTTCTTTTTTTTTAAAGGAAGTAAAAGCGAAAATTGAAAAAGTTGTAGTTACTGTCCTTTACCTGCCTACGGCAGTATAGTTATCCATAGCACCACAAATCAAGTTTCAATGATAATCCTAAGCATTCTGCGCTTCACTTATTTACATTTACTGTCTATACTTGACAGAAATCTTAACTTTATTTACTTATTTATTTGTTTTACTGTCTTAACAATATTAAACATAAAAAATTAAATTCGCCTACTGCTATACCATGTGGCAGGGTATAGGTCCTCAGAACTGTTTAACTGTCTGAGTTTAAAAATAAGAGATTAAAAAAAAATCTAAGCACTTTTCATAATGCACTCAAAAGGACAAAATTCATATTTAAAAAAAAAAAATAATAATAATAATTAAGTATCGCAAAGTCTTTACGTTAATGCTGTAGTTTTAGAAACTAGAATCCATAATTCTCACTTTAAAGACTGACAGCAATAGATTGAAAGCATTTGCTATTTTCAATGTCGCACAGAATTTTACAATAATTTTTAAATATTTTTCTGACTCTTAGTTTGACTATTTCTCTAAATTTTATTTACTTTTATAATAATTATAATAGACATTTCTCTTTATATTTCAATACTGTAAGAGAATGAGATTAAAAATGTTATAATTAACTGAGGTTGTAAATTTTTAACACCGATTAAGTTTTTGTAAGCAAAAAGGAAAAAAAAACGTAAGCCGTCCATGAAATGTTTTCACAAATTTTTACGTATTCCATAAAAGGTCGTGGAACGCTGCAGTAGGGAAAAACGTGCAGTGTTCGTTTTCCTGTATTGGGAGTGCGCCGGCAGAGAAACATATTTTACAGAGTTAATGTATTTTTGTTGAGGATTCACATGCAGGATGCTCTCAAAATTGGCAGCACACGAAGAGTCGATACATCTTTATTGTTTTACTATAAACGGTACTAAATTGAGTCATAACCAGGTTCAGTTGGATTCGGATGGATTCTGTATCTTTAGTCTAAGAATCTTCTCACGCTGAACGTTTCAGAATCAATGATTGTCTAATTCGCCATCGTGAAAAGTTCATGCTGTAGAACTAACTCAAGTTAATGTCAGTTTGTTTTTCTTTTTCCCAAAAAATATATAAAAAAGGTGAGAAAACAAGATATCGAAATGAATGCATATCCGACATTGATTCATAACTATCACAATACATTTCTGATAATCTAACATAATCTTTACTAACAATAGAGCTGAAAGTCTGGATCTCTGTCTGGATGTCTGTTACGCGCATAGCGCCTAGATCGTTCGGCCGATTTTCATGAAATTTGGTACAAAATGAGTTCGTAGCATAGGGGTGAGCACCTGGAAGCGATTTTTCGAAAATTCGATTCTGTTCTTTTTCCATTCCAATTTAAACAACATTTTACCGAGGAAATTATCATAACGTGGACCAGCAAATTACCATCACGTTGACGAGTAAATTACCATAACGTGGATGAGTAAATTACCATAATATGGGCGAGAAAATTACCATAACGCGGACGAGCAAATTATCATAACGGGAAACCCATTTAAGGTAGGCGAACACCCTAATTTTCGAAAAAAATCGGTTTTGAGACTTTAAGAAATTCAGAGAGCCCCAGTGTTCTTTCTTAATCTGCAATTGTTTTTTAAATCGGTGAATTATTGAGAAATCTAGAAGAAATTTACTAAACTAAATTGCACTGCTTATAACTGAAATTTACTTTTTCTTTCTTGATTTTCTCATAACCACGTTTTCAAGTTTTTATTTACGCCAACAGCTCAATCGAAAAAATTATTCACTCTAAAGATTTGAAACTTTGCAAACATGGTCATTGAACACATTACTGTGATATAAACCTCAAAAAGTTAATGTGCATGCAATATGTGGTTTTTAAATAATGATCAATTAAACAGACGGTAAAAACACGTTTTCGAAGAAAATTTTCAAACATTTACCCATAAAACATGTTTTAAATTAATTATTTCCAAATTGGAGGGTCATATCAGTCTCTGGTATCTCACGAAGAGATAGACACAAGAAGGTTTTAAAATAATGAAAAACTGAATGCACTAGAAGTGTTAAGGTAACGGTAGTTTTTTTGATTAAAAAAAATGGCTTTTTTATTTAAAAAAAAAACTATCGAAAATTTTTTTCATCAAATAAGTAGTCAAAATGTGTTATTTATGTCATGTTTAATAATCTTATAAAGTTTTAAAAACGTGCATTGAATATTGAAGTAAAAATATTTAGATTGTTCGCCTACCTTAATTTTCTACTATGGGCAAAACCGCGCGGGTACCACTAGTAGTAAAAAAAAGCTAAGGAATGAGTATACCAATGAAACTGCAATCTCATTAGAAACAATAGAGGAAAAAACCTTCAAAAGCTTTCATTTTTTCTTTTTTGAACATCTTTCTCAAAACATAGGTAAAACTTATATTTGTAAGAAATATAGTGGGGTTGCTCTTGAAAGACGCTGTTTTGATAATCCACAAATGGTGTTGGAATATCTATTACAAACTTGATATTGACAGTACAAAAGCAAACCAGTCTATTACTGGTTGGGTGCCCTAACTAGTCATTCACCATTTCTGTTCTTAAAATGAGGAGTTTACTTTCAAAACGGATTATATCCAGTTTTATATTTATTTTGCAAAACGAAAAATACGTTTTACGCACAAACACTAACTGTTAGAATTTCGAATTTCTCACTATGTTTTGGTAGAATAACAAGTGACTATTGACATAAGTCTATGAATTTTTTCTCAATTTTATCAGACCTAAATTGCCAAATTTATTTTGGACACATTTCTTTTTGGTGTAAAACAGTGGATATCATTCTTTTTGCAAGAAGACAGATATTTTCTTCAGAAATAAACTTTATTATTAGATTGAAACAAAATATTAAAAAAATTTTAATGTAGTTTTTTTCATTCTACTTTATTCCTTCCTACTTACTTTATTATTTTCGTTGAAGATTTGAAAAAAAGGGGGATATTCGATCTAATTAAGTATGAACAATAAAACCACCCAAGCCGATTCAAATAACAGCGTTGTATAGGTATTAATAGATCACAATTTTTATCACAATTAATAAAACACAATTTTTATCATAACTAATCACAATTTAATTATTAATTAATCACAATTTTATAGCAATATTCATTATTAAATTTTAATTTAGTAATCACAATTTGAGGTCACGCTTACCTAACTGATAACAGACTTGCACAAGGCGGCATGTTCTGCGATCTCTTAATACGGTCGGGTATCACGCTTGATTGGAAATGCTTAGCCAATGCTTCGCTCCAATATTTTATTAGTGAACTATTTTTGAACTAGAAGTGGCAAATTTAAATTTGGATATGTGCCCTTTCGATATGAAAGTGAATGAGTGGTTATCGGCAAACAAGGGATAAGTTCCACTTTGCCGTAAAAGACCTGGTGAGAAATAAAGGAATGGATATAAACCCTTTAGGTGTTTACGAGTTTTTTAACAGTGTATATATACAGTGCTGGTAAAAAGATTGCATCACCTTCGCATTTTCACAACAATGGAATTATATGAGAAGTTTTGGTCGCCCGATTAACGATGAATGTATGTGCAATTCTGCAAAACATACATTTAACAGCAGGAATCCGATAATTGTTTACGTAGATCGAGGCTGTTTCCGGGACAAGGCAAACTGCTGATTCCATGCTCATTTTTCCATTTCTGAACCTGCGTGTGAGTTTAGAAAAAAAGAAATACTTAACCCCATGTCATTTTAAGTCTAATGGCAGGATAAAGGTTTTTAAATTGTTACTTATCAGTTTTGACCTATGGCACAAGGCAGAATCATCCTGGAAAATGACGTTTGAAACTGAAGTTAAGTGATCCCGGATAGTAGAAAGCATTTTCTCCTCCAAAATGCCAATATACACCCGAGCGTTTACTGTTCCTTGCACAAAGTGAAGCCCACCAACTCCTTGATCAGAAATACATCCCCAAATTATCTGGGATACGGGATGCTTGATTGTGTGTTGAATGCAGCCGGGATGATATTCTTTTCCTTAGCGGCGCGGATGATGCAATTTTATTTACCACCACTGTATAAAACACTTCGAGAAGAAAGAAATTCATGGGTCGATAGGAATTATTTAGAGAATCTGAAAACGAAAAAAAAAAAATTCCAAAAATGGATTTAATTCGTTTTGAAAATAAACTCCTCAAGTATTCTTAGCCTTTTTAAAGGGTCTAAGTAATTCTGGACTTGCATTTACGATCAAATAAAGATGACTAAATTTATGGGAATGAAATGTATAAAAGATTGAAGATGCAACTGTATGTATGCTGCTTTATGCGCTCTTTAAATGCAATACGCTTCCTCGAGTTACCCTCTTCTTATATCTTTAATCTTCAAGAAGTGAATGCGCATTTTTTAATTGAATTAAGAATATAGAAGAGAGGTTTTCGTCTCTGGAATTATAAATAATGAGGCATTAACTACGGTTTTCTAGTTCGTGAGAGTCATTTTGTTTAAATATTGCAGCCTTAAGAATTCAACTAATTATTTAAGATTAATGGTTTGAAGACATAGCATTTATGAATTCAGCTGTTATTCTATTTATCATTCTGAACACACCCTTGTTGTAATTTTCTGGTAAATGAGATTGATATATTTTCTAACATCAACTTAGTCTCATGATGGTTAAGCATTTCTAATTTATGTTTCAAAAAATTACTCTGGGGGGGGGAAAAGAAATCCTTTGTGATTATTTTATTCAAAGCATCACAGTGTTATACTTCCTATAGGACACTGGTTCCCAACTTTTCGTACGTCGCGATCCCTTTTTGGCATAATTAAACAGTTCACGATCCCATATGTGTCCCCCCATATACATTCATGCATTGTGCGTAATTTACGCGATAACTCAAAAGTGCTTAAGACAAATAATGCGCGTAACACATATTGTAAAAATAAAGAAATAGTGAACGTATAATTTTTAATATGTAATTCGACTAATTCAAAATTCATTTTTACCATACATTCGTGGTAAATATGAATCATCGAAAATCATTTTTTTTATTTACGAAAATCAGTACAATACAATTAACTATCATTACGGTAAGGAATCTATGACCACTTTTTCAACAAATATTTAATCAACTTACTTTCTTTACTAATAATAAAGCTGCAGATCCCTCTATCTGTATATCTGGATCTCTGTAACGTGCGTAGCGCCTAGACTGTTCGGCCAATTTTCATGAAATTTGGCACAAAGTTAGTTTGTAGCATGGAGGTGTGCACCTCGAAGTGATTTTTCTAAAATTCGATTTTGTTCTTTTTCTATTCCATTTTTAAGAACATTTTACCGAGCAAATTATCACAACGTGGAAGAGTTAATTACGAAATTAGCATAATGTAGAACGGTTACATTGGCGAGCAAATGAACATAGCAAATCGGCGAGCAATTTGTCAACCATTATTTGTAAATATACAGGTGAACCGAATGACCTTTTAATTTTCAACTACGGGCAAAGCCGTACGGATACCACTAGTTGTTAATAAAATTAACTACAATTAACATCGCTTCAAAGGAAAAAAAAAGATTTGACTTCTATAATGGTTTTAAAATTGGGTATTACCTATTAAATATTTTATATTATTTTTGTGGAATCTGCTGTTTCTGTTCACTTTGAGAAGACCCGTGAGACAGCTTCCACGGATAATTCCTAATTTGCGCAGAACTGGAAATTGATAGCATTTTATTTCTTTTCACTCAGTATAACATCATGCATTTACTCAGAGATCTAATAAGTTGGACTTGATTGCAATAAAAGGCCTCATTTTAAAAGAATGAATTTCATTTCCGTTTGTGGTTTTAAAAAAATTCTTTTAGAATTTTTTTTTATAATTATGATGTTTTTCAATATGAGAAAAATTGCAACCTAAGCAAATTCATGAATATATTTAATTGATGCTTGAAAATACAAGTTAAAATATTGGAAAAGAGATTTGTTTAGTACTGAATGAATTTTTGGTTTTTAAAATTTAATTCATTTGATGCTACTTTTATTTTTATTGGGAAAAATAAAAGATAAAATGAATATTTTATTTCAAAAATGGTGAAAACAATTTACTGTCCGACCTCGAAAGCCGCGACTAGCACCGTTGAACGGTTCTATTTTAAAAAGGGGTGAGAGCTTGATAAAAAAAAATGCACCATGGCATTTCTGCTTTACTGATAAGAAAGGGGAATAAATCTAAAAAAAAAAGCCTTAATTCAAACCAACACCTCTATTAAATGAATCCAACGGAAAACAAAGCGAAACAAAACAAAAGCTTTCTTATCAATATCTCCCCTATTTTGATAAAATCAAAAGCGACCTGACGCATGCGCAAATGCGAGGCAGGTCGCGGTCTAAAATATCAAACAGTACCTACTTAAAATATTCCTGTAATGTGTATCTTAAAGTTTATACTTTATACAAATATGCAGTGTGTATTAATAAATACACACTACATAAACCAAGGAAAACCCTTTCCTAAGAAACAAATTTGGGCAGTATTTTAGTAACTGAGATTAGACTGTACGAGTAAGGAGTTATGAGCAGTAAAATATAATGGCATTCGACATGGAATCAACATTTGTAATTAACTAACGTGGACTTTTAGTTATGAGTTGATTGTTAACATCAAAGTTTTAAATATTTTATTAATCGCAGACAAGTTTGAAAAGAAGAGTAATAAAAATCAAATCTTTAAATTAATGCAGTTCAAAATTTAAAGATAAAACATGAAAAAAGTATGCATTTGGGCAAGTGTAACAATTTGAAGGTCACAAATAAAAAGTGTGACATTATTTTAGTAGGAGTTGTTTTACAACACAATTTTCAAGATGTTTCTAAACACTTCTTTAAAATTTCTGTTGCAATTTATAATGATGCCAAAACTATAAAAAAAAAAAATTTAAATGAAACTACATTGGAAGATTTTCTCTATACCTTTCACTATCAAATTTTTCTCATTAAGTGAAACGTTTTTATACTGTATAAAGAAGTAAAAACAACGCATTGTGTTTTATAAATGCTTTCATTAACTAAAAACACATTTCTTCGATTAAACTTAAAACCAAAAACTAAAGAAATATCTTTTCTCTGCATATAAATACAAAACTCCCCTTCTCCAAGCAAATAACTGTTTTTATAACGCAGCACAATAAGCCCTGATATGTTTCTTACAAAAATCAGTCGTTTTTTTTTTCTTTTCATTTATAAAAGATATTTTCATCATTCGGAAAAATAAAATTAAAATATTCATACTTTGATCTGAATATTTAATATTTATAATTTATTATTTATTTATTATATTAATTAATGATCCTTGATAGTGAAAATGTTGCTCTTGAGTTGCCTAAATCAATGAAAACGAGTGGTTTTAAGCACATTCCTTGCATAATCTTGGAAATATTTTTAGGGAGTAATCTGTTCTGATGCAAAGGAATATCTTAAATTCCATACTGAAACGAATACTAATTTACTTCTTTTTATTTTTCAGAAAATAACTGGAAGATGCTTGGATAGAAAGAATGAGAAGATCAGAGAAATGGAGCAATTATCGCAAAAAGGGAAAGACTATTCTTCAAATGAGTTTCACCTTACTGCTGAACGGACAAGTGCTTCTCCGAGAGCTTTCGTTAATACTCATTTAATTTCTTAATATTAGTTATAAGAAGATGACCCGAGCATTTCACAAGCGATCCTGAGTACAGTTAAAATTTCAAATCATCAAAAACTGAATCTTGCTTGAACAATCCTAAATCCAATATTTCATTCATAGCTTTCATCTTAACATCGTAACCGTTGCTACTTTTTCCTGTGTGACATTTTTAGGACCTTTTTATAATTTTGTGGTGGCTCACATAAATTATGGATGTGACGGAATTTGATGAATAGTTTTCGCTTTGTTTGCATTATCCTTATCTAAAGGTCTTTTTCGTGAGTAGTCATAAAGTTTTGCAGTAAGTACTCTGATAAAAATACTCGATTCAGCTTCGAAATGCTCATAAAGATTTCTGTGCGATAAACTGTTTTTACGGCTAAGAATTTAACCACTTAAAAGTTTAACCTAGGGTAGCTTCTATTTGTCAAGTCCGAGAAAAAGTTAGTTTACAAATAACAGTTTTTTTTTTTTTTTTTTTTCAAATTTTTAGGCCATTTGGTTTATGAACCCTAACTGTCCTACTAGCTAACAAGCAAAAAATTAATGCTTTAAATATTTATTTTCCTAGAGTGAATCATTTATATTTTTAAATTTGAGTTGTAATTTTAATTTTGATTTAAAAAAATTGATTTTTCTTTTAATTATTTTTTAATAAAGCTTTTTTTTTTTTTTTTTGTCTTTTGCAACTGGTAAAATCGATCAAATGATTCTTGACTGATTGGCTAAGGATCGTTCATAGCGATAAGCTTAAACGCAACAATGGTTTTAATAAACAATAAAACCACTTAAACTAAAGATATGTTCACGCCTTATAAGTTATATAAATCTTGTGTACATTGCATTTTATTGCTCCGAAATTCATTTTAATAGAGCCTTATTGAATGTCTTTGGAGCAGAAATATTGCAGAAGAGCACTTAGTACAACTCTTGTAACATAAATCGATGTGTATTCATTGTCAATTCGGTATTCACTATTATCTTCATGTGATTTCCTTCTATAAATAACGGTATGCATTTCCTTTAATAGTCAGTGAAAGTTGTATCATCTTACGTGAGGGAATGATCTACACTCAATAGTAAATAAAATGCAATAACTACCGGATTGAAGTGGATGGTCCTTGACTGTATACAAAAATGACAAATAATTCTGAATAAAACGCAGCAATAATAGGCTGAATACTTTATAGTGTTTTTAAAAATCGATCAAAATCATAAAATTATCCGCAGGTCTCTAAGCAAGTTTCCTAATCAAAATGAGACAAGACCACAATTTTACCATATTTTCTCAAACTTGTCATGATAAAATGAAAATTTTCATATGATATAATATCATTTCCGTTGCATAAAACTGTTGTGACAAACATTAATCCCATCTCATCAAAAAATTCGAAAAAGACATCTCTACAAAAATGTACGACGACTTGAGCATCGACAAATCGAACACAGTGTTCATGCCCTCCGAAACCCAACAAGAATCGGTCTACTGGAACAACTCTACCCCCAATCCTGATGACTTTTCTACGATCAACTCCAGTGTCGTGTGCAGCAACGAGTACTGTGTCTCAGACGAGGACTACATTGAGATGATCGAGGCCTACATATTCCCGAGCGCCTCAGAATGGTTCCTCATCGCATGCCACACACTCGTATTCGTAGTCGGACTCATAGGCAACGCGTTGGTGTGTGTCTCGGTCTATCGCAACCATAGCATGCGGACAGTGACAAACTATTTCATTGTGAACTTGGCCGTGGCTGACTTTCTAGTCATTTTGGTTTGCCTGCCTCCCTCCGTGCTATGGGATGTCACAGAAACTTGGTTCTTTGGAAGCCTGATGTGCAAATTGGTGCTTTATTTACAGGTAAGTTATGCTACTTCCTTACCTTTCTTATGTGCTGTACCAAAACTAAAAATATATTTTGGAAATTAACGGAAAAGCCTAGCTTCGTTTTCACAGAGAGACCGAAAAATAATGTCATTTTTTAAAAACAAATAAATATTTAATAAGTTTTATTCTAAACCAATCATCTTAACACTCTCGTCATCAAAACCTTTTTGTTATCTTATGTGCAAATTTTCAATTCAGAACCGATAAGATCAGCTGGTTTTGGAGCAAAATGCTTGGAGGGCAATTAATGTATCAGTCTTTTTTTTTTTTTTGTCACATAACGATTGGAATAAAAAGAAGCGACTTGATTTTGGACTCATTTGACCTCCTTTCCTTACGTTTTGCACTAATCACACAAATATATCGACACAAATGAAAATCAGATGGTGTAAAGTCGGGTGAGTATGTTGGATGAAGCAACTCATCACTGTTCATGCATTTTTAACGGACTATTTTTAAAAAGTGCGGAGTTTATCAACTATGTTTCAGAACCACGCTTTTTCTGTTGACAATTGCTGGAATAAACTCGCCAAACATTCCGACATCCAATTTCCTTATTTGACAAAAAACTTGAAATATCGGCTAGTATCCAAAATGTCAAAAATTCATTTTTTATCCAAAATCCGTTCATTTTTTATTGATTTGGGGCTGTTAAATTGCTTAGAGAATACTTCATTGATTAAAAATAAAACTTGCTAAAATGTTTGGGCTTGGAAAAAAGGGACGGTACTTTTCGAGACCTCTAATAGTTACTTAATCTTTTTGAATAAGATTAGCTTTTAATGTTTTCTTTTGAATTTCCTTGAACTAGATTATGAAGAAAAGAGACGAATATGTAGCAAAACTAAAACCAAATTGGATTAACTGGAACTACAATCGTTCACATTAGCAAAATTCTAGATTATCCGAGAAAAATAGAAATATATAAAAATTTAAGAGACCTTTCAATTGCACAAAAGACATACGGTGAATTTATTAAAATGCACAATTCAGTTTTAAGGACTATTTCATTGTCTCTATTTCCCGAGTTATCATAAGAATACTTAAGTTCAAAACTCCGATTTTAAACTTCGTTGTAGTTGCTAATTAAAAGTATTTTCAACAAAAAAGAGAATTACTATTTATTTTAAGAGGGCTCCTTTATGTGTAGGATGTTTACTTTAAAGAAAATAACATTAGAAATCTCATTGTTGACACAAAATTAAGGTTTTCTATTCAAATACAAGTGGTCTAAAAGTAAGTTCCCTATACACGAAGCCCTAGTGTTTTATCCGCTGAACCAAACGTAACAAGGCTTTAGCTATGGCTATTTTGAGGTATGTGTCGGAGATTGTGGTGATATTAAACTACGTAGTTCTCACGGTTTTAGCTAATGAACTTAGAAATCTTCAATAAGCAATATCTACTTTTTCCTTGCGCAAAAAATATCGAAAAACAACAGACTACTGAAAAACAAAAACCACACATGGCGTTGCAACGGTTGTTGCAACGGAAAAAAATTGTTTGTTATTAAATTGAAGCACACATATATATATATATATATATATATATAAGTGAAGAAACACGCTTTCCACATTGTAATAGTTTTGCTACAAGTAGTACTTCATTGCCAATGATGTTCTGTGATTTGAATTTCTACTACTATCTAATCCTGTGAATTAAGCAAAAGTTAGCCAAAGCTCCCATTTTCTCGGGTTGTCGCATAATGCTCTTGCTTACAAAGAATTAACGCCAACAATTTCCGTTACATGAATATCATTCCTACTCCGTTTGTGAGTTTTCAATACCCTGATCAACTTACGGAAGGGAAAAAATGGGTGTTCCCATTAAAAATTTTGAATTCTTTCTCTATAAAAAAAAACCCGTGAGCATTGTGCTGTTTAAAACCATTATAGTCTCGAGCGAACGCAAATATCCATATCTGAAATTTTGGTTCGATTAGTTCAGTGTATAGGTCCCTAAGACTTCGCATGTAGAGAAAATTCATTTTGCACCCCCCCCCCCCCACCCTGTATTAGAAAATATCGACATTTCAGTGTTTCAAATTGCTATGCTATATAAATTAAACAGGTCTGCGAAACTGAAGGCCTTTAAAAAAAAATGATCTTTCACTAATTACAAAAATGACCGCTGTTTTTCCTGTCACATCAAACTGCTTTGAAAAATCAATTTCCCTTTTTAATTAATACCCTCCTGTCGAAAAATAATTCTCTCGATAACTTTTGTAAGTATGATCCAGCAGTAGTAATTTTTATTTCTTAAAACATATGTCTAATAATCTATTTTTGGTGATACACGTTGATTGCCATCATTACATTTACAGGTTAAAGTGAATGAAAATCACTGCTGTCAATTTAAATTGAACATCAGCATGAAAGTAAGGGAATGACAGGCAAAGCGAATTGGTGAAATATTTACTTCGCTTTTAGCGCCACGTACCTAGCAATACTTGAACTATGTAGTAACATATATAGCCTATTCCAGTGGAGAAAAATTATGTCTGAAAATCGCAGCATATGATAATATAAGCAATTTTCAAAAATTGATGCTCAGATTTTAATATTTTGTTCTAAGTCAAAAGTTATTTTGATATTATCAAATTATAAAGTTATTTTTATTAAAACTTTAAATATTAATTGGGAGCTTCTAATATTCAGTGCAGTATTTCTTTAGTTAATATTTACTTATTTGTATTATTAATAATTTTCATAATTAGTCAAGTGCATGCTGGGCAAAGTGGAATGGGCAAAAAGGAAATCATTTCGTTTACTCATTCAATCATTTACTAAATCACTTATGTATTCATTAATTCATTCATTCACTTATTTTCCTATTCATTCACTATTTTATTCACTCATTTATTTTTCCTCGTGTATTAGTTTAATTTATTTATTTGTTAGTTTATTGTTCATTATATTTCATTTATTCAATTATTCTTTTATTTACTCATAAATTTGTCCAAAAATATTTTTCCCAATCGAATAAAAAATATTTCATTCAAAAAATATTTCATTTTCCTTTTCGCCCCATGAAAAAAAAGAGAAACTTTTAAACTTTTTTTTTTTTTTTTTTTTTTGAAGGCACAATTTTACTACCAAAAATAAAAAATAATATTTCAACTCAAGATTTATTATAAAATACAAAGTTCTTTCTTTACGCGCTGTAATTTTCAAAACAAATTTTTAATTTGTTCATTTTGAAAAAGCTCAATCATCTTAACTATTTCACTTTGCCCTACATTCTTATTCATATATTTAAAGAAACCCGTTAAATTAACTGTAGTATCTCCTCAGAAAATGCTTACTTATTATAAAAGGTCAAAAATCATTTGTGCTTGGCACTAAAGTAATTTTATTATGGTCTATTTGTTTCTAACCACGTAACTTTTTATTTCGAAATTGATTATTCTTTGCTCTAATATGCTTGGCTTCTCTAATTTTCCGCCCACCCAGGAGTAAGTAACACGACTTTATTCTTCAAAACTAACAAACTTTTTTTTTTTTTTTTGGATACTTCCATCGATTTTAGTACGTGGTTTTGTTCTCAGTGTTCAGGTTCAAAAAAAGAGAGAAAACTAATGTTCTTTTTCCTGCTCTAAACTATTTATTTCAAAAGAAAATCTTCCCTGTCATGTTTAGCAACCTCATTTTCTTTATTTCACTTGACAAATTCAGAAAATTCAAAATAGTATCAGAAAATGTTGCAATTAATTCGAAATTAGAGCACTAATAGGCAATAACAACGAGTAAAAATTAAAAAATATATACTTAGAAAATATAGCTCACCAAATAGTTTTATAAAAAATTCCTCTGATCAAAATTTGTTCATGGACTGAAAAAAATGAAATCTTATTAATACTTGATAAATTAAGCCTTAAAGTTTGCAAATAGACATAACAAAGACTCCCAGCAACATCACGAATTTTTAATAGTTGCTACTTAACTTCGATAAAGTAAACGCTTTGGGAAACAAGGATTTCAAACTTAGTATCATTTTAAAACTCAATCAATCAGCTGCCTATTCCCAGCAAAATCAAATCTCTATTGGGTAATTAAATTCGTTAGAAACGTGATTGTCTTGAATAATTTCATATTAGTTGCCAACTTCTGCCAGATTTCGCTTAGAGGATGAGTCAACATTATCGCTATAATTTTATTCCTATAAATTTCCTTTTTAAGCTGTAATTCATTTTCAAACATTTTGACATTATTTAAAGATGGTATGAACGCCATTTTAAACTTCGATTTTGATTCAAAGACCAGTTTGTTTTACATCAAGAACCAGAGGTACAAAATCAAGTTTTTCGATTATTGAATACACTTTTCCCAAGGAATAGTAGGTATCTCACAGAAAACATTTTACGCGCTTACTGCCTTTTAGTTTATTTGTCAAAAAAAAATAGTAGTTTTACTTTTGAGAAAGAGTTTTCGAACTAGCCACTAGTTAGACTGGTGCACACCAGTTATAAATATTATGACTTTTGACACCTATCTGTTATCATATAATATGAAATATTGAAAGTAAATACCTACCTAGATAGCTACTTATGTAGATAGCTACATACTAGGGGGATTGACGGCCGTCCGAAGAGAGGGGCCCTACCCCTCATTTTACAGTCATAAACACACAAAACAGCGAATCATTGAAATAATTCTCTATTTTTTCCTAGTGCACGAAAATATTCTTATCTCCTAGTCTCCAAAACATTCTTTACCGTTGTATCACTGCAGCAGATACAAATTCTGAGAATATAACTGTTTAAAATCAAACAAAAGACCCCTTCTCATTTGTATAGTTCCCACCTTCTTGGAATTCTGCCTCTGCGTGCAGTGACGTAACCAGAAAAAAGTTTTAGGGGGGGGGGTGGCACATTGAAAAAAAAATTGATCTGATAAGAAAGGGGGATCCGGTCAAAATTTTGAAACTCTAAGTTTTAAAATCGTAATTTTAGACTTTCTTTGCAGATGCTACGGGGAAAAAGGGTATAGGGGTCTCAGCGGAAATTTCCAGAAATTAAAGCTTTAAAAACGCGATTATAGGCCACGTTCATTGACGTTACTGTAAGGGATGGAACTCAAGGACGGACCCTTTTTTTTTAAATATAGATTGAAATCAATTCCTCCTTCCCCTGCAAGTTTTCTTCATTGAAATTTCAAAAACACAATTTTATTTTATGGGAAGGAGAACCTGAAGCCCTTCCCTGGAAAATTTTACAAAATTAAGGTCCAAGAAACTTGAGCAATGTTTTAAATACAGGAATATTCTTCTTAAATTTATTGTTAGTGTGATATTAAAAAAAAGGCGGTATGGGGATCCTTGCCCGAAAATTTTCCTAAACTCAAGTCTTAAAAATGCAACTGTAAAGAAATATTTTGTAATATTAGTGCCAGTAATTTTTTCGAAATTAATGCTCGAAAAATGCAATTCTAAGCGATTTTCGATGTTGTTGAGTATTTGGGTGCTTTCCCCCAAAACTTACAGAAATTTGGTGCAAAAAAGGACATCTTTGTTTTAACATAAATATGAAAGCTGGTATTGAACTGATACAAGAAAAACCAAAATACAATTAAAGAGAACGGCTGGATGAGCCCAGACTGAAATTTAATTTCAATATAATTTACCTTGATAAATATATTTTCTATTTATAATCAACAAATTATTATTGATTCGTGTTCTTAGTTTGATCAATATGAATAAATAATTTAGTTTCAATTGTTTGTTTTTTATCTAGTGGGTTAACATTTTACAAGATAAATATTTGGATTTTAACATTTCCATTTTACGAAAGGTTTTGGGGTGCTAATATATGATAAATGTTAGAAACAGATTCATTGCTTTAATTTGTATTATCCATAGCCTTCTGATTCGTTTGTTCATTAATATTTAAAAAACGCAAGTATGACGCGTTCACGCGTATGATGAACTGATGTTATAACTAACTTGATATTTCTGTGTGTATGGGGGAGGAGGGAGAGCGCATGGAAACTTTCGCCCCGGACGCCGTCCGCTCTTCGTACGGCCCTGGGTGGATTAAACGATAAGTACATGAAACATATTTAATCTACTGGATGAATTAGTACATAAATCTACATGAATATTGTACGAATAATGCATAATGGCTTCAATAAATGTAGAGATGAAAAACAAACTGCGGACGAAGATGAAGGTTACAGAAAGAAAACAAATAACAAGAGGGGCAATTGCTGTTAGATCTGAATGCCGTGCAAAACAAAGTTTACGCTGTATCACAAGCTTGCAGTTACGAAGTACTTGTGTCACTTCTTGTATGCACATTGCACATCTATCCAGTTTTGTTCTATTCGGACAAGTGCTCCATTCTACGTTCTCATAGTTCATGTTATAGTGTTTAGTAAGATCCTTTTTATTTAATTAGCCGAGAAAGTGAAGAATATCTTCATAACCTTTCCAATTTTATATATAGTTTTACCAAAATGTTATTTCTTCCTTCAGTACATTTTAACAAAAAAAAACCTTCGAATTCCGCTTGTAACACTTGTGTATTTTCATTTGATGCTAGAAATTAGCATTGTCGCAACTTAATGGGAATTGGAACAAAATTATAGCGGGTGTTCTGTTCTAACATCCATGAGATCAATTCCTGCTCTGTTGCCACGTGGGTTTGAACGGTAGAAGATTCTGTCACACCATACAATGTATCAACTTTGTTGTACCGAAAAAAAAAAAAGAATTTTTGACCAAGGCTGCAGAAGCTCTCATAACTGCTCAAACAAAGGTCATCAGTAAGCACAGTAGTGCCTACAAGAAAATGGTGGAAACTGTGCCATTAAAATTTCATAGGTTTTTCGACTTTTTTTTTATGAGTAACTTTCTAGAGACATTGTCCGTAGCATCTAAAAGGGTGCACCATTGTCCTTTGGGGTAGATAAGAACCAAGTTATTGTTGCTGGCTAGTCTTACCAGTTAGCTGCAGTTTTGCTCATACTGCCTTGGTTGAGAAACGGTACTGATCAAGATAAATTATCACGTAAATATCTAATTGAAGCAAAACATTCTGATAGGATCTCCTAAGATATAATACTTTCAAGAACTAAGCAAAATTATTTATAGAATATGAAATTGAATAATGTGGTTTCGAGATCAATTTATCCCCACAGGAAAAATTTTATTAAGCAACCAAATAATATGCTATTAAAATGCAAAAGCAATCACAAAATCCGTAATCAATGAAGAAACTTTATATATAACTCATATTTATTTTAGTTAAGATAGGCAAACACTCTAAATATGTTTCTTCAATATTCATTGCTCCTGTTTAAAACTTTATGCGATTATTGAGAATAACATAAATAACACATCTTGACTACTTATTTGTTGAAAAAATAATTTTCTGCAGGGTTTTTTTTTTATTTAATAAAAAAGCCATATTTTCAGCAAAACACTACCATTTCCTTAACACTTTTAGAGCATTCATTTTTTCATAATTTTTAAAACTTTTTGTGTCCATCGCTTCATTAAATACCAGAAAGCGATATGACCCTCCGTATTAGGAAAAATTAACTAAAAACAGATTTTTTGGGAAAATGGTTAAAAAATTCCCTCTAAAAACGTGCTTTTTGCCCTCTAAGTTTAATTGATCATCATTTCAAAACCACATATTGCATGTACATTAACTTTTCGAGGTTTATATCACAGTAATATGTTCAATTACCATTTTTGGAAAGTTTCAAATCTTTAGAGTCAATACTTTTTTCGCAAGAGTTGTTGGCGTCAATGAAAACTTTGAAAACAACGATTATGAGAAAATCAAGAAAGAAAAAGTAAATTTCAGTCAAAAAGAGTGCATTTGAGTTTAGTAAATTTCTTCTACTTTTCTCAATAATTCACCGATTTAAGAAACATTTGCGGATTTAGAAAGAAGAACAGTGGCACTCTCTGAATTTCTCAAATTATCAAAATCGATTTTTTTCGAAAATTAGGGTATTCGCCTAACTTAAAAAACAACACTGCCCAGAAGAACTTAAAAGCAGGTTATTCACTTACACTTCTGAATTTTAAGTTCTTTTCGGAAATCAAAACACAAGAAATTTTATTTCAAGGTTTATTATTCTTTTCCTTTTAACCTTGACAATGAAGTTATTCTGATAAAGTCTTGCAAAGCCTTTGAATTTTAGATCTATTTCAAAATTTTGCGGTCAATTTAATAGTTCCATCAGCCTTTAAACGTTAACAATAAAACATGCCGGACAGTTAAAAATCCCATTTCCCCACCAAGAACCCTTTTAAGTTCGGCTATTAAAATTTTAAAACCTATAAAAGGAATTTCTCCTGCCACCTTCATAAGTCGTCAGATCGATATCCGAAAAGTAAGCACAACAAAAAAGCGTAAAAGTTGATTTACACGAAAGCCGAAGCGATAAATTGAAACGCTGCCATTCCGTAAGTGCTAAAATCGAGAAAGGGAACAGATTTCGCCAATAATCCTTCGTGTTAACGATGGCTACTCTGAGGAACAGTCGTTATGCTTCGAAATGAGTTGTTTTATGCTGAATGGGGAAAAACAGAAACTCTAGAGCAGCATTATTAAAGCGTCTTTCGATAACACTAAACTTATTTTTAAACAATGAAGAAATAATAACAAAATAATTTTTTAACATTTCAAAAGAAAACTAAGAACACCAAGAGCTTTTGTGTTTTACTGTTTATTAAAATTTATTTTACTGAAAATCAAAGCGGGAACAGGCTTCGCAAATTAATATAATTTGTGTTAACGATGGCTACTCTGAGCAACAGTCGTTACGTTTCAAAATGAGTTGTTTTATGCTGAATGGGGAAAAACAAAAACTCTTGAGCAGCATTAATGAAGTGGTTTTCAATAACACTAAACTTATTTTTAAACAATTACAAAATAATAGGAAAATTATTTTAAAACAATTCAAAAGCAAACTAAAAACATCAAGACCTTATGGCCCGCCTGCGTGTGCGCAACGCAAAGGAGGGTAATGTGTTTATGAGTCTATATATGTATGTTTGTTCCTATGTGGCGTTGTACAGGCTAAACCCCTTGGCCGATTTTGATAAATCTTACGTCAATCGATTTGTCTTAACCTTGGGAGTGTCACTAAACACATGAGAGTAATCAAAGTTTACCATATCACCAACCAGTCGCCATATTGTCAGTTTTGGATCGTGTCACACGCTATCTGCGTGCGACTCAGCTTGCGAAAAATGCAGGAAGCGTTTTCACTGCCTAAATTTTTTGTTCACGTCTACTAATTTGATTTCCATCTCTAACATGTTTCATTGGTTTTTGTTGCGATTCAGGGGACTAGATTTCACGACGTGTACTTTCTTGGTGAACTTTTTTAGTTTTGCGAAAAGATCTGAGACATGAAGTTTCCAAACACTCGTCATCATGAGTTATACAGGATGTTTGTATAGCTGTAGTTGACTTCACGCATTTTTGCTAAAGGTCAAGCATGTAGCTTTAAGCCGAGTTGGGTCCCTAGAGGGACTAATATCACTGTTGGGCAAAAAAAAAAAAAAAAAAAAACTTTCCAAATGCTTCTGACATTTCGTCGGCTGATTCTTATGTAAATGACCCCCCTGAATCCGAATATGACCTCCGTTTTCCCCTATACGTACCTTTTTTTAAGGCCCCCTAAAGTTTTTTAAAATTTTCCTTAATTTTAGAGGGTTTTTTTGGGGGGGGGGAGGTGAAAGGAGCTTTATATTAACTGCTAACATAGTTTTGGCGAGAAAGAGAAGTTCAAAGTTCAAGATCATGAACACCGATAGCAAAAGGAGAGACTTCGAAGGGGTCATACCCCCCCCCCCCAAAAAAAAACTAGAAAAATCACGAAAAACTATCTTTTTATTCTGGTTTTTTTAAAAAAGATGTTTTTAAAAAACATTTCGGTGCAGAATGAGAGTATAAGACTCGCTTCTATGACTCCCATGCCCAAAAAAAAATTTCGCGATGTAAAAAAAAAATAAAAAAAAAACTGTCTTGTGAATGTCACACGTTGCATACAAGTTGAATCGCAGGTCTTCATTCAAAAAGACATTCTTCTGGCTGAATCTTATGTAAAATGACCCCTTTGTTTCCAAATATGACCACCTTTCCTCCATTACGCCCCCTTTCTAGAACTTCCCAGTCTCCCCCCCCCTCCTCTGATTCAGAGCTTTTTTTTATTTGGAAAGGGAAAAGAGTGAGCATTATCACAACCGTAAACATTATTCGGGATGACTAGAGATGTGCAAAGCTCAAAATCTTGTGCATAAGTAGCAAAAAATAAAACTTGCCCCCTCCCTTAAATTCAAAAGAGGGGGTGCTTTTCTACAAAAATCGGTACGTGTAGGAGGAAAACGGAGATTATATTCGAATTCAGGGGGTCAATTTGCAGAAGGATCAGCCGGAATAGCCTCAGAAGCATTTGAGAGTTTTTTTGCTGCACAGTGTGTTTGGGTTTGGGGTCAAAATGTCGCCACCGAAATGTCGCGGGACAAAATGTCGCGGCCAAAATGTCGCCGTTCCAAAATGTCGCCGGGCCAAAATGTCGCCGGTCCAAAATGTCGCCTGTCCAAAATGTCGCCTGTCCAAAATGTCGCCTGTCCAAAATATCGTCTGTCCAAAATGTCGCTGATCCAAAATGTCGCCTGTCCAAAATGTCGTCGGTCCAAAATGTCGCCGGTCCAAAATGTCGCCGGCCCAAAATGTCGCCGGTCCAAAATGTCGCCGGGCCAAAATATTGCCGATCCAAAATGTCGCTGGTCCAAAATGTCGCCGGGCTAAAACGTCGCCTGTCCAAAATGTCGTCAGGCCAAAATGTCGCCGGGCCAAAATGTCGCCGGGCCAAAATGTCGCCTGTCCAAAATGTTGTAGATCCAAAATTCGTTTATTCAGTTGGTAAGAAAAAATTAAATGTACAAAAATGATGTTTAACACCAAATTTGCAGAATAAATGGTTACTGCCTTTAATGAATGTCTCCGTTAAAAATGGGACTGGACTAACTGAGTTTCATGATAAATTCTAAAAAGATTATTCCGTTTTGATTCGCAACTCTCGGTTGTTTTTCAGCAAACAAATAGAATACAAGCGTTACGTTATCTTATTTCTTGTGACTCGCTATCTACCAACTGTAAAACGTTCTGACGGCGTTCAGTTCTGACGTTCGCTAAATTATTTTAAACTTTTCTTCAAGAATAGTGTAAGTTTGTATGTGACCGATTTTTTGGGGACATTCTACGTCAAAACCTGTAGTAAGAATTCGAACGATACCCGCAAGTACCCATATATGATTTAGGGCTGCGTGGTTTTTTGCGTCAATTCGTTCAAGATAGTGGAGTAACTGAACGTTTTCATCGATATGCGTGACTGTCATTGCTCAAAAAATGATGAACGGAATCAAATAAAATGTTAGGAAGCAGCAGGGGGACAGATTTTGGGCTCAATAACACCAGAGGGTGGAGCAATCGAATGTTTTTTCCTTTCTTTTTTATTATCTGTGATTGATGTATCTCAAAAAGTAATATAGTAGAACCTCGTTTTCAGCGGGTTTATTTTACGCGGTTTCGATTATACGCGGTTGAAGATTTGACACCTATATTTTATTTACGCAGATGAGTTTCGGTTTTACGCAGATGCGGCAATGCAAACAGGTAACATTTTCCTCTCTTTCAAAACCCAAGCTCCTAAAGATTGCAGATTACACGTAACTAACTGCATTTTGGCGTGCTAGTAATCGAACTTGGGTCCTTGGAGACATTTTATGCGATTGGTTCCAGAGCTTTTTCCATCAGAAGTAAAGTGATTAAACTCACACAGTTCAGAACTCACTGGAAGAAGAGCTTTTAGGAGTAACAAAGGAGGTCAAAACCAACGCGGATACCGACGCCGGTGACACACAACCAAAAACGCTCACATTGAAAATTTTCGAACCATCCGTAGACAATAGGAATGATCTTTCTGATTTGTTAGTGAAAGAAGATTCTATCATGGAAATGACGCAAGTGATCATGGATGAGTTAATGCTAAGCAAAGAATTGGAGGAAAAATTCTTAATGACTACCAAAAAACTATCATAGTCAGCTCTTCTTCATAAACAGAACACGAAATTAGTTTGTTTTCTTTATGCATATTGTGCATAAAAATTGATATAAGTACACATTAAACTTATACAATTAGTCATCACTAGAATAAAGTATTTTTTTTAATCTACGGAACCTAATTCCTATTTTGAAACTAATATTAGGTCTCAATTTACGCGGTTTCGATTTACGCAGCATTTCCGTGGAACATAACCACCGCGTAAAACGAGGGTCTACTGTACAAGGGTTAAGACAAAATTCGGTCTGCAGGTATATCTTAAAGGGCGAGTTGCTCATTTATTTTTGGCTTCAGTCATCCCAAAAGGATGGATCACAGAATAATTTTTATCGTTTTATGTGACTGCTATATCTCAAGAAGTAATGCGAGGATTCATACAAAAATGTAGTATACAAGTGAAATTAAACGAAAACAAGCCTTCTTTTCCTTCTAAGTTGAGTTTCGTAATCGTTTACGTGAGTCAGTGTAATTAAATAAACAATGAAAAATACACTGAATTTATATATGAGAGGTTGAGCATGATATCAATAAAATCTAAATTAGCCGTGTATTCCTCTCATTTTTGTAGCACTTTAACTAGTGTGAGTGTTAAATAAAAACTGAGTTTGCATTCTTATATAATTTGCGTAGTAAAAATTCACTAATTAAAACAGCAATTTTTTCTGAGAGAGAAAAACTTATTTGTTTATTATTATTATTATCAATATTCTTTTCTTTCTGAATTACCAAGCTATATTGAGCTGGAACTATTACTTTTTGACAGGGTTGGCTGGACTGGACCCAATTGGGCTGAACCCAATGGGTTTTTTTGAAAAAACCCATTTAAAAAAACCCATTATTTAGCCCACTTTTGGGTTTTTTTAAATTTTCTGAGAACTTTTTTTTAAAAAATAATTAATTTAAATACTTTTACAATTTAAACTTCTTTTTTATTTCTTCTTCACAATAGGCAATGGACATAAAAAATGAATTTTGAACTTTAATAGTATTTCTTAACTCTTAAGGGCATTAAAAAATGCTTCAAAGATTTTAAATAAATATATTTAACTTTTTTCCTTCAACTGGTCAATAAGGAACTCAAATTATCTTGACTAAGTCCTGTCACGTCAGATTTTCTCAATATTTGCAGATTGTACAAAGGATACTACTTTAGCTAAAAGGCTCTCATGTGAATTATTTTCTGCAAACCAACACGTCACAAAACTCGAATAAACAAGGTATATTTTTTAGAAATTAACAGGTTTTACAAATGGTCGGACAGAAAACGGAATAGGATGTACAGTATTTTCATTATCTTACAAAAAAGTTTAATATTTCTTACTCTGTACACAGAAATAGAAAAACAGGCAACATAAAATTCAAAGAAATGTCTTGATTAAGCTGGAATTCAGTAAAAAGGGATTTAAACTACTTGAGGTTCTACAGTAGTTTTACATAACAAAATGAAATACAATAAAGTAAAATACAAAAAAAAAAAAAAAAAAAATGTCGAAATTAAAAACGAACAAATAAACAATAGATTTTATCACTCAAGAAGTAACTTTGCCTTAACTGTTGGTAACCATGGAAACTAAAAAAATCTGAAACTTCACCATTCTTGAATTTTGTCGTCTTTTATACCTTTTTTCAGAAAATGCTGAATTTTCCAGCTTTTTTTATCAAGACAATTTTTGTGCTTTGTCCATATACTTATGCTACAATATGCTATGAGTACCCCACCTTTCCCCTAAAAAAAGACAAAAAAAAAACCCACATTTCTTTTAAAAAACCCAGCTTTAGTTGGGTTTTTTTTGGGTTTTATTTAAAAAAACCCAAAAAACCCTGGGTCCATGGGCTTTTTTAAAAAACCCGGGTTTTTGCCAACCCTGCTTTTTGAAACTCATTTTAAAAATAAGTCTAGGTCAAAATTGATCTGAATAATCTCACTGATATCAGTTATTTCACCCTACATTATGAATTTTTTTCTTTTATATTTAAAGTTGGAAAATGTGATTAGCTGACAAGCGCTACTTCGCATGCATGAAAGTATCCTCTTGAAAACCTTCAATAAAATAGCTGTTCTGAAATTGTTCCTTGATGTTCTATCGAATATATAAATTTCATGAATGTTGAGAATTGAAAATATTTGTCATCGCGTAGAATCGTTTTTCAAAAATCTGAGTGAAAGACACCTGTTTTAGCAGTTACGGGTTTCATTGATTTCAAAAGATTTGACGGTGAACATTTCGACGTAATTTCAGAATTTTACTCATAAGAGATGGGAGTTCCCACGGCAGTTTTGATCTTACTTTAACCAACGTATATCTCACTGAAAACGTAGTTTTTTTTTGTTTTTTTTTTTAAACAGTTCTTAGGGTAATGTTGATAAATCTATGAGAAAATTAAATTTCATTAAGATAATTTTCTACTTTATTTCCACCCTGGCCCGTGATTTCGAATTTTTCCAGTGAAATGGGAGAGGGAGGATAACGGGCGTATGTATAACCAATGCAAATTTCATAGGATTGCTATAAAAACCACTCCCACTTGTATATAAAAAAAAAATCAAAGTCGAGGGCCATTCCGGCTGATCCCCTAAATGACTGACCTGTCGCTACCGTAATAATATGCTAGAGTGAAGGAGTTATTTGTTTTTACTTCATTACGCCAAAAAATACAAACCGCCTATTCTCTTGCCATATTCAAATTGCGCCTCACTATTCTTTCATTCGCGTTTAGAACAGTTTAGTTTTACTTCCATACCAATTTTTTGTCTGAATCCTTGCGTTACATCTTGATCATTTATGTTACATCTTGAGTATTATTATTAATCAGATTAAACGAGAAAGAGAATTCCGTTGCAGCAGCCTTTCACATGTTTACGTTTGTAATAGTATACGGAAAAACGTATGTTTTTCTGAAAACTATTAATTTTCTGGAATTAATCTGATGTTTACGAATTAAGACAGGAGAAAACGTTTGGAATTTTTGAAGGAACTTACTTTGAAAGGCAATTAATATTCTTTCGCAACTTTTATGCTGGAAAGCATCGACGTACATTTAAATTTTTCGTACAGATTGAACTAGCGAATTTTAGGCCGGCGACATTTTGGAACGGCGACATTTTGGGCCGGCGACATTTTGGGCCGGCGACATTTTGGGACGGCGACATTTTGGGACGGCGACATTTTGGACCGGCGACATTTTGGACTGGCGACATTTTGGGCCGGCGACATTTTGAACCGGCGACATTTTGGACCGGCGACATTTTGGACTGGCGACATTTCGGGCCGGCGACATTGTGGACCGGCGACATTGTGGACCGGCGACATTGTGGACCGGCGACATTTTGGACTGGCGACATTTCGGGCCGGCGACATTGTGGACCGGCGACATTGTGGACCGGCGACATTTTGGGCCGGCGACATTTTGGCCGCGACATTTTATCCCGCGACATTTTGGCCGCGACATTTTGGGCGTATACCGTGTGTTTGGGGGGGGGAGGGTACCTAACATGTTTTCCTGCTCTTTTACCCCTTCAAAAAAAAAAATAGCTCTGAATCAGAGGAGGGCATAATGGGGGGGGGGATAGGTGGTCGTATTTGGAAACAAGGGGTCATTTTACATAAGAATCAGCCAGAAGAATGTCTTTTTGAATGAAGACCTGCGATTCAACTGGTATGCAACGTGAGACATTCACATGATGTTTTTTTTTATCTTTTTTTAAAAAGCAGAATAAAGGACCGTTTTTCGTGATTTTTCTGATATTGTGGGGGATATATCCCCCCAAGTCCCCCTTTTTGCAATCGGTGTCTATGATCTTGAACTTTGAACCTCTCTTGACCACCAAAACTATATTAGCAGTTGTTGGTGAAATTAGTAATATAAAACTCCTTTCACCTCCAAAAAAATAATAATAATCATTCCTCTAAAACTAAGGAAAATTGAAAAAAACTTGGGGGACCCCCTTAAAACCATTGGTATATATAGGGGAAAAACAGAGGTCATATTCGGATTCACGGGGGCATTTTACATAAGAATCAGTCGACGAAATGTCAGAAGCATTTTTTAAGGTATTTTATGCCGCACAGTGTAATCAGTAGTTTAGATCACCGCAAGTTACTTAATAATCCTCACGAGTTAAACTCTTTTGATAAAATGACAAGATTGCGAAATTTACAGTCCTATAATCATAACTATGTCAATGAAAATTAACTAAAAAGTGTAAAATAAAAAATAACTATTAAACAAAAACAAAAAACCCGACTGCGTAAAAAAAAAACAAAAAATTAAAAAGAAATATATATAAGCCCAGTAGTTTAGAATCTTATTAAATACTACTGAATAACTACACCATTGAAATAGTTTTACAATCGATACACATATAAGACAATTCAAAAGTAGAATAGAAGGATCAACAACCGGGGCCCATTCCGTCTGCCCAATCAAGGAACCCCGTAAAATTTGAATGGACCCTGATTGTTGATCCTTCTATTCTGCTTTTGAATTTATGATTTGTCTTATATGTGTATCGATTATAAAACTATTTCAATGGTGTAGTTATTCAGTAGTGCTTAGTAAGATTCTAAACTACTGGGCTTATATATTTTTCTTTTTAATTTTTTTCGTTTTTTTTTACGCAGTCTGGTTTTTTGTTTTTATTCATTTATTTTTTTAAACATTTTAATTAAGTTGAAGTTTTTGTGTTTTACTGCTTATTAGGGCTTTTTAAATTTCATTTTGATAAAAAGCAAACAGACTTCTTCAATATCCTCAGTGAGAAAGATAGCTACGCTGAGGAACAGCGCTTCGAAATGCGTTGCTGTTTGATGAATGTGAAATTACAGAAACTCTTCAGCAGCATTAATAATCGCAACTTTATAGGAGAGAGAGGAAAAACGTTTGCTTGGCGCATGCAAAAGATGAGACGCACGCTGTTTTAAAATAAATAAATAATTACAATGTTTTTTTTACATGGGTCGATGCGGAATAAGATTCTACATACAATCATTGCACTAAAAAACAGAAAATCGCTACTTTTGTACTTACGTCAGTCTGGCTCTAAGGTACAAAACTAAGAGCACCAAGAAATTTTTTGCAGTGAAAGTTTCTTTTAGCTTTTTTTTAGCAGTGTTGAGCAGGGCCGTCGCTAGGTCAAAAATCTGAGGGGGTGTACGCATTTGGCGGCCCCTTGATTGTTT